>NC_052949.1:30844466-31204841 GCF_013358895.1 Oreochromis aureus | reverse complement strand
CTGTAGCTCAGGGGGGTGGAGCAGGTTGTCTGCTAGTTGGAAGGTTGGTGGTTCAATCCCTAGTTGCTACTGGCTGCAAGATACTAACCTTAAGGTACTCTTTGTATCCACTGGAGTGTGCTTTTTGCTAGAATGCACTCCATAGGAATAAAAAGGTGTTTCGGTGAATGAGGCAAGTTGTATAAAGTGCTTTGAGTGCTAATGCACACTAGAAAAGCACTATTTAAGAAGCAGTCTATTTAACATTTTTTGCTCCGTTGATATGAGCTATTCAGTCTTTTTCCATCCACAGTGAGACCTTCATCCGGATTGCAAGCAATAAGCTAAATCCATTCTGTGAACACTCTGCCAGGACTGAGGTTCTGTTGCCTTCTCCAGGTGGAGGCCTCTAAGCTCTCACACCTGAGTGGTTCATAGCTGAGTGTCAGAGTGGAGTCATCACTCCAGGTCAGAGAGGAGCCGATGCCCCAAGTGGAGTTGAAGTATTTTGCATTTCTTTTCATGAGTGAGGGGAAAGGGGAGCGGGAGACAAATTGATTGTGGCCACACCTGAAGCTGCTGCATTGGTCTGTTGTGGTGAAGAGAAAGCTGAGCATGAAAGTCAAGCTGCTGATTTACTGGTCAAGCTACATTCCCACCCTCAACAATGACTACAAGCTGTTCAGCTGTGTGGCAGGCACTGTAGGACCCAATTGCAGGACTCTGAGACAACAGACTAACTTAAAGAGATAGCTTCATTGCTGTTATTCAGGAACTCTAAAGGAAATACAAAATACAAATACTCAGAAAAGGAAGAAACTCGGAACTTGGAACTAGAAAAACGTGGAAACTCTGAGGGAAAACTTGGAGTACAGAGGGATACAAGAGGGAGAGCAAAGGAAGACTCAGACAACATACTGTATACACAGCAGGTAATTAGGGAAATGGGAAATGATGGGAGATGAGGGACAATGAAAATAAAACGCGAAATAATGAACACTGAGACCAGGATTAAGACACATGACCCGTGACAGGAGACAAACAAACATGGAGACATGACCGACTCGGGAGACAGAAAGGGAACACAAACAGATGATAACTAAAGATTACATAACCTGATGAGGAACACAGACTGGAAACAAAGGGAAACTCACATAAACAAGAAACCATGAACCAGAAATATAGACAATACAACTGAGAGGCACCAGGAATAAAGAACATGAACCGAAGGTTGTGGAGCTAAAACATAAAACGAACCAATAGAACAGGAGCACTACAAAACCAATCAAAAATGAGAAAAAACCCTAAAACATCCCAAAAACTCAAAAATCTGGGTCAATGATCCACAGACCACAACAGCTTTGGAAAACGGCCCAAAGAATTAGATTTCAGATTAAAGTGGAGAAAATTAATTTTCTCTGAAGAGTGGCTGAGCTCTCCCTTAGCAAGAGTGTGAAGAGTTCAGTCATTTTGGAGGGACAAAGCAGTACGACTACACTGGAAGGAGCCAGCTGAGATAGTTTGGGGATCTGACCAGACAATCCTCCTTGGCACCTCCTAAGTGAGGTGTTCCTAGTAGGCATGTCCTACTGGGACTACCATAACTCTCGGCTGGCTTTGGAATGCCTCAGCAGCTTCCCCTTTGAGCTGGAGGAGGTAGTAGGTGAGAGGGAGATGGACTTCCCTGTTTGCTGTCCCTGTGACCCAAACATGGAGTTGAAAATAGATGGATGGATTGTATAGTGAACTTTCTTATCTGGACTGTCATAAACATTATCACTCTGTCTCCAGATGTCAGTATTATATGTATTCTTTATATGGTGTAAGGCAGGGGTCGGCAACCCGTGGCTCCGGAGCTGCATGCGGCTCTTTAGTCCTTATTTTGCGGCTCCGGGTGGTTTGGGAAAATAAATTAGAAGCATTTCGCTGAAGTGTATTTTATTTGTGTTTAGTTCTTTTTTTTTTAACTTGTAGTTCTAAATTGGAAGATTATTGTGATTTTGAAATATAAAAATAAAATTATATCTTATTATATTTTTCATCGCTCAAAATAAGCGTCACACTCGCATGAAGCTTGGTGTACCCTTGACGCCGTGCATTTATCGAGACTTTCAACCCCAGGTAGGCCAATTATGGATCTTCGGATCCACATTATGTCAGCAGCTGTTCTCCACCATGAACTATGTTAAAAACAAACACCGCTCCCGCCTCACAGATGACAGCTTACAGTCCTGCGTAAAGATGACAGCCCCGATTTGCAGACGCTGTGCGCAGAGGTTCGGGACCAGAAGTCTCATTGTAAACATATCACGGCAGACCCGACGATGTTTCCATGAACACGCTTTTCAGCATCTCTTTATTGAGCACTTTTCACACACGGTTGCTGTGCGCGCGCCAGCCGGCTGTAGCTTTGCAGCTCACAGCCCGACAACACAACAGCAGAGAGAGCACAGACTTTAAGGCGGCGAGGCGCGATTGCAGGTGCCGCTCAGGTGCGTCCGACTCCCATGCAGCGGCACTGCAGACCACGCCCCGCCACACATATTAACAAGGTAAAATAGATAATTAGGCAGAATTTTGCAAATATGTATTTTTTTTTTTTTTTTTAGCAGCATAGTGCTTTTTTTTCCAATTACTTTTTAAAAGTCAGGTCAAGGCTCCAACAGCCCAAAGGCGATATAAGGGTGGCGGCTGAGAACAGTTTTTGTTTGCTACATGGATCATTTTAGTTCAGCTGGGTGTCTTTGCTTTTGTTATATTTCTTTAAGAGTTCAAAATGTGTTAATTACATAAATAAAATGTAATTTTCTCTGTAGCACTTCATGGATTTTATAAGCAGCACACCTTAGTTTCTCTGTGGATTCTTTTAAAAAGCAGTTAAAAACGTTTCTGTTCAAACAAGCCTTTTGTTGATCTACGTATTTTATATTCTTTACATTATTTACATTTGATCTTTTACATTGTGTATAATGTCTATTGATTGTATTGTTTATTTTAATATTTGTGTACAGCACTTTGTGACTGCCTGTCTGTGAAAAGCGCTTAATAAACTTTACTTACTTACTTTAGTTGTTCACACAAAGCACAAAGGTAAAAAACAATATATACAGTGTTATCTTCATTTTAGATGTCATAAAGTATCTGTGGGTCCCAGTGTTTTCTTTTGTGTGGAAACTGGGTCCAAATGGCTCTTTGGGTGTTAAAGGTTGCAGACCCCTGGTGTAAGGAAATAAAAAATCTGTTAACTCAGTAACCCTAACCCTTGGTAAATTTTTCTCTTTGTTATTTTTGTTTACCAACAATGTCATCTTTCTTTCATGTTCTGAATGAAAAAAGAAAATAAAGTAATTATTGTACACAAAGTTCATTTGCTAAAAAGAAGTGGATGATCCTCTAGAGCACAGCTGTCAAACTCCAGTCCTCGAATAAAATTAGTAGGTCATTAGTAAGACTCTATAGAACCTGACTGCATGCTGCGGTGCCAACCTCTAACCCCACTCAAGTAAAATTAAATACATTTAAGTAAATGTTAAGTGTTTGGAAAAATGTACTTCTAAAAGTACTTTTGTTGCACCATGTTCATTCAGTCATGAGCTGCTGTAACCTGGATCAAATGGCTGAACTGCCACCTCAGCATGCAGTCAGGTTCTATAGAGTCTTGTAAATGACCTACTAATTTAATTAGATGTGTTGCAGCAGGGAGACGTGGAAAAGTTTCAGGAAACCGGCCCTCGAGCACTGGAGTTTGACACCTGTGATCTAGACAAACACTGAGCAAACCCCACCTGCCCCACCTCCTCCACCGCCGCCCCAGCATACATGCTGGAAGTGTTCTGTGACACATGGTGATCCAAAGCCATACATATTTGTTAGGATGCCTGGGTCGTTGACCCAGGGTTTTGAGTTTATTATATTTATCATTTCTAGTCTTTGGTTTCTTTGAAGTTCTGTCTGATGGTTTATGTCTCTGTGTTATCCTTAGTTGCTGTCTCCCCTGTCGGCTATATCCTCGTGTCCAGTCAGTGTCTGTGTCTGCCCTGTTCCCACCTCTGTTCCCTCTGTAGTGCTTGCCTGTGAGTCTGTGTCTGTAAGTTCAGTCTGTGTTACTTCCTGTTTTACTTTGAAGGTCCGGGTCTTATGTGAATGTGTCCTGCTTTGCTTCCTTGTCTCGTTAGTTCTGATTTCTCCCAGCTGTGCCCTCCTTCTGTGTCTCATTCCCCTCGTTACTTCCCAGTGTACTTAAACCCTGTGTTTCTTTGAGTCAGTGTCGCGTCGTCCCCCATGCTGTGTGGATCTCCCTGTGTTTCCTGTGAGTTTATGTTGTTTCCCAGTTTAGTTTGCTTTGCTTTGTATGCTTGTTTCCCTGTGCCAGCAAATAAAGCTGAGTATTTTGAGTTCATCCCTTGAGTCTGAGTCTGCACTTTGGGTCCACCACTCCTCCTTGCCAGCCTGCCACACAGCCAACCTTAACAATATTGATGGTAACTGGCAATGTGAAGTGGGCTTGATAGCAAAAAACTTTGAGGCAGATTTTTTTACTTAATAGAAGATATTTCAGCTTGAAATAAGTGAAAAAATCTGCCAATGGAACAAGTGAAAATTGTTCACTTTTAAGATTTTAAGATGTTCTAGTTTTAAGATTTACTGTCTTGAAACAAGTTCCTTTAGCTTACTGAAATATTGCCCTTTAGCTGATTCTGTCTTATTTTAGGTGTAATGAGATAATTTTGACTAGAAATAAGACAAATACTCTTGGTAAGATTTTGAGTTTTTGCAATGTGGCCCTTTCTCTTTGCTGCCCTTTTCTTTTACCTTTTTACCGTCCATATGTGCCTTAGATTTCAGTTTGCTATTTGTGTTTAGTTTAATGCAAAATGTAATGCCTCTTGACAAATATTGGTTTCATTAATCAAATGTTAATCGGTTTGGCATTAAGGCAGAATCTGATGCCTATTTGTATCTTTTAACCTTCATTCCACTCAAGCTTAGTCTATGAAAGTGTAAGCTAATTGTTTACTTCTTCTCTTAAACAGCCCCAAAAAGTTTAAGTGTCTTGTTAAAAAAAAAGTGAAGAAAACACAGAGAACTCATGATAAGAAGACATGAGAGTGGTAAAAAAATGAATGGAAACCTTACCATTTGTGTAAGGGTTTGCCATCTTTTTGTTGGTCATTACTCTGGCGGTGGCATTGTTGACCTGTCAGCAGACAAAAAAAAGGTGTATAATAAAACACTGTAAGATACACAAAATTAAGCATACACAAAAACCAAAAACTGAGCTTACAATTAATAACTGCTAACATAAACACTCTCCATGCTGGTATTTTGTCAATTCAACAAGTGAGGGTACATGCACTCAGTCTAATTGAAAGAATCATAACATTCAACATCCGATAAAGAAAAAGAAAAAATATAATAGGGAGAAACGTTTGTAAAACAAATTGTTGTCATATCTTAAAAATGTGTGGGATATTTTTTTGTTATTTATGTTTCAAAATGCAGTTTCCAGAATAGCATTAGTATTCCTGTTTCTCTGATATGCATGCTGCTAATTCCACTACTTTGCAATACTATACAACATCTGACTCATATTTTTTTTAGAAGGATATAACTTGGATGCGCATTAATGAAGAGCGCACTTATGGATATGGAAATTAGTCCCCTCTTCTATCCCCACTAACCTGTCCACATCACATACATCTGACTGTCTCAACAGTATTAGGCTGCTCCACACGACAAAACCTGTAATGCTGTACTATGTTCAGCCCTGAAAACTAATTCTGAAGAGGAAAACGGATTTTTATGAGTCAGTGTTGGCATTATACACATTACAGTAATCCGTGGTTGTTAGCTGTTTCATTATGTATCTTCTAGTTCAGAAAAAAACTGTAATGACAGGGTAACAAGATGGAAACTAGATTAAAGTCTAAATATCTTCTGTGATATATTTTTTACCTGGTCCCATTTCTATCTAAGAGCATATCAAGTTCAACTTGCCCTCAACAGAGTATACCCTTCATGCAACTGCCCGAATATCAGTTACGAGTATTTGCGACAAACTGGATGTAAATTGACAGATTTTCCAGGTCAATATTTTCAAAGTAGAAGAACTTCCCATTTAGACATTAGTTTTAAACATTTTAAAACTGAAAATTATGAAGCGTGGAAAGATTGCGAAACTTAAACTTGAGGTGCCAAGGATAAGGAGCTACCGGAGAATAATTTTAACAAGGAGCAAAGGACCAGCAGTAGGAAGGAGTCCAGCTGTAAAACACAAATTTCTAACTTACATAAAACACAAACACATAAAACAAAGAAAACAAAAAAAAAAACTCATGCACATGCCACAGGCACAAGTATACGTGAGAAAAGAGGAGGCAAAATGTATAAAAAAAACACCACCACAGTGCTGAATCGGTGTCTTTCTCACACACGCACACTTACGGATCAGGTTCAGCATGCAGCGTTCAAGGTGCAGCAGGCAGGGAGAGAGGTGGAGGAAATGATGGAAGAAAAGAAGAAAGGGGTGGAGTAAGTGAGGAAAGTGGGGAGTATGTCAGGAAATATTAGGCAAGCAGAAACGGGAAAGAGATTCAAGGGGAGGAGAAGGGGAACAGCAGAAGAGGGGGAAAGGAGTAAAGGGAGACAGGAAGAGGAAAGCACCTCTATTTTTCGTCCCTCTACGATTGTACCATTTAGTTTCTCCCGTGCATGGTCAGCATCTGCACTGGTTTCAAATGTTACAAACCCAAAACCCTGCAGTGGCCAGGAGGTGGGGTTGAAAAATCAAGCAACAAAAGAAGGACATCCAGAAGTAAGACGATGAAACAAACAGGGAAAGATAGAGAGAAGAAAAAGACATAAAGGACAGATGAGAGAGCTTCAGGTCTGAATCACACAGAAAAGCCAGAGAGATGTCACGCTGATCACACAAATATGGGAAACAGCTGGAGTTACACTAAAGAAAGGTGGAAAAACAGGACTTAGATGTTCATATCAATGTATATATTTGTGTAGTTGTGTGTGTGTGTGTGTGTGTGTACACGCGTACGTGCGCATAGTTCTGTTCACGTCAATTCAATTTTATTTATATAGTGTTAAATCACCACAACCATTGTCTTGAGGTGCTGTCCAAAAATAGAGATAAAACAGAGAAAACCCCAACAATCATATGACCCCCTATGAGCAAGAGCTTTGGCGACAGCGAGAAGGAAAAACTCCCTATGCACAGGAAGAAACCTCCAGGAGAACCAGGCTCAGGGAGGGGCGGGGCCATCTGCCACGACTGGTTGGTTGTGAGGGGAGAAAGACAGAACAAAAACCTAAAGTTTTATCAAAAATGAAAGGTTTAAACCCAATCGCAAAAGTAGGGAAGGTGTCTGTCTCCTGAATCCAAAGTGGGAGCTGGTATCACAGAAGAGGGGCCTCAATGTGATGGTTAGTCCTGTGGCAGGCAGGATGTAGGACCCAAATGCAGGACTTGAGACACGTGGGGATGAACTACAGGAGGCAGCTTTATTGTGCTGTGAAAAACTCAAATACTAAATACAAGAAACAAAGCGTAACACCTGGAAACTAGGAAACTAAGAACTCAGGAAACTAGAAAACTAGAAACAAAGAGACTAATGGTAAATGGTAAATGGCCTGTATTTGTATAGCGCTTTTACTAGCCCCGCCTAAGGACCCCAAAGCGCTTTACATACCCAGTCATCCACCCATTCACACACACATTCACACACTGGTGGAGGCAAGCTACAGTTGTAGCCACAGCTGCCCTGGGGCTAGAGATTAGCCCCAGGGCAGACTAGAGACTAGAGACTAGGAGTTGACGAGAAACAACAATGGAAACCAGGAGCACGGAGAAACACACAGCAATGTGAGGTAATGATGGGGCAGAGGAAAACACAGGGCTTAAATACACAAGGCAGTAATGAGGGAATGAGACACAGGTGAAGAGCACAGCTGGTAATCACACATAACGAAAAGGAGGGGAAGCAAAACTGAAAACACTGAGTACAGAATGCCAGACTGTCAAAGTAAACCAGGAAACATGAGACAGCACAAAGACGCAGACTTTACACTGAGACATGGAGACATGACAGACTGGGGACACATAGAGACAAGGGTGACGGGACATAAAACGTGGAACATGGAAAGGCATAGTAACTGGAACCTAAAGACTAGAAACTAACATACACGAAGAACAATAAGAACCAAACCCATGAATAACACTAAATCAAAGAATATAAATTAATCAAAAAACACAACACTGGGTCACAGACACAGTACCATGACACTGAAAACTGAAGGCTCTGTCTCCCATTCTACTTTTAAACACTCCTGGAACCACAAATAAGACCACAGTCTGAAGCGAAGTGCTCTGTTGGGGTGATATGGTACTATGAGGTCAATGCGATGAGAAGAATTTTAAATTTAATTCTAGATTTATAAGTGAGCCAATGAAGATAAGCCAGTATAGGAGAAATATGCTCTGTCTTTTGAGTTCCTGTCAGTATTCTTTCTGTAGCATTTTGAATCAACTGATGTCTATTAGAGAGATATGATTCAAACCACCACGACACAGTACCTTTAACAACTACAGCGTGCTCTAATTGCAAAAATAAAATATAGTCGACAGTATCGAACGCTGCACTGAGGTCTAGCAGGACAAGCACAGAGATGTACCTTTTGTGGCACCTCTTGGTGGCGCTGTCACTTGGTGTTCGCTCGCTCTGCGGTAGAGTATCACTTCCTGTTCCTGCTCAAACACAGTGGTGTTTCTGAGTAGCTTATCTGCTTAGCAATTTAATTAAAAACTTCTAAATACTTTCTTTCTTCATAGTATAATCTCCGAAGCACACTTTCTGTGTACTCACTACCTAATTTATAGCCAACCTATTCACTCACTGTCTCTGTACTGTTTCGCTAGCTTAGCTTAGCTCGTAGCCGACTCGGTGGCACCATGGCTACTGTTAAGGTTCATTTTGAGGAGAGAGAGGTGGAGGAGATCGGAATAACACACTGACTCTGTCAGGTGGAGTCAACGAAGATTTTAATGAAACACGCGTGGGAGATGCACCCTGCAGAACATCAGAGATTCACCTGTCCGTCCTGCACTTTCCTGCTCATTGTGTCAGATGTTTAGCTACTCCTCGGCCTCCTTTAGCAGTAATGATACCTGTAACAAATGTAGCATATTTGCAGCTCTGGAGGCCAGGATTACTGAATTGGAGACTCGGCTTCGCACCCTTCATTCACCCGTAGCTAGCCAGGCCCCTGTAGCTGGTGCAGCCGAAGATGGCGTAGGCCCCGCTAGCTGTTCCCCGGCAGACCCCAAGCAGCTGGGGAAAGAGGGCGGCTGGGTGACGGTGAGGAGGAAGCATAGTCTTAAACAGAAGCCCCAGGTACACCACCAACCTGTTCATGTGTCTAACTGTTTTTCCCCACTCGGCGACACACCCCGCCGGGGTCAAACTCTGGTAATTGGCGATTCTGTTCTCAGACATGTGAAGCTAAAGACACCGGCAACCATAGTCAATTGTCTTCCAGGGGCCAGAGCAGGCGACATTGAAGGAAATTTAAAACTGCTGGCTAAGGGTAAACGTAAATACAGTAAGATCATAATTCACGTCGGCAGTAATGACACCCGTTACGCCAATCGGAGGTCACTAAAATCAATATTGAATCGGTGTGTAACTTTGCCAAAACAATGTGGGACTCTGTAGTTTTCTCTGGTCCCTCCCCAATCAGACCAGGAGTGACATGTTTAGCCGCATGTTCTCCTTAAATTGCTGGCTGTCTGAGTGGTGTCCCAGAAACGATGTGGGCTTCATAGATAATTGGCAAACCTTCTGGAGGAAACCTGGTCTTGTTAGGAGGCGGCATCCATCCCACTTTGGATGGAGCCGCTCTCATTTCTGGAAATATGGACCAATTTATTAAACCTCCCAAAATATGACTATCCAGAGTTGGGACCAGGAAGCAGAGTTGCAGTCTTACACGCCTCTCTGCAGCTTCTCTCCTCCTGCTACCCCCCCCAAAACCCATCTCCATTGAGACTGTGTCAGCTCCCAAACAGACAAAAACAAACTAAAACCAGCAACAAACAACTTAATCATAAAGAATCACAAAGAAAGAACAATACAGTATCCACATCTGAACCAAAGAGTAAAACAGTGAAATGTGGATTATTAAATATTAGGTCTCTCTCCTCCAAGTCTCTGTTAGTACATGACTTAATAATTGATCAACAAATCGATTTACTCTGCCTTACAGAAACCTGGTTGCAGCAGGATGATTATGTTAGTTTAAATGAATCAACACCCCCCGAGTCATTCTAACTACCAGAAACCTCGAAGCACAGGCCGAGGGGGCGGTGTGGCAGCAATTTTTCACACCAGCCTATTAATCAACCAAAGACCCAGACAGACTTTTAATTCATTTGAAAGCCTGATGCTTAGCCTCGTCCACCCCAGCTGTAAAACTCAGAAACCAGTCTTACTTGTTATCATCTATCGTCCACCTGGGCCTTACACAGAGTTTCTCTCTGATTTCTCAGACTTTTATCTGATTTAGTGCTCAGCTCAGATAAAATAATTATTGTGGGTGATTTTAACATCCATGTAGATGCTAAAAATGACAGCCTCAATATGGCATTTAATCTGTTATTACTCAATTGGCTTCTCTCAAAATGTAAAAGAACCCATCCACCACTTTAATCACACTCTAGATCTTGTTTTAACATATGGCATAGAAACTGAACATTTAACAGTGTTTCCTGAAAACCCTCTGCTGTCTGATCATTTCCTGATAACATTTACATTTACAATAATTGATTACACAGCAGTGGAGAGTAGACTTTATCACAGTAGATGTCTTTCTGAAAGTGCTGTAACTAAGTTTAAGAATATAATCCACCCACTGTTATCATCTTCAATGCCCTGTACCAACATAGAGCAGAGCAGCTATCTGCTCCAACAGAAGTCGATTATCTTGTTAATAATGTTACCTCCTCACTACGTACGACTCTGGATACTGTAGCTCCTGTGAAAACTAAGGCCTCAAATCCGAAGTCCCTGACTCCGTGGTATAATTCTCAAACACGTAGCCTAAAGCAGATAACTCGTAAGCTGGAGAGGAAATGGCGTGTCACAAATTTAGAGGATCATCATTTAGCCTGGAGAAATAGTTTGCTGCTTTATAAGAAAGCCCTCCATAAAGCCAGAACATCTTACTATTCGTCACTGATTGAAGAAAATAAGAACAACCCCAGGTTTCTCTTCAGCACTGTAGCCAGGCTGACAAACAGTCAGAGCTCTACTGAGCCAACCATCCCTTTAACGTTAACTAGTAATGACTTCATGAACTTCTTCACAAATAAAATTCTTATCATTAGAGAAAAATTACCAATAATCATCCCACAGATGTAATATTATCTACAGCTACTTTTAGTACCATCGATGTTAAGTTAGACTCTTTTCTCCAATTGATCTTTCTGAGTTAACTTCAATAATTACTTCCTCCAAACCATCAACGTGTCTTTTAGACCCCATTCCTACAAAACTGCTCAAAGAAGTCCTGCCATTAATTAATTCTTCAATCTTAAATATGATCAACCTATCTCTAATAATCGCCTATGTACCACAGGCCTTCAAGGTGGCTGTAGTTAAACCTTTACTTAAAAACCATCTCTAGACCCAGCTGTCTTAGCTAATTATAGGCCAGTCGCCAACCTTCCTTTCATATCAAACATCCTTGAAAGAGTAGTTGTCAAACAGCCAACAGATCATCTGCAGAGGAATGGCTTATTTGAAGAGTTTCAGTCAGGTTTCAGAGCTCATCACAGCACAGAAACAGCTTTAGTGAAGGTTACAAATGATCTTCTTATGGCCTCTGACAGTGGACTCATCTATTTAATTCAATTTTATTTATATAGCGCCAAATCACAACAAAAGTCGCCTCAAGGCGCTTCATAGGTACAGAGAAAAACCCAACAATCATATGACCCCCTGTGAGCAAGCACTTTGGCGACAGTGATTAGAACATGCTGTAGGTATTACAGGTACTGCACTGCAGTGGTTTGTATCATATCTATCTAATAGACTCCAATTTGTACATGTAAATGGAGAGTCCTCTTCACACACTCAGGTCAATTATGGTGTTCCACAGGGTTCAGTGCTAGGACCAGTTCTATTTACATTATACATGCTTCCCTTAGGCAGCATCATTAGAAGACATAGCATAAATTTTCACTGCTATGCAGATGACACGCAGCTCTATCTGTCCATGAAGCCAGATAACACACACCAATTAGTTAAACTGCAGGAATGTCTTAAAGACATAAAGACCTGGATGGCCGCTAACTTTCTGCTTCTTAATTCAGATCAAACTGAGGTTATTGTACTCGGCCCTGAAAATCTTAGAAATATGGTATCTAACCAGATTCTTACTCTGGATGGCATTACCTTGGCCTCCAGTAATGCTGTGAGGAACCTTGAGTCATTTTTGACCAGGACATGTCCTTCAACGCACATATTAAACGAATATGTAAGACTGCTTTCTTCCATTTGTGCAACATCTCTAAAGTTAGAAATATCCTGTCTCAGAGTGACGCTGAAAAACTAGTTCATGCATTTATTACTTCCAGGCTGGACTACTGTAATTCATTATTATCAGGATGTCCTAAAAACTCGCTGAAAAGCCTTCAGTTAATCCAAAATGCTGCAGCAAGAGTCCTGACAGGGACTAGAAAGAGAGAGCATATTTCTCCTGTGTTGGCTTCCCTTCATTGGCTTCCTGTTAAATCCAGAATTGAATTCAAACTCCTGCTCCTCACATACAAGGTCTTAAATAATCAGGCTCCATCTTATCTTAATGACCTTGTAGTACCATATCACCCTATTAGAGCACTTCGCTCTCACACTGCAGGCCTACTTGTTGTTCCTAGAGTATTTAAAAGTAGAATGGGAGGCAGAGCCTTCAGTTTTCAGGCCCCTCTTCTGTGGAACCAGCTTCCAGTTTGGATTCAGGAGACAGACACTATCTCTACTTTTAAGATTAGGCTTAAAACTTTCCTTTTTGCTAAAGCATATAGTTAGGGCTGGACCAGGTGACCCTGAATCCTCCCTTAGTTATGCTGCAATAGACGTAGGCTGCCGGGGATTCCCATGATGCATTGAGTTTTTCCCTTCCAGTCACCTTTCTCACTCACTATGTGCTAATAGACCTCTCTGCATCGAATCATACCTGTTATTAATCTCTGTCTCTCTTCCACAGCATGTCTTTATCCTGTCTTCCTTCTCTCACCCCAACTGGTCGCAGCAGATGGCCCCGCCCCTCCTGAGCCTGGTTCTGCCGGAGGTTTCTTCCTGTTAAAGGGAGTTTTCCTTCCCACTGTCGCCAAAGTGCTTGCTCACAGGGGTCATATGATTGTTGGGTTTTTCTCTGTACCTATGAAGCGCCTTGAGGCGACTTTTGTTGTGATTTGGCGCTATATAAATAAAATTGAATTAAATTGAATTGAATTGAATAGATGAGTCCACTGTCAGAGGCCATAAGAAGATCATTTGTAACCTTCACTAAAGCTGTTTCTGTGCTGTGATGAGCTCTGAAACCTGACTGAAACTCTTCAAATAAGCCATTCCTCTGCAGATGATCTGTTAGCTGTTTGACAAATACTCTTTAAAGAATGTTTGATATGAAAGGAAGGTTGGAGATTGGCCTATAATTAGGTAAGACAGCTGGGTCTAGAGATGGTTTTTTAAGTAAAGGTTTAAATGCTGCCAGTAACGGTAGGACTTCTTTGAGCAATCTGGCAGGATTGGGGTCTAAAAGACATGTTGATGGAGTAGAGGAACCAATTAGTGAAGTTAACTCAGAAACATTTAAATTTTATTTGTGAAGAACAAAGAGTGATTTAAAGGACCCCTATGAAGATCGAGGGAAAAGTTCACTCTGCCCGGAAAGGGTTACCAGGGCCCCATCCTGGAGCCAGGCCCGGGGAGGGTGCTCGAGGGCGAGTCTCTGGTGGCTGGGCCTTAGTCAATGTGGCATGGCCAGCACAGTCCAAAAAAGGGCCATGGACCCATCCTCCTGTACGCCCACCACCCGTAGAAGGTGCCCTAGGGCTTGGGTGCAATATGTGGGGACCGATCCCTGGCTACCGAGACTGGTGACATGGAATGTCACCTCTCTGGTGACAGGGAGGGGGCCTGAGTTAGTGCTTGAAGTTGAGAGGTACGAGCCACATATAGTTGGTTTCACATCAACACACGACTTCGGCTCTGCAACCAGTCTTCTGGAGAGGGGCTGGACTCTAGTCTGGATTTGCCCTTGGTGAGGGACAGTGGGCTGGTGTGGGTATTCTAGTATCTCCTCAGCTTGCTCCCTGTGCATTGGGGTTTCTCCTGGTGGATGAGAGGGTTATTTCTCTGCACCTTTGTGTTGGGAACGGGTTCTGACTGTCGTCTGCGCTTATCAGCGAACGATGGTTCAGAGTACCCGTCCTTCTTGGAGTCCCTCAGCGGGGTGCTTGAGGGTGCTCCACATGGGGACTCTGTTGTCCCACTGGGAGAGTTCAACGCTGATGGGGGCAATGACAGTAATTCCTGGAGGGACATGACTGGGAGAGTCGGCCTGCTAGATCTGAACCTGAGCGGTGTTTTGTTACTGGACTTCTGTGCAAACCACATTTTGTCCATAACAAACACCATGTTTGAACATAAGGGTTTTCATAAGTACATGTGGCAATAGGACACTCTAGGGCGCAAGTTAATGATCAATTTTGTAATTGTATCATTGGATCTGGGGCCATATGTTTCGGACACTCGGGTAAAGAGAGGGGCTGAGCTGTCAACTGGTCCACACCTGGTGGTGAGTTGGATCAGGTGGCGGGGGAGGACGCTGAACAGACCTGGTGTGCCTAAACGTATAGTGAGGTGTGAGGAGTGAGTTGTTCCCTGTCGTTGTGATAACCACTGAACCAAATGGTGGACACCAGATGTGAAGAGAGCCACCAGATTGAAGAAGGAGTCCTATTGGGCTTGGCTAGCCTGTTGGACTTTGGAGGCAGCTGATAGGTACTGACAGACCAAGCAGAATGCTGCTTGGGCAGTAGCTGAAGCAAAACCTCGTGTGGGGGAGGAGTTTGGAGAGGCCATGTAAAAGGCTGCCTCAAAGAGATCCTGACAAACCGTCAGGCAACTCAGGAGGGGAAAGGACTCTACTATATAGTGCGGGTGGAGCGCAGCTGAGTTCAACTGAGAACATTGTTGGGCGGTGTGAGGAACACTTCACGGACCGAGATCCCACTGGCACATCTTCCATGGAGGAAGCAGAGTCTGGGGACAAGGAGGACAAGTCGTCTGTCTCTGGGGATGAGGTCACTGAGGCAGTTACCTAAATTTCTGACCAATGTTGAGTGCAGATCAGGGGTGGTACCTCTAGATTGGCAGACCTTCTTTAAGAAGGGGGGGCCTTATACAACCGTTGCAAGAGCTTAGTCCACATAGCCAGCAATAAGTCAGAGTCATTTCCAGTGGGTGATGGACTCTGCGAGGGCTGCCCTTTGTCAACGATTCTGTTCATAATTTTTATGGACAGAATTTCTAGGTGTAGCCTAGAAAGGCTTCCCCTTGGGTGGTCTCAGAATCTCATCTCTGCTTTTCGCAGACGATGTGGTTCTGTTGGCTTCATCAGGTGATGGCCATTCACAGCCGAATGTGAAGCGGTAGGAATGAGAATCAGCACCTCCAAATCTGAGGCCATGGTCCTCAGCTGGAAAAGGGTGGAGTGCCCACTCCGGGTCAGGGGAGAGTCCCTACCCCAAGCGAAGGAGTTTAAGGATCTTGGGGTCTTGTTCACAAGTAACAGGAGAAGGGAGATGGAGATTGATAGACAGATTGGTGCTGTGGCTGCAATGATGTCCGTCGTGTTGGAGAGAGAATTTACCGGTCAATCTACGTCCCTACCCTCACCTATGATCATGAGCTGAGGGTAATAGTAGAAAGAACAAGATTGCACATACAACCGCTGGAAATGAGCTTCCTTTGAAGGGTGGCTGGCTTCTCCATTAGAGATAGGGTGAGGAGTTCGGCCATGCAGGAGGGGCTCAGAGTAGAGCGACTATTCCTCCACATTGAAAGGAGCAGTTGAAGTGGTTCAGGCATCTGACACGGATGCCTCTTGGACACCTCTTGTGTAAGGTGTTCAGGGATAGTCTCACTGGGAGGAGGCCCCGGGGCAGACTCAGGACATGCCGGAGAGATTATATCTCTCGGCTGGCCTGGGAACACCTTGTACCCTACCACCACATTAAAGGAATGCTTGGCGCAACAGAGCTCCGATTTTTTTTGTCAGTCTGGCTACAGTGCTGAAGAGAAACTGATCAATGGTACTTGAAATTGTACTTGCTCATAGGTGCTCAAATGATAATTGAGATTCTCTCTCCAATAGTGTAGGATCTTTCTCTTGCAAAATCAAAAGCACCTTCAGAAAACTTTTGTCAAAAAGTACAATATAAATAAAACTGAAGTGAATCTGAAGCTCCACGTTAAGGTTTAGACCAGGGGTGTCAAACTCATTTCACATTGCGAGCCACATACAGCCCATTTTGAACTCAAGCGGGCCGGACTAGTGAAACTTCTTTTTCTGTCAGTGAAATAATAATAAACAATACATATTTAACTGTTTTCTCTACATGATGAAGGAAAATCTGCTGTGACAAAAAAGGAAATCTTCAGCATGACTCTTTGAACTTTAACTGTACAAAATAAATGTGTAAAATTACAGAAAAAGTTTTGGTAGCTCATTGTCCAGTTTTTAAAAAAAATTTTTTGTAGTTGTGAAAAAAAAGGGAAATTTCAATAGAAACTTTTCTGTTTTGGCAGTGTTTTTTAATTTGGCATAATTTGTGAAAGTTGAAATTTCTTTGGTGTTTAACAGCAGAAATAAATCTTTATTGTCAGAGGTCATTTCTGGGGGACAAAAAGAGCGACTGACAACAGTGCACACAGCAGTGGATTGGTGCATATTAAGCAAGCAAATAATGCAGAAAATAAAGATTTTTGGCAGGAATTAAAACAAACTGAGAGATAGAGCTGTGCAGGAATTTATTGAGGTGAAAGGAAGAAAGCAAAAGTACGAATGAATTCATTACAATGTTATTCAAAGATGAAGTGTAGTTGGATCTTCTTTGCTGCTGGTTCAGTGAAACCTGCAGTTTCAGAATCAGTAAAATCTCACCACCTGAAAGCATGTCCATGTGTGTTTTGCCACGCTTTGTGTTTACATCTTCTTGCAGAATCTGTTTATCTGCTCTTTAATCATTTGCTGTTTTAGCTGTTTGGTAGTTGTTGAAATGGTTTTGTGGGCTTTTAGGTGAGATTCTGACGTTTCTGTGGATACCACAGGTCTATATTGGAATAACAGATCTGACGGTTCATCCTGTTAAACTACGTTCTCGCTTTCGCCTCCGGTCCCAGTGGCATTGGGCTCCAACAAGTTAATAGTGTATTACTTAATTACTGTGTGTAGTATGAATGGTCATAAGGGAGGTTTTTATCAGTAGGAAAAGCTGTAAAACTTAAAAATACAGTTAAAAGTCCAAAACCTATGCTTGTGCTTGTTTTTGATTAGCAGCAGATCAAACAGGTTAAGAATAAAAATGGCTTCAAGTGGTCTCTTCCTCACTCACTTATTGGGACCGCTGTCGATCCTGCACTTCTCCACAACTGGTGCTGGTACATTAAATTCTGTTCAACAAGGTGCACGAGCGCACAGGGGAAGTATGGGAGGAGGTTGGGTTGGACAATCCAGTGTTAGGAATACATATGGACTAATAGGCTGCTTTCAGTGCTTCTAGGGCCAGTGTGCAGTGACTGGTCTGTAGTCTGTACAATTATATCGAGAAAAGAAAAAAAATCATATTAACCCATTGGCTACCAAATGTGTCAACCCACTGGGCAAATGCACAGTATGCAAGATTACCAGTCCACCCATGACACGAAGAATACTACAATCCTACTGTCATCTTAAAAAAATAGCAAAGATTCATTGTTTGTCAAAGTGTACGGCAGGTAAGTATAGTGCAGAAGCCGCCCGGAGGAACATGTCGCTGATAGGACAGTAATTACTGTTAGGCAGCAGGAATGAGCTGTGGTGACAATGACAGAAGTGAAGGACTGCAAGAGAAACGCAGGAAATGGGACAAATACAATCAGAACGAACATTTTATGTTTGTTTGTGGTGTGTTAATGAACGTTTTATTACATTGCACTTACCTTGGAGCCTCGTTCATTAAAAATAATCTCCACGTCTAAAATCTTCCCAAATTGCTGAAGAAAGGAAGAAGGGAAAAAGGTGGGCGGGGCAAAAAGACAGAAAGAAAGAGGGAGAAAATAATTAGACTATAACACAAGAAATACTTTATTTATGTTTAGGAAAATCCTCTACTGCTTTCTCCAGCTGGAAAATCAAGTATTTTAAAACCATCTTTAAAAAAAAAGACAAGTAGTCTGTACCAATAATAGCATTAGGAAATTATCCATTCACTCTTAGTGCTTTTTAATGATGTGTTTGCTTGGTCATGGTAATAAAGAGGTTTGAGTGAATATGTCTGCACACAAGAAAAACGAGCACTGTGGATAGGTAGTGGGCAGTTGAGTAGCAACATCCCATCATGGCTATCTGTTTTCTTAGTATGCATACCACCAACTGCCTGCCAGATCTCACCTAATCATGCATTTGGCTTCTACAGCTTATCTTCAGATCTAAGTAATAGTTTTAATTAGCTCCATGTTTCATTTTATTTGGCTAATTGCTGTGAACTGACTGCTACACACTCGGACACACTGATGACTGTGGTGATATCAGTGTGGTGTGGTGTGGTGTCTGTGAAATATAAATATACTAAACATGTAAACACACCAGTATCTGCTGCAGGAACAACTCTAATTTTAGCTATTCTTGGCTAGGTTGTACAAAAGCGAGTTAGGAAAACATGTAATTAATTCGAACTGTAAAGTATTTTGGGCTGATTTATGGGCCATGACCAATCCACTACAATAGAATTCTAAACCACTTTTTAAAAACAACAGTGGACAAAATGCTGTATGAGGCACTAAAAGAACACAGGGCAAAACAACACAAACAATAATAAATACAAGGTAAGATCACACTAACAGTTAAGGTAAGGAGGTAAGTAGCAACCAAGTCCCGCTAATCAAATACACTTCATTAATTGATCCTCAGCAAGTGTGAGCACCTCTATAACAACAGAAGTCTGGAGCATTCAGTTATGTCAACACAGTGCCACAATCTTCCCAGGAGTGGATGTCCTTGCCAATTTTCCCCAGGTTCACACTGTGCAATAACAGTTAATTAAATGTATAATCTACATTATAAAAGTGAATATTTTTGAATTAACAGTGCATTGAAATCATGATTCTCATTGCAATAGCTCTCAGTTTTAATAGGCTTAAAAAATAAAAAAATAAAAATTAAATGTTCGGCTTATATTGCTTGGAAGGGTTATAAAGACAAGGCCTCTTCACTATAAAGAAGGTAATGGTGGACTTGCTTAGGTTTGCAAAGCTGAAAAGTGCCACCTTTGGAGCAAACTGAACACAAGATATTAGCACAAACACTTCATACCAGCGACTGAGCACAGTGGTGGAAGGGTGATGATTTGAGCTTGAGTTTAGCCACTGGAGCTCAGCACTTTGAAGTCACTGAGTCAAGTCTGATCTTTTCTGTATACTGAAGTATTCTAGAGTCAAATATGAGGCCATCTGGGCCAGTTAAAGCTTGGCCCAGGTTGGATCATGAAACAGGAAAACTAGCCAAATCACAGCCACAAATCTACTACAGAATGGTTAAAAAAAAGATAAGAATCAGTGTTACTATGGCCCAGTCAAATGCAGATCTCAACCTGATTGAAATGTTGCAGCAGGACCTTAAGAGAGGTGTGAATTAACACAAACAGATAAAGCTAAAAACAAAAAACTGGAGCAAAACTTTAACAAAGAGTGAGCCAAAATTCCTGGTAACATGTGGATGGACGCAGTCACACTAAGACATGCACACCAATGAATATTTAGTATGCAATGCAATTAAGGAGAATCATTTCAGGACTTTAAGATCCCTCATCGGGGGTTCAATGGGGATGTGATGCCAAGTCCTGAGGAGTCAGCTAAATTGGAAGAACAAGTTCATGCCTATGGCTTGGAAGTCATTAGATACCCTGCTGAGATACAGTTTTTTCTGAATGCTTAAACCCTAACTGTGATTCTTATAGCACAATTTCTAAAACTATTAATACTTATGGCAAAACCACTCACTGAGTTTGCAAAACTAAAAGCACAAACACTGCTTTACACTCAGTTTGCCATTTTGTACCACACACTTTGCAAACCTGTAGCTACAATCCACTGCACAGCACTCTTTTTGCAGAACTGTAAACACAACTCACTGCTTTACACTCAATTTCCAAAGGATCAACACACTCCTAACAAAACTATACACATTTATGGCCATTATTTACACTATTTTGCCAACTGTCTGGCACACTGTCACATGTGAAAACTCTTTTAGATAATTAGTTCACTTTGCAATCAGCCTAAGCACTATAATACAGGTAAGCTGTGTGTGTGGAGTGCAGTGGAGGGAGCAGGAAGAGTGAGAAGTAGAGGAGGCCGAGGAAGAGGACGTGAAGGTGAAGAAGTAGGACGAAGAGGACGACAAGGACAAGGAGGAGCAACAGGAGGACGAGGAGGGGGGAGAGGAAGGGTAAGAAGAGTAAGAAATAGAATTGCTGATGACATCAGAGCTACAATAGTGGACCATGTAATCAACCATGGAGTGACCCTGAGGTAAGCTGGCCAACGGGTTCAGCCTAACTCGAGCCGCTACACTGTAGCAAGCATCATAAGGACATTTTGAAATGAGAGTCGGTTAGTACAGTCACTTTGCACTAAGATCTGTAGCACTGCTGTATGCTAATGAGAAACACAACAATACCATAGATGTAAAAGTGAGAGTTGAGGCTCAGGTGTGAAATGTATGGTTTTCAGGGTTTTTATCGGTTTTCAGCATTATTTTGTTATCGTTTTTATCGTTAACTCGCTTTTCCTGGGTCTTTTCACGTGTGTTATGAATAAATCTTCTTTTTTTTGGTACCGGTACTAGTTTTATTTTGTTGTGTTTATCCGCGACACCTTAAAGGCCGGTCCGTGAAAATATTGTCTGGCATAAACCGGTCCGTGGCACAAAAAAGGTTGGGGACCGCTGGACTAGAGGACATTTCATGTGATGTAGACGAAATTTTGTGGCCAGATCCACAGAGATGACACAATGTAGACTGATTTCTTTTTTTTCCTCAGTGAAATTACTATTTCATTTTGACTTGGAAATAAACACTTGTGTTTGTTTTGATGTGTGTGAATAAACACCAGTACTTGAAGTTTGGATCCCTCTATGCTTACGGATCTATGACAAAAGTATGAGCTCAAACTGACATAGCCTACCTTGTGCACAGAGAAAGCAAAAGCCAGATGTGTTTTTCATTCATACCATCAGTGTGTAGTTGGTGCATTGTGTGCTTATTAATTTGATGGCTTGTGTTTACTGTCTGATACAAAATACCATTTTACAAAAAGTGTGGTGAGTTAAGCAAAGGTTATTCGCTTTTACAAGAAAACTACAATGTTTTGCTGATTGGGTGAAGAGTTTTCTTATTTGTGTGTAGAGTTTTGCAAAAATAGCCAATAGTTACAAAAAATGTGCTCAAGCCATCAGAAAAAACTGTAATAAACTGGTCAAAGAAGGAGATAGAAGCCACTGACATCAAGACAAGAAAGCTCCTTATCATGCTTGGAGGATTTCATCCCAAATCCAGCACCCTCAGGAGGCCAAGGACTAGTCAACCACTGTCCAGGATGAAACTGCAAAGATTCATGAGTACATCAGGAAGATGCCCACAATACCTCAGGGAGCAGAAACTCGAGAAAGAAGAGGAGCAAGAATAAGAACCATCATGGAAAGCCACGCCCCTGCATGGCATGTACCACCAGCAGACTGAAGAAGTGGCTGATACTGAAAAATCTGATGGATGATTGCCAGGATGATTGCCGGTTCGAGCCCCGGCTTGGACAGTCTTGGTCGTTGTGTCCTTGGGCAAGACACTTCACCCGTTGCCTACTGGTGGTGGTCAGAGGGCCCGGTGGCGCCAGTATCCGGCAGCCTCGCCTCTGTCAGTGCGCCCCAGGGTGGCTGTGGCTACAATGTAGCTTGCCATCACCAGTGTGTGAATGGGTGGATGACAGGTTGTGTAAAGCGCTTTGGGGTCCTTAGGGACTAGAAAAGCGCTATACAAATACAGGCCATTTACCATGATTGGACAAAGCTGGACTGAAGCTGAGGACATACTAATGCTAAAAGTTCTAACATACATCTTCCAGCAGAGCCAATGTTCTAATCAGCCCACAGAGAATGGATAACAATGCAAGCTAAAATTTTCAAATGACTGTCATAATGTTCATGCATCAACCAGAAGTATCAGAAAACAGCACAACCACTTACTGAAACTGAACAGAAGCTCTAAAAATATGTTAGGTGTGTCTCTCTCCTCCATCTAGCCTTTGATTTTCTATTTTGCCTATATTGCCATGTTATAGTATATGGGGCGATCGTGGCTCAAGAGTTGGCAGTTCTTCTTGCAATCGGAAGGTTGTCAGTTCGAGCCCCGGCTCGACCAGTCTCGGTCGTTGTGTCCTTGGGTAAGACACTTCACCCGTGCCTACTGGTGGTGGTCAGAGGGCCCGGTGGCGCCAGTATCCGGCAGCCTCGCCTCTGTCAGTGCGCCCCAGGGTGGCTGTGGCTACAATGTAGCTTGCCATCACCAGTGTGTGAATGTGTGTGTGAATGGGTGGATGACTGAACGTGTAAAGCACTTTGGGGTCCTTAGGGACTAGTAAAGCGCTATACAAATACAGGCCATTTATAGTTCATTGTTTTTTAGATTCTCCTTTTGTCTTCACCACTGTGTTTAAGTCTCCCTTACCCTTCACGGTTTTCATGTCTGCGTCCTGTTATGTTTCCCGTTTTATTTTAAAGAGGTCTGGTGTCCCATGTTCAGTGTGTTTGGTTTCACTTTCCCTGTGGCATCATTAAGTTCATTCTATTCAAGTGTTTCCACTTCCCCTGATCACCTCCTGTGTGCATTTAGTCTGTGTGTTTTCATTCATTCCTCGTCCGATCGTCTGCTATCTTGCCATGCCATGTTCCCAGGTCTTCATGCCAAGTTGTCACGTTTAAGGTTTTTCATGTTCAGAGTCTTTTATGTTTAGCCGTAGTGTTAAGAGATTTTTTAGGATTTGGGGATTTTTATTATGTTATGCTTAAAAGTACGTTTCATTATCTAAATGTGTTTGCTCTTTTCGGTATTCAGCTTGAACTCTGCAACTCTGTGCAGAGTCCTAAATGGGGAAGTTACACAGGAAGCCTGCAGTTCTATTTTCTCTCTTCCTGTATGTGCTCTCTGAATAAAGACTCTTTCTTTTTATTGCACAGGGCGAGTCTCCCTGAGTCTCGACCGTGTACACGTTAAACCTGTCTGAGCGTTTTATTCCGACCTGAGTTGCAATACAGGAAAACTCCTGACACGTAGTTCACCCAGTTTAGGTTAGTATTTAGTGCCCTTGCCCCTTGTTTGGTATGTTTAAAACCAGCCTTTAATAAATGCCTCTCTTTCAGTTAATATTAAGATGTTTCCATGTTTCCTTTTGTCTGCACTTGGTCCACCTCCTCACCCCAGACAGTCTGCTTCAGCCAGACTGTGACAACAGTTGTGAACTTTGAGAGAACCATCAGCTCCTGTTAACTCCTCAAATTCATGGCAGGACAAAATAATCCTTAGGCCACCAGGAAGTGTCTCATTTCACTTGATGGCCAGTCTGTTAACTGTTTGGAAATTTGAGGGATTTACTCTTCAAGAGAAATGAAGAAGAAATGATGTGAAATGGCTATACTGGAATTTATTACAATTTTCTCTCCTCAGTCTTTTCTTTAACACTTCACTTTTTATTTTCAGTATTACTCAGATACTAGATGCCGGTATAAATCAATTTAACATAAACATATTCAGAGATACCGCTCTTTGCTTTAGGAGCAGCTGGGATGAACTCATGGCTTTGTGAACTAAAGCAGCACTAACTTTTTCAGGCAATATGGTAATCTTTAGCCTTCTGTTCTCCATAACTAGACCTTGAATCGAGTAGTTATTTCAATAAATAAATAAACACAAAAGACAGCATAGCAAAGGCAAGGCCACAGCACCATCCCTGAAGACCTCCATGTCAGATCATACACAATTTGAATACATATTAAAAATTAATTTTTTGTTTAAGATGAGCATATTGAGCAAATTATAAAGGAAAACAATATTTATAAAATATTGCTATTATTTTTCCAGTACGAGACATAAAGCTTTGAATTTGTTCTGACTTATGAATTAATAGAATAATTAACTGCTTTTTTTCTTTTTTTATGTTTGTGTATACATCAGGGGTCGGCAACCCTGGGCACGCGTGCCGAAGGGTTCACTGATGGCACGACCATAGCTGGACTGGCTGATCGTTCGTTTTTATGGCCGATGTTATGACCTGCAGTCTATCCGGGTCAGATATAAACCAAGTTTAGGGATAGTTTATTTTCGTTGTGCTGACTTTTTACAGTCAGTTACAATAACTCGTACCGCGTACTATGACGGAGTTTCTATACAGCTGGGCGGGTGCTATGATGTTACTGATAGTGAACTTTATTTTTTTCATAAGGTTAGTTAGTAGAGTTGCCAACCGCCCTGTAAAACCGAAATCGTCTCGTATTCAGAGAAAATATTACGCGTTTCGTATTGAGCTGAAAAGGAACAGTTTGTCTCGGACTTCAGCTAGAATGGAAAAAGACACAAAGCTGGAGTTATTCTGTCTTTACGCTGCACAGCTGCCTCTTCTCCTCTCATTCTCAACAGCAGCACGTTTAAGCTTGATCAGCTGTTGTTAGAATGTATTTAATATTAATTTCTAGTATCAGCTGATGTTTACTGGAGCCACAGCTGTAAAGCTGCTGGTCATGATATCGGTTTGGCTATGTGGTGAGAGGGAAACATGAAGATGAAACCAGGATCCTTTTCTACGTAGCTGACAGCTGGTAACTGTGCAGGGGCGGGTCTAGCAAAGTTTTGCCAGGGGGGCATTAACAGGGAAAAGGGGGGCACAGAGAAATCCTTTTCTTTCTTATTCTCATTTAAAATGTCTCGCTTTTAATAAATAATTATCTGAATCATACAACCAAAGTTTTCATCTGATGTAAAATGTGTAGAAATCATACATATACCAACAAGACAGTGTACATCACTGTCACAACAGCGTTTGTTTTCATTCAAAGGCTTTATGGCTTTAATACCTAGTGGGCCGGTCTCTCGTCAAAATGCCTGCCGTTTTTTTGTCCCAGTCCAGCCCTGGGCACGACACGCAGTGAGTTAATCTGAGAAGATGCATTAAAAAATAAATAAAGCGGTGCACATCCCAAATTAGCTCGCATAGACACATTACTTGTGCCGCTTCTTAATGACGGTATCTTAGCTAACAACCCCAAATACCAGATTCAGCTTGTAACTGGCTAAAAATCACTTAGCCTACCGGTGAGAGGGACGTTGCTAGCTGGCAGTTTTTTCAAGTGATGTTGAAATTTCCACATTCTGACACTTCAAATGCTTCAGGAGCTGCCCGCTCAGCGCAGCATCAGCACCGCGGAAATACACGGATACATCCGTAGACTCGAGACAGAATTCCCAATGAGTTTTCGGGACTTTCAGGTGTATGAACCAATGTTTTCTTTTCTGATCAAACCAGAAAGCTTTAATGAGCAGCTGGATTTGTCTCGCATTAACTGGCTGAACACAGAGGACATCGAAATGCAGCTGATTGAACTGAAAAGCTCGACTCTGTGGGGTCAAAGTTTGCAGAACTACAGACGCAGCTGGAATCCACAGCTGTGGTGTTCATGGAGCTGCATTTTCACCTGCTGGACATCACTGCCTGACAAGTTTAACTGTCTTCAGAACATTGCAGAGGCCTTATTGACAGCATTTGGCTCTACATATCTGTGTGAGCAGATTTTCTCTCACACAGTGTCCTCAGGTAGCCGTCTGAACGCTGGAGACTCGGAGACCTGTGTCTCTGAGTGGGAGACCAGAGATCACATTAACATGTGTGTCTCTGTATTAACAGACATGCCATATTGGCTGTTTATTTTTCTTATCATTGTTGTGAGGAGACCATAAATAGCATTTGCTTTTTCTGCTGTACAGTCCATTTGCTGTTATGGATAAAAAGAGTCTTTTTTGTTTCAAAATAGCTGATAACTATTCGCTGATAGCTGCCAACATCTGAGAACAAATATAATTCTGTAAAGTTGTTCTATATAGTGTGTAACTGTTCATATAGAGCGTTATTAAACTTATTGCTAATGCAGTCATATGGCACATTGACTTCTTGAGAAATTTTAGATGGCACTCATCATCAGAAAGGTCAAGATCAATTGGAGAAAAAGAGTCTAAAGAGTCTGAATGAATATCAATGGTACTGAAAGTAGCTGTAGATAATGTTACATCTGTGAGATGATTATGAGTTATTTTATGTCTAAAATTTTATTTGTGAAGAAGTTCATGAAGTCATTACTAGTTAACATTAAAGGGATGGTTGGCTCATCAGAGCTCTGACTTTTTGTCAGCCTGGCTACAGTGCTGAAGAGAAACCTGTGGTTGTTCTTATTTTCTTCAATCAGTGATGAATAGTAAGATGGTCTGTTTTTTCTCCAGGCTAAATGATGATCTTCCTTCTTTAGCAGAGTTATACCAGGGAGATAACTAATGGTTAAATGCAGAGTGCTGTATAAACACAGAGAGTGAAAAAATGTTGAGTGAAGTCAATTCTAGTTTTTGAAACTAGAAGAATGAAGTTTTAAGCCACTAGGCGTCATTTTTGAGATCCGGAAACTACATCTATATTTACAGACAATCAATCATATATCCAGTGTGTGTGTGCACATGTGTACATGCTTGCATATATTTGTGTTTTCCTGTGTGTAGGGATCTGTTCAATATGATCCTTCAGATCAAATCATCAAAATCAAGGCAAATAACTGCATTACTTTGCTCAGCTAAGCAGTCTCCATTAGTTCAAATTAGAGTTGTTTTGGAGGGAAGGCAGATGTGTTAAGCCCCAGGAAGCATGTAAATGTTCATGTAAATGAACACTTCTTTTATAAATACTATTTGAGAAAGCTGACTGTAATTATGCTATTAAAACAAAACAATAAGATATTTCTTACTGTATTTTTAAGATGATACAAAGTTTTTTTTTTAATATTATTGTTTTGGTGAATTACTAAAGTAATCTGAGTGAAAAATTGTCCTATTTTTGTGGCATCTTTAGTTTGTGCAGTTTTGGATTTCTTTTTCTGCATTCAATAAATCATCCTTTAACCATCTTCATCTCTAAAGTAACCCTTTCTTGAGGTTTTTGTTGCTCAGAAATAAAACATGGCAAGATGGTAAATAATTCTAATTTTGAACATTTTTAAATTTACTTATAGATGCAGAATCTTTTCCAATAACAGAGTCAACATCATGTGAGTTTTGAAGCGATCTGGAGTAACATCAGTGTCTAATATTTTAAATACTACATCAAACAAAAAACAAAATTATGGTAATTTTTAGTCATTAGGGTCATTTTAGTGTCATGGTCCCTCTGTTCTCACTGTGGTGGCTCACTATTTTCTGTCCGTCTTGCTCCTCTTAGCAGTCTCTTTCTCCTCTATTGTATTGTGTTCATATACACACACACAGAAGTGGGGCCTTCCTCTGGGCCAGAAGTGCGCCTTGGTTCAGCAGTGGGGCCTTCCTCTGGTTCCCACCTTCTGCTTCCTTCTGTTTTGCTTTTTGCCATCACATGAAAAACTTTCCTGTTGATTCCTTGTTAGCTGATTGAGGAAACCCTGGCCAAAGAGCAGTCAGCTGTTTTTGTGTTCTCATGATTGAAGCTTTCAATTTGTGTGGATTTGTGGACTACCTGTTGTGTGGAAACCCAGGATGTTCACAAGTGTTAATCTTGTATTTGAACTGTGTTTGCAATGTAAATAAGTGCACTGAATTGTCTGACCTGTGGTCTTTGATACAAAATAAATACTTCACATCATGAGACGCAACAAATTCCATGTAATAACCAGAGGTCATGAGAATAAGTTAAGTAGTAATGCAATGTGAAGTGATAAACTATTAAAATTGGCATAGCGAATGAGATGGTAAGCTCATAAAATATGTTATTTTTTAGTTCAAAATGTACATCTTTATGGGTAGTAGCTCTTAATGGAAATAACCTTTTTCTCAGTTTGACTAAAACATATAACTTTATTTTTTCCACTGGCCAGAAGTACAATGATTATCCCCAACTGATCACGGCATGGCTGCCCCTCCATGACCATGGAACTGGACCATGGACCTGCCGGAGGTTTCTTCCTAACAAAAGGAAGTTTGTCCTTGCCAGACAATCATTTGATTACCTGGGTACTGCCTTTAGAATCTTTACATTTACCTTAAAATATAAAATTGTTGCAATTTGGTGCTATATAAATACAATGAAATGATGAACAGTACTGAAAGAAGCCAACATAACATTATAAACACTGACAGGTGAAATGAATAACACTGACTATGTCTTCATCATGGCACCTTAGTGTGTGGGATATATACAGGGATGAGGTAAAATTTTTGATGCATAGATGCAGGAAAAATGGTTAAATGTAAGGATGTGAGTGAGTTGAGCAATGTGGGGCCTTTGCTGTGAGTGGTGGAGGTTATGGGACAGGGGATTGTGTTGGGGAATTGGCAGGTAATAGGACTGTTTCATTATTTGTCAATGTGAAATTAAAAGCTTTTCAGACTGTTGGCTAGGTTTGATTTGTTGGTGGAGTGAGGGGCTTAGGCTTGTAGCTGATTAACCGCCTGAGCCCTTACCATGAGCTGAAAACTGGTGTTGTAGTTTCTGGGAGTACAGCTGTTAAACCTCTCTCACAACCTTGGTAAACCTGTACTTTCAAGTAAACTCACGCGAGGAATGAAAAGGATTAGAGTGAATGTAAAAAGACTCCAGATGAGAAAAGCAGTGTTGCTAAATAACACTCACATCATTACACCAGTCACTGGTAATATAAAAACGGACACCTGCATTTTTTTGTCTGCCTGGTGAGCTCCGTGTGGCGATGCTCTGAGTTGGAATCCTGCGAGTCTGGTATTGAGACACAGCACACTTACATAGTGGGCGTGTATTGTATGTTGCCGATGGGGTGAGGTTGGTGGTGCAGCTGCAGGGGAGGAGTGGAGCAGTGGGTTCAGGGCGTGGTGTCAAGGAAGGCAGGGTTTCGCAGGTGAAAGGGTGCCCCAGATCTGGTCTGGTGAACCGAGCAGTGCCAGGTGGCGTTTGTGTGGGTAAAGAAAGCTCTCTTTGGGGAACCTCTGCTCCAGACCCCTAACTTCTCCGTCCCTTGTATTCTGCAGAGTGACGCCACGAGCAGAGGGCTGGGGGCTGTTTGGTCCCAGCAGTTAAGGGGGGCTGACCACCCCAATGTGTACATTAGTCGGAAACTGTTGGAGCAGGAGGCCAGGTACAGCACCGTGGAAAAGAAGTGCCTGGCCATCCAGTGGGCGGTCGTCCTGGGCCACCCTTTCACCCTCTGTTCACATCATGCCCCACTGCAATAGCTCGACCACATGAAGGATGCTGATGCCTGGATCACACGGTGGGATCTGGCTTTACAGCCTTTTAAGTTCAGAGTGGTCCATAGGCTGGGGGATGGCTCCTGGGCCAGGTGGTGGGGTGTGTGGCAGGGTAAGGTTGGTGGTGCAGCTGCAGGGGAGGAGTGGAGCAGTGGGTTCAGAGCGTGGTGTCAGGGAAGGCAGGGTTTCACAGCTAGTGAGCATCTTCTAATCATGCCTTCTCTATTTCAGTAGCGGCCGGGTCAGAGTGGAGGGAGGAGCGGCTGCAGCAGAGAGCCGGACCTAGGAGCACTGCAAAGTGCCGAAGCAAAGAGTATCAATCATAGAAACAGTGTGAAGAAAATAAAAAACCTTAAACGAGATTCCTGAGTCGTGTCTGGTCCTTCAGGGTTACAGTGAACTTTTTGCGTCAGTGGCTGCTGGAAGTTGTTGCCTGTCAGGTCAAATCAGTTGAAAAGAGAGTACCAAACAAAAACTCTAGCCAATGTTCAGTCCATCGAAAACAAGACTGATGACCTCAGAGCCAGAAAAGAAAGCCAGAAAGAGCCAGAAGTTCCAGAGAGACATCGGGACTGCAACCTCCTCTGCTTCACCAAGACTTGGCTGAATCCAGCGATACTGGACCACGGCGTACAGCCGGTGGGGTTCTTTTTGGTTTACCACATGGACAGAACAACGGAGTCGGGGAAGAAAGGTGGTGGAGTGTGTTTGATGGTGAACAAAAGATGGTGCGACAGCGCGAACATTTCCCCACTCATACGCTCTTGCTCGCCAAATCTGGAACTTTTGATCATTAAATGTCGCCCTTTCTATCTCCCTCGGGAATTCACTGCAGTCATTGGCTGCACTGTTTATATTCCGCCTCACGTGGACTCGGACACTGCCTTATGTGAGCTACATGAGGCTCTCACAAAACAACAAGCACTTCACCAGGACGCTGTGCAAATTGTTATCGGAGATTTTAACAGAGTAAATCTCAAACGCACATTTTACAACCTTCACCAGCACATCACCTGCCCCACCAGGGGCAGTAGGACATTAGACCACTGCTACACTCCATTTAAGGACTGCTACAAGGCTCAGCTTCTGCCGCCATTTGGAAAATCGGATCACGCCGCCATCTTCCTTATGCCTGTTTACAAACAAAGGCTAAAGCAGCAAGCACCAATCAGGAGGGAGGTTGCACGCTGGATGGACCACTCAGTGACCGCACTGCAGGACGCACTGGATGACGCAGACTGGTCATGTTTCGGCGCAGCTCTAATGACATCAACATGTTTACAGAAGCAGTTGTGGGATTTATCTGGAAACTAGCGGATGACACAGTGGGAAGAACTATCATCCGAACGTTTCCCAACCTGAAGCCGAGGGTGGATAAAAACATCCGCGACGCTCTGAGATCGCACACCACTGCCTACAAAGAAGGGCTTGTCTCTGGTAATATGGACCCATACAAGGCTGCGTCTTACAATGTGTGCAGCACAGTCAGAAAGGCAAAGCAGAGCTGCAGGGAAAAACCAGAAGGGACTGCGGACAATAACGGACTATAAACAACCAGCTTCTTCAATGATGAATGCCGACGCTTCACTGGCTGATGAGCCTAACATGTTTTATGCTCGCTTCAACGCTGCAGCAATTCAAACAACAAACAGCAGAGAGTGGAGAGTTTCCGGTACCTGGGTGTCCACATCACTCAGGACCTGTCATGGTCGTGTCACATTTACACCCTGGTTAAGAAAGCCCGCCAGCGTCTCTTCTTCCTCAGAAGAATCAGAGACTTCCATCTGCCACTAAGGGTGCTTAAGAACCTTTACTCCTGCACCATCGACAACATCCTGACGGGAAACATCTGCACCTGGTTGGGGAACAGCACCAAGCAGGACAGACAAGATCTGGAAAGAGTGGTGCGCTCGGCCGAACGCATCATTTGATCAGAGCTTCCTGACCTGCTGTCCATCTACACCAAGCTGTAGTCAGTCTCGTGCCGTGTCTCCTGTACAGTACTGAATGCGTTCAGCTTGTCAAATTTACATAAATCTTCGATCGCTAGCAGTGTGACTCTGAAGTGCTGTACTGTATGTTTGTAAATTTTCTCCCCAACAAACACAACAATGTTGATGAAACGTTTTGCACCATCACAGGCACCTGTGGTAGCACCCAAAAGCCAGAGGAAGATTCTAACCATCGCACAGGAAGTTGGACTTCTGGATATGCTAAAAGAAGGTAGAAGTTACTGTATTTTTTGGATTATAATATAATACTGGACTTATTTTTCTACAAAGGTTTGAACTTTGTGTTTAAACAAGAGAGAAAAGTGTGAAAATGTTCATGCCTGTCTGAGAAAAGTGTATAAAGTGTATAGTGACGGGTTTTACAGCCTTAAAACATATATAATAATTGTAAAAAATAAAGTTGGCTACTTCACGGATTTCACCTATCGTGTTTTATTTTTAGAACGTAAATCCCGTGATAAATGAGGGACCGCTGTACAAAGTTTTTTGTTAACATGAATGTTCAAGATGTTCAATAAACATGTTAAGTGCCTATATTTTCCCTTTTTTCCCTGAGTCTGTTTGCTCCTGCAAAATGAAATCCATATATAATATAATATAGAATAAAAATGATATTTAATCGAGATTAATCAAAAATAATCTGAATGAATCTGATTAAACATTTTAATTGTTTGACAGCACTAATATATATTATATATTAGTGTACACTTACCTATTACTATATAGGTTTTTTAAAAAGTTGTATTTCACAGGAGAGAACCTGTGTTAAAATATTGAACAAAACTATTCAAATTCTCTTTGAATTTAAGCATTTAACATTCTTTGTGTTTATTCTGCATTTACTTCATTATATTGCATAAATGTCAGTTACAAGCTCAGATATAAAGCTGAAAAAATTTAATTGCAACCAGGCTATTGATCAAGTAATTGCAATTAATCTCAATTAATTATAGAAAAGTGTGAGATTAATTAGTTCATTTTTCTTTAAATCTATTGACAGCACTACTTTTAATTTTTCTTAGTTTCCTGTTTTTAAAATCCATTCATGGTTGAGAACCCTCCACTGTGGCTGAATTATTATAATTCTGCCAAAAAGGATGAAAATTCCTCATCAGAGAAGGACTCATTTATCATAAATGCTTGTTTGTAGCATTTATGATCACTGGCAGCAAGTTATTATGTTTAGGGGCCAATGACTTTTTCACACATGGTCAGGTTAGTTTGGATAAATCTTTTAACCGTTTAAAAACTGCATTTTGTATTCACTCAGGTTATCTTTGATATTAAAATTTGTTGATGAAATGCGTAAAAGTTAAAAATATGCAACAAGCTAAGAACTCAGGAAGGAGGCAAATACATTTCACAGCACTATAACTGTATACAGTCCTATTCTCTGAGCCATCTTCATCAGATCTTTGTTCTATGTTCCTTTTTTGGACTTGTGCATAACAAGTCCAAAGAACATCTTCTCAGTGTTTGGGTTCTCTCTGCACAACCCAGTTAACCCCAACCTTGCAGATGTTTTATTTTCCTTGGCATTACTCTGAACTCTGAAATATTGTGAACAGCATCAGTGGAAACTAATTTAGCAAACTTTTTATCTGTAAGCCCCCAAAATATGTTATGCTAAGAACATCCTGCGTATGGCACCATAAATGTAACATATCTGATGAGTCAAGTCTCTGTAGTAAACAGAGAAATGGTGTATATCAGTGCCCCCCTTCTTTCTAATCACTCTAATTGTCTTAATCAACATAAACACACTCTCTCCACTGTTAGGCCCAGCAATAGTAAAGCCCAGGCTTTCTAACTACCCACTCAGAGCAAATGACTCCATTGCTACACTGATATGTTGATGGGAATTAGCAGATTTGTGGATTATAATCACACCACGTTTCCTCAGAGACAGAGCCAGTTAGAGAGGAGCTTTATGGAATAATTGGATAGGCAAATGAGAGTGTAGCCATGAACAAGAGACATTAAAAAGAATTCCCTTGCTGGGAGCTCTGTGCTACCTGGATGTTGAAAGCCTTCAGAACAGGTGATTAGACAGGAGTAGATGTCATTAAAACTCCATTAGCACAAAACCCAGCCCCCAGTGTTCACTGCAATCGCAGACACACACTGGTGAGGCAGATCATAAGTGTTTGTGTGCATAAAAAGCCTGTGTGCGTCTGCTGAGTATCTAATGACTCATTTAGGACCCCTATCCCTGGGAAATGTGACAGTAAGGACCCTCTTGCGGCTGGCTCACTAAGTGCCTGCTTATTAATTAAACACAGCTGAGGCTCAGGGGATAGCAGCAATGCTGCATCAGCTTGTCAAGTTTCATTCTACATGTGGGTAAATGAACAGTATCCTCCTGCAAGTGCTGCACGGCCTGTATGCTTTTTCGTTCCATGCATCTGAAATTATGACAACGTCTTGGATGCCCAATAACAACAGATACTGAGATGTGGTACATACAGGATGGCCTCCTTCTAATAGGTGCATACGTAAATGTTTGTAGTAAGTTTTGAGTGCAGGAAATCAATAGAGGTGTAGTCCTGGAAAACAGATTTCACTCACATCTTGAGAATGAGAGAACTGAAAAAGCAAAGTGGCGCTGTGAATGCCAATTATCATTCTAACATTAAAAAAAACCTCTTCCCCAGCCTGGTAATTTCCCTCCAATGTGTTTTTCTAATTATGAATTAAACTCAAATAAGCCAGGGTAATGAACCCAGTTTATCCTTTTCTAAAACCATAGTTTTCTCTCCTTGACTGTGACTATATTGCTGAGACTGTACACGACAACCACAATTGACCTCTTCTACGGTGAGAGTCAAAAGGTATTTGAAGGCGTATTGTTCTTATTATTGTGTTATTCACATATGCAGAGATTCGGCTTGTGTCTGTCTCACCTCTGTTTGAACTCGTTTATAAGCCTCTGTGTAATGTTCTCGTATGACTTTCCTCTAACAGGTTTTACACAGATGCAATATCAATTGGTGTAATGCTCCAACTATCGTATTTGTTTGCATTTTGGTGTTAGACTGGAAGACCGTAATGAAAGACTGAACCAGTTGTTTGTGATTCTCATTAAAGTGAATGGAGGAACCCACTGAAGTGAAACCTGAGTTACTCCTACTGCAGTGACACAGCTTTATAACCAACAAACCCTGAAGCTAAAACATTGACACTAAAAATAAAAAAATGGTGTGACCATGTGTAAGAGAGTCTGTTTTCAGTGCGGGGATGGTTCCCTGACAACTCATTACATCCTTAATGCAGAAAACATCATTCATCAAAACAGACATTCTGAAGTAACAACACAAGTTATTTGGAAATTGTATTTCTGCATTACTGACAATGTTTCCATTTCAAAAAGACAAAAAAAGAGTAAAATTAGCTGAAATGATCTCATCTAGATGGAATTTTAGAAACTGTGTTTATAATTTTAAAGATTCAAGGGCTGAATGCATCTATAAATCTAGATTTCACCAAAGTCTGACTCCACTTGACAATTTATGAATCATCTGCAATTTTGTGCACATAGTTGTTAAGATATACGGTTACATTAGTACCAGAAGGTGCACCACACTTTCTCATTGTACATCATTTTAACCAACATGGCTATAAAAATGACCTAAAAACCCCCAAAACAAATACATCAAATGTATGCACAGACATTACTTTGTAGTACCCCCCCACCCCGTAAGATTAACTGTACCTGCTTGCCTTTCTTTCTTTTTAGTATGTACCTTCCCAGTACTTGTATAAAATTGTATGTCATGCACTTTGCATTATGTTTTGTAGAAGAGAATTTTTCAGCAAAACCTGCTTGTAGAAGAAGAAGGCACTTGGAAACAGACTCCTGACTCCACTTGCTGGCTGTCCTTCCTGTCCTGCTCTTACCAAGGCTGGATGACCTCTGAGCATCACTGATTGTAGTGGGAACTAACAAATTGTCTGTCTCTTCTAATCCCCCTCTTTGGCTTCCACATCCCGTGTTTCTTTCTTTCTCACAATTCCTTCTTTGCCTCTATCAGATGCTGTCGCTACTTAATTATGTTGAAGTGTTTAGTGCCTTGGAGACCTCACTAAGTGACTGGAGACAGTTGGGAGAAAGTTCACAGTGCCACTTCTTTTCAAGATTACACTCTTTTAGATGCACACACGCAGACAAAATGAAGCCGTCACACTTTATACACCTAATGAGGATAAATTCCCTAGTTGAGGAATCCCATTATTTATATCAACTGATGGACCCTTTCATCAACTCTTCATCAGCCCACAAAAGGTTTGTACATGACGAGGCCTGTGGGCTGGCGTCCTTCCTCCTAAACCAAAGTACCGACTTTGAGCAGATATTAAACTCCACCAGAGAAATGGGGAAGTTAGTAGGTGTGTCAGAGAGGGGAAATCAAATGATACAGATGTGGACAAAATTGTTGGTACCCTTCGGTCAATAAAAGAAAAACTCACAATGGTCACAGAAATAACTTTAATCTGACAAAAGTAATAATAAAAAATGTTGTCACCAAAACAACACAGTGACTACCTGGAGCCCTATATACAGGCCCACTGACTGATTACAAGATTGTAGACACCTGTGATGGTAATTAATCAACACACCGTAAATTAACATGTCCCTTTGGTCACATTATTTTCAGTCTTTTCTAGGGGTACTATCATTTTTGTCCAGGCCTGTTCCATGCATTTATTTTTTATATAATTCTGTTGAAGCATGGTTAAAAAGCAAAGTGCGACTTTCATTGGTTAACATTCATAGAATTTTTATTTATTTATACTTTTGTCAGATTACAGTTATTCCTGTGACCATTGTGAGTTTTTCGTTCATTGACAGAAGGGTACCAAGAATTGTGTCCACATCTGTATTTAATGGTAATGGTGGATTTATGTCAGTAAATCTATAGTCTGTGAATTTAATTAGGTAGACTTGACTGTTAGTAAAAACCTCAGTTGTAATTCCATTGCTTGAGAGAACTTTGTATTTGGCACCAGAGGACATAAGAGAATATTTATTTTTATTGTTAAAGCCAGAACACCAGAGACATACCCAATGGACAACCATTATTACTGCTGCATGCTACAATTACTCGATAGCATGTTTCACTTCTCATAACTTCACTGTTTTATTTGAAAAAGGCACAGCTTTTGATGAGGCAGTCAGCATGATCTCATGCCACACTCAGATGACTCACAGTGAAATGTTGAGTTTATCCAAGGAGAACAAACATGAATAATTAATAATAGTGAACAATATTTTCTAAATGTGTCATGTGAACTGAGGGAAAATAGCAGGAAGGAAAGCTGAATACAAAGTGTGTATTTCAACCAAGACCTTAAAGTAGGGAGCCCCCTGGTGGACTATAGTAGATCTACAAACATAAAAGTGGATCGTCAGAATTTGCATAATAATGCATTGTAAATTTCATTGTAGGCTACTGTTAACTTTTGTTCTTTAATTATAGCTATACAAAAACAGACATATAGATTTATCTTTTCCTGACTGTATTTGCTGATGTTCTTGAAAAGCAGTGACTGCTTTTAAGTGCACAGGGGCACATAAATTATTGTGTGTCATTGTGTCTCATCTCACCCCAAACATTTGCCGGAGGTCAGGGTCCCGGAAGCGGAAAGGGATGTTAGAGACGTGTAACCTCTTGGGTTGCTGCTTCTCTAATGAATCGCTGGGCTGCAGGTGGAGCTGCTGCGAACCCTCGGTCTGTGCCACGTCCTCTGGATGCTGCAAGAAAACACACAACATTCCACAAATTAGCCACATTTGTGTACTAGTAAATATACTGCTATATAAACAAAATTAAATTAAATTAACTAAAATATGACTGATGTAAGAGGCAAGACTGCTAAACCTTTGTAGACTCAACAATCTGCATTAAAACAAACACATCCTGTCTAATATGCAGTGACAGCTTGAGATGCCCTGGGTTGAAGGAAGGTCTTTAAAATGACCTTTAAAAAGAATTTCAAAGGATTTCTTGACCTGTGAAAGGGTCAAACAAAACACAGTGTAAATTACAATAGTTTGTACAAAAGACAAAAGTGGAGATAATGTTTTGACTCTTTTTTTGATGTCAACCTTATAACAATGAAGTTAAGCAATTTGTATTAAAAAGTATATGGATGTATTTAACTCTTTATTTTGCTATATTCTTATTATGCTCCAAGTTATTGTGTTTCTCCGGATAAAAAATTGTAGAAATGTATTATGTCTAGTGATGGAGGAAATTCAGATGGGTAAATATGTGTGTATATAGATCTGCATCAGTTGAGCTGGAAAAGAAAATGGCTGTGTGGTGGAATTAAGGCACGACGGGTCCAAGGATCATAGTTTTGAGCCATCCATCCATCCATCCGTCTTCATCTGCTTTATCCGAGGCCGGGTCGCGGGGGCAGCAGCCTAAGCAGAGAAGCCCAGACCTCCCTCTCCCCAGCCACCTCCTCCAGCTTATCCGAGGAGAACACCAAGGCGATCCCAGGCCAGCCGAGAGATATAATCTCTCCAGCGTGTCCTGGGTCTGCCCCGGGGCCTCCTCCCGGTGGGACATGCCCGGAACACCTCACCCAGGAGGCGCCCAGGAAGCATCCTTGTCAGATGCCCGAACCACCTCAACTGGCTCCTTTCGATGTGGAGGAGCAGCGGCTCTACTCTGAGGCCCTGCCAGATGGCCGAACTTCTCACCCTATCTCTAAGGGAGAGGCCAGCCACCCTTCGGAGGAAGCTCATTTCTGCCGCTTGTATCCGCGATCTCGTTCTTTCGGTCACAGTTTTGAGCCATTTTATTTAAATCACATCACACCACAACACACACCAACCCCTGAGTCCCCGTGTTTTTAACTCGGTGGGCGTGATTAAGGATGCCGTGCAGGTGCATCCGCCCTCCCTGCACAGCACCGCAGACCACGCCCTACCACAGGCTGGCCGCCTTTTAGATTCTTATTATTTAGCTACATTAGAACAAGCAAGCAAAGTCAACACTGCTGATCTGTGTTCACACCTGGCTACATTGCACCAAACCAGTCCATAACACGATTTACAGAGGGGTGGCCACGGTCCAGTGACGACTGAGGTATATCATTGCACTACATTTGCACATCCTCCCATATCACATGCATGTTCAGTATATTAAAAAAACTCCAACAACTACAAATATCATTGCTAGCTATTTGTGTTATTTGTGTCTTCAGCAATCTCACTGACTATGACCTGATGTCCTCTGTTCAATTAACTAAGTTATTATAGACAAAACAAGAATCCTCAGTGAGGTGACAACAAGCCAGCTGAGATATTTTGCTTAACTTACACATGTTGTGGAGTTTGCATGTGAAGCGTATAAAGTATAAAGCACCTTGATGCAACTGTTGTTGTGATTTGGCACTATGTAAATAACTGAATTGAATTATGTAGTATTTTTCTACTGTTACTGAGCACTCAAACTGCATTTCCACCACAGAGGACAAGTTCCATATTATCTTGGTACAAGGAGGGTGAGACAACACCAGCTCTCTGTCAGTGTGTGTTAGTTTAGTTTAGATTTGGAGAGGAGCAGAGAGGAAAATGCAGTGTTATATTTGTAAAACAATAGGTCCAGACCACAAACAAGGTGCATTTCTGCAGGTCAGCAGGGCAAAAAAGTCACACACGAAAAATCCAGAGTGCCTGCACCACACTGAACAAGAGGTTGCTGCTAAAAAAATTAACTATATTAAACTGTATTAGACAGATTAACATTAATGTGGAAATGTATATTCAACTTAATGTAAAGAGCTGTTATCAGTTCAATAAGCAGAGATCATTAGAAGGAATTCAACATTCTTTCTAACAACAGCAGGAACCCCAGCCCCACCCCCAGCCCTGAGTAATATGGCGGAGATGGGGAGGAGGAGGAGGAGGAGGAGGAGACACAAAAGCATCTGTGATGGAGAATGTTAGATGAGCACATGGAGTAGAGAAGAAGATGATTGGACTAGACCAGTCATGTCACAATGAGCATGGGAAAGTGGAAGTAAGTTTTGATTAGCCAACAGACACTTGGGAAACAGATAGTGACCACAGATTATCCTTATTGAACCTACACATAAGCTTCATCCTAAATAACATTATCCTCACTTGAACTGTCTTTTCTCTTCCTAGGACTGTCTTTTTTTCCCCATGATGTATTTTTTCATATGAAAAATGTGGACATGGATGACATTTCCATAAGAAATTATAAACTTATCTCTGCTTTGGCGCCTCCAAACTGATAATATGCGGAGTTCAAAACTTGTAGTGTTATGGTTAAATTAGAAAGTTAGAAAAAAAAGATACATAAATAAAAAACAGAAATCACCCCATCTCACACAACAGTGAAGAAGTCTCTCAAACTGCTGACACATGGTGCATAAAGTAACTCGGGAGCATGAACTCTCTGAGTATCCATCCAGCTCACAAAGATGCAACAAAATCTCCAATGCAGACTGCATTCCAGCTGGCCGAGGAGTGCATCACCAGACCCGAATGAAGCTTCCCTGTCTTTCAGCAGAGAGCTGACCTCAGCAAGGGTTTCTGGTTTGGGTAGATGGTTACCTTCTTATGTGTGGTGACATCATTCATACCTTTGGAGATGTGGCAGTAGATGTATAGTCCTCCAGCTCCATCTCGCCCTCTGATGTCCTCAGAAGGTCTAGTCTGCCTAGCATAGCTCCATCAAAGTGTTGACACTGACTCTTTCAGTGAAAACTGGTATTTCTCCTAATCTAAGAGTATCCCTGCTGCAAGTGGTCAAGAGGTAAACAAGGCATCAGACGGTCAGGGTGGTAAAATAATTACTTCAATCATTTTATTGGTGAAAAACAGAAAAAATACAGAGATGTTCTTTTGTTTGTTTCTTTTGCAAATTGGGAAGCAGCAGCTGGTTAACGTGTAACACTCCAAAGATGCCCTCTTTGTCCAGTTTATAGATGGATCTGTTATTCATATTTTTAATAGGTAACATTGTAAATGGTTCTGGTAACTGGAAGCATCCTGCAGTTAGACTTCTCCTCTTGTGTTTTGTTTTCCTGGATTATAATTTCCTTTCAAATTCTTTTGGTGGGCAAAACACAAACAAGAATACAATGATTTGATGCGCACAATGAAAGAATTAAAAAGAAAGAGATGGAACAATGATGTCAGCTAAACCTGAGCGATCAATGAAACAATGAAAGAGAAGTGCTGAAGGTAGCAAAGAGAAAAGGAGATAGGGTGTGTGTGTGTGTGTGTGCGCGTGTGTGTGTGCGTGTGTGTTGGGTGGCATAAGAGATGGAAGAGTTTAAAGATGCATGAAGGCTTGGCCAAGTGCTGATTGAAGTGAGGGCAGAACATTATCTCTTTTGTGAGTGTGTCCTGGGCTCACAGAGCTAGCATTAACTTGGTAAGTTTATGGCAGTATTGTTCTATTGACTGCAGTGGCCACTGTGGTCAAACTCTCAATTTTACAGATGATCATCAATAAAGAGTGTTGGATATGTAGAGCACCCTTTGGTGATAATGTTTTGTTTGTCTATATGAAACAGAAGAAACAGGCTACTATTCGATACAAAGTGTATTAAAGTGTCATGGTCCCCGTGCCTGCTCGGCTGGCCCTGTGTGGCTACATGTGTTGTTTTTGTCTCTCTCCTCTCTCTTCTCTCTCTCTCTACTCGCTGCCTGGGCGGAGCTCATAGTGGGCTCCCACTCCTGGCCTTCACCACCTGTAGGCAATCACCTGTGGCTCCTCACCTTGTTTGCTCTCGCTACTTAAGGCAGTGACTGAGAGCATCTCGCCGCTGGACTATTGAGTAACGCTCGTCAGTGCTACTTTAGCCTCAGCCAGTTTTTGAGCTCTCTTCGTGAAAGTTTTCCATGTTAACTCTTGTTCTCTGTATACAGATTTCTCGTGCTTGGTTTGGAAATCTGGACACCTAAGCCTGTTTGTGAGTGCCGTAGTGAGAGTGGCATGTGTGAGGAAAGGACCTTTCCAAGCGCGCCGCCCTGCCCGAGTGGGGTGGAGTAAGAGAGGACACTTTTCCCGATTCTTCCCTGTACCCCTGGGAACCCTGGCCCCCTTCTCCTTCACCAGTGTATAGTGCACCAGGAGTGTGTAAATAAAACCTGTTTTCTGTGATTTCTAGTCCTCCCTGCTCCCTCGTGACATAAAGTGCTTTTTTCCCCCAGGTTTGTATTTATTGTTCATTTCAGTTCAGTTCAAATCAGTTTTATTTACATAGTGCCAAATCACAACAACAGTCGCCTCAAGGCACTTTAAATTTTAAGGTAAAAGCCCTACACTAATACAGAGAAAATGCCAACAATCAGGCTACTCTATATGAACAAGCTCTTGGCAACATTTGTGGGAAAAACTTCCTTTTAACAGGAAGAAACTTTGAGCAGACCAGGCTCAGGGAGGAACAGCTGTGACCGGTTGGGGATCAGGGGAGGGAGACAGGACAAAGGACTTGCTCTGCAAGAGAGCCAGAGATGATAATTAACTAATAATTAAATACAGAGTGATGTACAGACATATGATAGGAGAAAAATCTATAATTAGGTAAGACAGCTAGGTCAAGTGATGGCTTTTAACAGTTTAACTGTTTATGGGAGCAGTTAATGACTGACAAAGATCCTGATATTACAACAAGATAATTCTGGGATAACAATGAAATATGTCAAATATATGGATATTTTTTCCCCTGAAATTCAGCAACTGAATTTGAAGTCTGTACTGTTAAGAGTTATACATGGTAAACACAAACACTAATCCATTTGCCATAGAAATTAAACACTTAAGTTGGCTCATTGAATAATATCCTGTTAAATATCTTTAACTACACCTCACTTATGACTAAACTACACCCAGTAATGCAGCTGAACGTGACCACCTTCAGCAAACATGGATGATGGGTCAAAGAGTCTTAACAACCTCTTCAACATCTTTTTGGATCATGATCCTGCTTTGTGGGGAGCCATAGCCCTGCCCCCCAGGAAATGAAGCAGGCATGGAAGAGATCCAGGTCCCAGACAAGTTGGGGTCCCCCAGAGCGCGAGAGCCCAAGGAGGACCACCGAAGGGGCAGTCACACCACCCACCTGGGAAAACAGCTGAGGAGAGCCCCAGACGGGGGGTCACCTAGCAGCCACAGTGCAGAAGCTACAGGGGGCTGCAGCGACGTGCCCGCAGGCTCTGCCGGCAGCCAGCTGCGCCAGTGTGGAATGAGCCCCGGACCCAGAGGCCTGAGGTTCAAGGGGGGGCCTTCCCCCCAGAAGGGGCCCAACCAAGGCCCAAGCACCAGGCCCCACCAAGCAGCCACCAGGAGTGAGCCAGTACACACCTGAGCGCCCAGCCCTGGACACCAAGTGCCACAGTTGAGGGCATCAGCCACCGGCAGGGAGTGTGGTGGTGGGAGATAGGCCGCTACACCTGGGGGGGCCTGAGATGTTCCCAGAGAGGTGGAGTCTAAGACTGACCTGACACACTGACACAAACATGCATTCCCACCTCATGCACAGATATACATGTTTCCTGATAACATTTACATTTACAATAACTGATTACACAGCAGTGGAGAGTAGACTTTATCACAGTAGATGTCTTTCTGAAAGTGCTGTAACTAAGTTTAAGAATATAATCCACCCACTGTTATCATCTTCAATGCCCTGTACCAACATAGAGCAGAGCAGCTATCTGAACACTACTCCAACAGAGGTTGATCATCTTGTTAATAATGTTACCTCCTCACTACGTACGACTCTGGATACTGTAGCTCCTGTGAAAACTAAAGTCTCAAATCCGAAGTACCTGACTCCATGGTATAATTCTCAAACACGTAGCCTAAAGCAGATAACTCGTAAGCTGGAGAGGAAATGGCGTGTCACAAATTTAGAGGATCATCATTTAGCCTTGAGAAATAGTTTGCTGCTTTATAAGAAAGCCCTCCGCAAGCCAGAACATCTTACTATTCGTCACTGATTGAAGAAAATAAGAACAACCCCAGGTTTCTCTTCAGCACTGTAGCCAGGCTGACAAACAGTCAGAGCTCTACTGAGCCAACAATCCCTTTAACGTTAACTAGTAATGACTTCATGAACTTCTTCACAAATAAAATTCTTATCATTAGAGAAAAAATTACCAATAATCATCCCACAGATGTAATATTATCTACAGCTACTTTTAGTACCATCGATGTTAAGTTAGACTCTTTTTCTACAATTGATCTTTCTGAGTTAACTTCAATAATTACTTCCTCCAAACCATCAACGTGTCTTTTAGACCCCATTCCTACAAAACTGCTCAAAGAAGTCCTGCCATTAATTAATTCTTCGATCTTAAATATGATCAACCTATCTCTAATAATCGCCTATGTACCACAGGCCTTCAAGGTGGCTGTAGTTAAACCTTTACTTAAAAAGCCATCTCTAGACCCAGCTGTCTTAGCTAATTATAGGCCAATCTCCAACCTTCCTTTCATATCAAACATCCTTGAAAGAGTAGTTGTCAAACAGCTAACAGATCATCTGCAGAGGAATGGCTTATTTGAAGCGTTTCAGTCAGGTTTCAGAGCTCATCACAGCACAGAAACAGCTTTAGTGAAGGTTATAAATGATCTTCTTATGGCCTCTGACAGTGGACTCATCTCTGTGCTTGTCCTGCTAGACCTCAGTGCTGCGTTCGATACTGTTGACCATAATATCCTATTAGAGCGATTAGAACATGCTGTAGGTATTACAGGTACTGCACTGCAGTGGTTTGTATCATATCTATCTAATAGACTCCAATTTGTGCATGTAAATGGAGAGTCCTCTTCACACACTAAGGTCAATTATGGTGTTCCACAGGGTTCAGTGCTAGGACCAATTCTGTTTACATTATACATGCTTCCCTTAGGCAGCATCATTAGAAGACATAGCATAAATTTTCACTGCTATGCAGATGACACGCAGCTCTATCTGTCCATGAAGCCAGGTAACACACACCAATTAGTTAAACTGCAGGAATGTCTTAAAGACATAAAGACCTGGATGGCCGCTAACTTTCTGCTTCTTAATTCAGATCAAACTGAGGTTATTGTACTCGGCCCTGAAAATCTTAGAAATATGGTATCTAAGCAGATTCTTACTCTGGATGGCATTACCTTGGCCTCCAGTAATGCTGTGAGGAACCTTGGAGTCATTTTTGACCAGGACATGTCCTTCAACGCACATATTAAACAAATATGTAAGACTGCTTTCTTCCATTTGTGCAACATCTCTAAAATTAGAAATATCCTGTCTCAGAGTGATGCTGAAAAAACTAGTTCATGCATTTATTACTTCCAGGCTGGACTACTGTAATTCTTTATTATCAGGATGTCCTAAAAACTCGCTGAAAAGCCTTCAGTTAATCCAAAATGCTGCAGCAAGAGTCCTGACAGGGACTAGAAAGAGAGAGCATATTTCTCCTGTGTTGGCTTCCCTTCATTGGCTTCCTGTTAAATCCAGAATTGAATTCAAACTCCTGCTCCTCACATACAAGGTCTTAAATAATCAGGCCCCATCTTATCTTAATGACCTTGTAGTACCATATCACCCTATTAGAGCACTTCGCTCTCACACTGCAGGCCTACTTGTTGTTCCTAGAGTATTTAAAAGTAGAACGGGAGGCAGAGCCTTCAGTTTTCAGGCCCCTCTTCTGTGGAACCAGCTTCCAGTTTGGATTCGGGAGACAGACACTATCTCTACTTTCAAGATTAGGCTTCAAACTTTCCTTTTGCTAAAGCATATAGTTAGGGCTGGACCAGGTGACGCTGAATCCTCCCTTAGTTATGCTGCAATAGACGTAGGCTGCCGGGGATTCCCATGATGCATTGAGTTTTTCCTTTCCAGTCACCTTTCTCACTCACTATGTGCTAATAGACCTCTCTGCATTGAATCATATCTGTTATTAATCTTTGTCTCTCTTCCACAGCATGTCTTTATCCTGTTTTCCTTCTTTCACCCCAACTGGTCGCAGCAGATGGCCCCGCCCCTCCCTGAGCCTGGTTCTGCCGGAGGTTTCTTCCTGTTAAAAGGGAGTTTTTCCTTCCCACTGTCGCCAAAGTGCTTGCTCACAGGGGGTCATATGATTGTTGGGTTTTTCTCTGTATCTACAGGGTGGGCCATTTATATAGATACACCATAATAAAATGGGAATGGTTGGTGATATTAAAGTCCTGTTTGTGGCACATTAGTATATGTGAGGGGGTAAACTCCTCAAGATCGGTGGTGACCATGGTGGCCATTTAGAACTCGGCCATCTTGGATACAACTTTTGTTTTTTCAATAGGAAGAGGGCCATGTGACACATCAAACTTATTGGTAATGTCACAAGAAAAACAATGGTGTGCTTGGTTTCAACGTAACTTTATTCTTTCATGAGTTATTTACAAGTTTCTCTTTGTTCACAGCCATTGACATGTTGAAGAGGTTAACACGTGAGGAGCGGATCGAAATTCTGTTGATATCTGGTGAACGCAGTAACCGGGTCATTGCAGCAGATTTCAATGCAAGACACCCTACGAGACCACCCATCTCCCATGCTAAAGTTAGCAAACTGCTCGCTAAGTTTCGTGAAACTGGTTCAGTGTTGGATTTGCCAAAATGTGGACGCAAGAAAACTGTCACTAATCAAGAAACATCAGTGGTTGTCCTAGCTTCATTCAGCAAGAGCCCACAGCGTAGCACTCACCGCATGTCACTGGAAAGTGGCATGAGTCGAACACCCCTTCGGCGGATATTAGCTACTCACAAATGGCACCCTTACAAACTCCAGCTACTGCAGCATCTCAACGAGGATGACCCAGATCAGCGCACAGAATTTGCAGAATGGGCAAAACAAAAATTGGAACAGGACCCTCAGTTCACGCAGAAGATTTTGTTCAATGATGAGGCAAACTTTTATGTGAATGGTGAAGTTAACAAACAAAACCACCGCTATTGGTCTGACACTAACCCACATTGGATGGATCCCTCCAAGACTGCTGGAACAACAAAAGTGATGGTTTGGTGTGGTATATGGGGTACAACGATAGTGGGTCCATTCTTCATCAATGGAAACCTCAAGGCCACTGGATATTTGAAATTGCTACATGATGATGTGTTTCCCTCTTTATCCACTGAAGCTGGCACGTTCCCTGAGTTTTTCCAGCAAGATGGTGCACCTCCACATTATGGGTTCCAGGTCCGAGCATTCCTAGATGAACAGTTTCCTGGAAAGTGGATTGGTCATCGTGAGCCAGTTGAATGGCCCCCAAGGTCTCCCGATCTGACCCCCTTAGACTTTTATCTTTGGGGTCATCTGAAGGCAGTTGTCTATGGTGTGAAGATACGAGATGTGCAGCACCTGAAACTACGGTTACTGGATGCCTGTGCTGGCATTTCTCCTGCGGTGTTGCTATCACTGTGTGAAGAGTGGGAGAAGAGGGTTGCATTGACAATCCAACACAATGGGCAGCACATTGAACACATTTTATAAGTGGTCAGAAACTTGTAAATAACTCATGAAAGAATAAAGTTACGTTGAAACCAAGCACACCATTGTTTTTCTTGTGACATTACCAATAAGTTTGATGTGTCACATGGCCCTCTTCCTATTGAAAAAACAAAAGTTGTATCCAAGATGGCCGACTTCTAAATGGCCACCATGGTCACCACCCATCTTGAGAAGTTTGCCCCCTCACATATACTAATGTGCCACAAACAGGACTTTAATATCACCAACCATTCCCATTTTATTATGGTGTATCCATATAAATGGCCCACCCTGTATTATTGTACGATCTACTGTGCAATATAAAGCGCTATATTAATAAAATTGAATTGAATATACAAATATTCAGCACTCGCCCAACATGGAGACAAACAGAAATGGACACTGTACACACACTCCCCAAATATACTCTATTCCCCAGGACCAGGTACCCTCGCCCCCAGGGGGGCCATCAACCCCCAGACCCAGGAGATGTTGCCCTCTGCCCTGGGGTGGAGACAAGCAGACTGACCCTGGTCCTATAGCAGGAGGGAGGCCCCGCATCCCCCACCAGACGGCCAACTTCTCATCCTGGCCCCCGCCCCCGATGGCAAACAGAGAACAGAGGTGTGAAGACCCCATACTTCCCTCCGCCCGTTCATATGTGGTGGTTCTGCTGCGTGCTGTTCTAAAGTGCATTTAAAACACGGGAGGGCATGGTGCTTTCTGCCAGCAGCAGGTGTCAGCATGCCCCCTCCTGAGAACCCTTAATATCTACATGCATTTAAAATCGAGAGGTGGGTCCAGAGGTGAGCCCAGCCCCAATGCCCTATATGTATGTGTCATGAGAGTTTGAGTAATGTGGATGGCTAAGTCGAGGCACAGGTGGCCAGAAGGGGACAGAGGAGGAATGCCGACCCTGCACCTCAGTGACAACCCTGTACCTCAAGGTCCTGTATGTGTGGGGGTGTGATGCCCTTGGTGGATTCCAGGGAATGGGGCGCAGAGGGCCTGGGCCCATCCTGACCGGGGCCCACAGTAACAGCATCGCCAAGCCCCACAGAGCCCGGGGCGGCCCACCCGACCCTACCACAGAGGAAACTACAACCACGCCAAGATTCAATCAACTCCATACAACATAAGACAATAGACACCCACCTCTGCTAGAACTCTCCCCCACCTGCATAGTGAACCCCTGGAGAGCAAAGACCTCCTGCAAAGGATGTCACAACCTCCCTGCCAGCTGAAGAGGCCCCCAGTTCCATTGATGCACCAGAGCCTTGACCCAGTGTTTTGAGTTTCTTATGTTTTTGGTGACTATAATGTCTTATGTTAAAGACGTAATAGTCTTAAAAGTGCTGTCTCAGCATGTGATGGGATTTAAAACCATACTGAAACTCCTCATAAATGGTACTAGTGTGTAAAAAATGTTGGAACTTGCTTAGACACAACTTTTTCCAAAAAAGAAGTCAATAGACTTAACTCTTAAGGAGAGAAATGCACAAAAACAGATGGTAGTGAATTTTGCCAAAAGTGTGGAAATGGCTGCGATGAACATGTTTCAAAGAGGAGGAACATAGGATAGTGTATAAGAGTGGAGAGAGGTCCACACAGGTATTCTACATCTTATGCAGAAGGTCCAGTCTAAAAGAAATAGAAGACTGCATGGTGCAGGCAGAGGCAGCATCACATGACAGTCTGTAGGATGACTTTGGAAGTTAAGAAGAGGAAGTGAGTGAAGACATAGGCAAGGATGAAGTGGTTGCAACTGTACAAGGAACAATGTTGCATAGAGTTCAGGGAGCAATTGAGATCACCTCTGGGGTGGTAGGGGAGAGATGACTAAGAAAATGCAAGTTTAGTGCTGAGGGAAACTGCCTATAAACTGTTTGACAGAGGAAAGAGGACAAAGAGATGCTGAGGTACAAAGAGGATGCACAGGAAACAATTTAAAAGGAAATGAAGAAAGTAAGGAGGAGTACTGATAGGCAAAGGAAAAGTCTTACAGTTACTGGTATGTGAGGCTGAACACTAAGGAAGGACAAAAAGGCTTTTAATGATTGGCTTGACAAAAAGACCAAGCTCCAGGGGATGTGAAGGTCAGGGTGGTTAAGGAAGAAATGCTAAAGACACTAGATAGTGAAAAAATGACAAGAGTGAGTTGAGAAGACAGAACACATCCTTTGAGGAGCTGATGAATGAAGAAAATCAGATGGAGAGGAGAATGAATTGAGTTAGTGAATCAGGAAGTGTGGAAAGGTAGTTGGTCCAGATGACATACCTGTGGAGTTATGGAGATGTCTAGGAGAGAGGCAGTGGACTTTTTGACCAGATTGTTTAACACAATCTTGGAGAATGAGAGGATGCCTGAGTCTTTCAGAACCTTGTCACCTGGAATATGCCAATTCAAAAATAACAAGTGTGTACATTATCTGTTGTGTTTCAGTTAACATTTATATATTGTTTTTTCTACTCTGAGCAGTCAAAGTGCTTTTAACTACAAGCCTCATTCATCCAAACACACACTGATACTTGGGCTTTTTTGTATACCTAAACACCTCGTCTAACGTTCTCTCACAAAAGTAAAACAATCAGTGAAGAGCAGACTTCCATCTGTTATTTAAGGGGTTTAACAAAAATATTTCATTACATTTTTCAAAAATTTAAGTCATTTTAATACATCTTTGACAAAGGGGGAAGCAAAGGTTTGGTATGAGGTTGGTATTTCTATTTCTAACCTTCCTAGGACACTGACTGTATTTCTTCCCAGTCCTCCATCACTGTCCTTATATTAACACCATTTCTCACCATCCTCCAGGCTTAGCGGCCTGATAGCTTGCTTCTGTAACTAGAGGGAAGTGGTGGTGCATAACTATAGTGTGGACTTCTGTGTGTGTATGTTTGGAGGTCTGTGCTGAAATGCAGCTGAACTATGGCTTATAGAGACACCAGTCTATCTGTGTGTGTTTTTATGTGTGACTAGCTATTGCTTTTGCATGCATTTACTTTTACATATATTCACATATGCATTTACATATGTTGTGAAAACAGCAAAATAGTCATCTTTATGTTATCTTTATGTTTTATGTTGACTTTTTTCACAGCAGTTTTTAATCGCAAGCAGTGCTTGTTCAGTGAGATCCAAAAATAGATATCAGTTAAATCCAAAGTGACAGTCATCTCAAACTGCATACTGTCCAACAGCTTCTCTCACTGCTTGTTTGCCATATTCTTGAATTACTACCATCTTGTGGTCTCAGTTGGCTGGTGCCTCTAGTAGTGTGCTTGACTCTCCTCTTTATTCCACCAGAATTTGTAGGATAGAGCACATTTCATGTGGATGTTTGTTCTATTAACAAAAGCTTTCAGCAGCTTTTTCTGGCTTTGGTCTGTGACGGGAAACTAGTTGTGGACATTGTTGCTTTATAATTTTCATTAATAAAGATTAATCTTTTTAATGATTCTAACAGGTTGTTCCAACCAATTAAAGTAACAGAGCCTTGGGGCCTATATTCCTGGCCATGAACTCCACTGTATACCAAAGTATTCTAGAGCCATATGTGAAGCTGACAGCTAAAACTTTTTCCAAATTCAATCATGATCTAAAGAACAGCCGCAACTCTTCACGATGATAAAGAAAAGAAACAAAGGGTTGCTTCGGCCAAGTCCAGAAATCCTCCTGTTTGAATTCAGTGATATAAATGAGAGTGGACCAAAATCCCTCCACAACAATGTGACATCAAAAACATTTATTGCTATTACAAGCTATTGAACCATGGGGTGTACACCATACCGTTCTGTGAAAGCTTACTACAGACGTCTAAACCTTAAGCCCATTCTCGTGTACGTTGGTTATCAGCTTCACTTGGTTGTGTTGACTGTTGATGGTTAAATAATTGGCTAGCTGGCTTTGCCTTTAGGTTGACTCCATAGACAAAACCATTGCATCTTAACTAATTATTCCCTGTTCAGGAGATGCGACTGTCATTCACCTTTATATACAAACAATAATCCAGATCACCACTCCTGCCTAGAGTTCATAACTGTAGGTTTTTGCAGTGGTGCAGGTTGAAGTTCTGCCTCTAAGAGCACCACTGTGATGATGGATTACAGGGCAGAAGAACAATCCACGCTTCAAGTGTTGTGTTAACCAGAAATGAATGAAGTCTTATAAGTAAGCTGAAATTCATTGTGATATAAAAGACACTAATGCACAGGAATGTGTGAATACAGACTCACCGATATTGTGTTAGTAGTAAGAGCTGGAGTGCTGCTGTCATTTCCTGGCTGCTCACTCTGTGTGTGTGCCGCCGTGTATAGTGTTAGGGTATGCTCGCCCACTGTGCTTGTTCCCGTGTAGTCAGCCGGTGGGTGGGTGTGGGGTGTAGCATACTCAGCAGGGATCCCGTTCTGTGAAGGAGGTGGATACTGGGCTTGTGGGAAAGGTTGAGCCATAGCTTCAGGGGGAGCCGGGGCCTCTTGGTTACCCTGTGTGGATAAGGGCAGAAAAAACATTATCAAGAGTGGATGTTTTTTAACATACTAATTTTTGAGTCATGGCGGCGTCATTGAAAGGTATCCAAAGTGTCAACAACGGTCTAATATTTGTACAAGCTCAGCAAAATGAAAAAACATATTTAGCATGTGGGAGTCGTACCTCCAATTAATTATGCATAGCCCGGATATTACTTATCACTGAGCTTCACGGGCTGTGGTGTCGGGGTGTAGGTCTGCGTGTTAGCTGTGATGGCTGTAAATGTGAGATATGCACTTAAGAGCCTTGAAGTGTCCTCAAGTGCAGAGGACGATGTGCTAGATGAATGTATGGGTAATCTAAAACACTTTGACTAAGATTAGAAAAGCACTATAGAAATGCCAGTTTATTTTCACTTTATTAGTGTTGTGACAATGTGTGAATGATGTTAAACTGTCCAATCAAATTCTTAAACTCAGGTAATCCATGTCAGTTGGTCTGGTATGTACAAAATCGTGCCACGACTGAGGGCAAGCCTCTTCGTCTTATTCTGACGTCTGGCTTTCTTATAAGTGTTATGATGGTCTGTCTCTCTCCCACTGTTAATGGTCTTTTTCTCACCATTTTTGTAGCAACACACTACTTTCTGCAGTACAGTACTGTTCAACTGATGCTCATGAGGGTATGGTACCACAGTGTGTTCAACACTGCTTCATGCAGACAGAGTTGGAAGTAATCCAGAACAGTTGGAACAGCTGTAGAAATTAGTATTAGGAATTAGATTTGGTCAGAGGCCTTGCAGCAGCATTCTGATCAACCTATAGATGTTCTCGTCGTTTTACTTACACAAGTAAACAATAAATTACAATAATCCAAATGTGATGAAAGAAGTGCATGAATAATGATTCAGAGCATGTTCAGTTCAGAGCATGACACAATGGTAGTTAACTTAGATGATAAAACAACAGTGAACCAGAGGTTTGATCCATAGTGAACGCAGAGTCAAGAGTTACCCTGAGATTCCTGACAGACGATTCAACAAATGGCCTAAGGGGGCCAAGAGCTCTGTCCGAGGCACACAGAAGTACTTCTGTTTATTCTTCATTCAGTTGGAGAAAGCTGTCAGTCATCCACATTTTAATGAGTCCAGGCACCTATTCAGGATTTGTAGCTTAGAAGCATATTGGGGGTTAAAAGAGATATATGATTGAAAATCATATAATGGGTGAATGAGGCAAGTTGTGTAAAGCGCTTTGAGTGTTCAGGATAGAAAAGCACTATATCAGAACCAGTCATTTTACCATTTAGTTAGTTCACTTTATTAAAGATGCACAAGGGTGTGTCTTTAATAAAGTAAGAGATGAAGGGGGAAAAATGAAATAAAATCCAAAATATCACAAATATACATGAAGGCTAGAGTGTCCACATGCTGCCTTCTCCACAGATATTCAGTGTAGCCCAGTCTTCATGTAGAGCGGTGCACATACCACATTTACGACTCAGCATGTTACTGCTGCTTACTGTGCATACAGTAAGCAGCATTGTCTATAAGTGTCCATATCATTAGACAGATCATCAGATATAAAATGTCCTAAGTATTTAATAACTTTAAGAACTGTACCAGACAGATACAAGTCTGGAAATACCAAATCCCAGTCTTCCCTACTTCTGGCAATCAAAGTATTACTCTTCAAACTCTAAAACATATTGAGAGCGGACCCTCAGTAACTGTTTAAGACTGGCACTGTATGGAGAGAAGAACCATCTGCATACATCAGATGGTTCACTATGGTATCACCAATTATACATCCTGTTACACAATCGTTTAATAGCTTTGATAAGAAATCTATTTAGACATTAAATAAAAGAGGAAACAACCCTCCCCCAGTCATTACACACATTAAAGGGACCAGACACACAGTTACTCCATTTTATGTGCATAGACTGATGAGCATACCAAAAGGACAAAATTCTTACCAAAGATCTAGGACCCCTCTGTTTTAGACCTTATAAAATAACCTTTCATGATTTACTTGGCTTTAACCACAGGCATCTTGCCATCAGTGCTGATACCAATTGTTCCCATTTTTCTCCACTTTCCACTTGCTTCAGACCAGCGGTCCCCAACCCCCGGGCCACGGTCCATTAGTTGTTTGGTACCAGGCCACGAGAGTTGAGGCTCGGGTGTGAAATATATGGTTTTCAGGGTTTATCGTTAACTTGGTGTTAACTGCTTTTTTTTTGGTACTGGTACTGGTTTTATTTTGTTGTATTTATCCGCAAAACCTTAAAGGTCGGTCTATGAAAATATTGTCATACATAAACCAACAAATTTCCCACGTGTGGGACTAATAAAGGTTATTTTATCTTATCTTATCTTAAACCGGCCGTGGCGCAAAAAAAGGTTGGGGACCGCTGCTTTAGACAAGTGCACAGTGCCCAATCACTTTCTGGGGCTTATGAGCCAAGCTGCAAGCAGGGGACAACAGTTGGGCATGCCAGCCCAGAAAGTGGCACCATAAACGTACGCCTCCTCCTTATGTCCTGGTACTCCTTCAGCTCTGTGGATTTTTACCAGGCAATGTGTGAAGCTCCTCGACTGCCATAATCCCACGATCCATAGCAACCAACCTGTGCTTCGTGCTTCGACACCTAGACAATTTAGCTGCTCCATAAAAACCTCTGACTTTATTCGGTACTGGCAGTACGTCCAGCCACACCTGCAGCTGTAGTTCAAAGATAGAACTTTTGCTGAACGGCAGGAGACCTGGCCCTGAAACACCACAGCGAGGCCTCCACACACGTGATGAAGGAATAACCATCTGGGCAAAGTTCAATGAGGGATGAATAGTCTGCGTCACAGCTCAGATTTCAGTAAGAAATAAAAACATTTAATGTTTTGGAAAGTATAAAATTGTTCAGCAATAATGATTTATTAGGCATAGATAAAACACCATCGTGCTAAGTGAGGTGGAAGATCCTCCATCTTCAGGACCTAAATACTGAGGCTTGGATCCGTCACCCTCTTAAATTCCACCCACTGATGGGGTGAAAGGCCAAACACTGGGGAATTCTGGACAGTCTCAGAGAACCAGGCCTTGTGGGTCCTAGAAGGGGCGTGGCAGAAAATGTGCCCTCCATGGAAGCTATCTGAGCACAGGAAATCAGAAACACTCAGCGTGGCTTACCAGCGAGACCCCACTTCCACAACAAGCTGAGATTCACCTGACACCTGCTCTTCTCCTTCTTCTGCTCCCTGGTCTGTGCACATCCAGGAGGGCACAGCTGAGGACGTCAGACGAGGAGCACCAGCAATACAGGGTAGAAAACGCTGACACAGGAGGATGCGGTATCTTGACCCATCAAAATCGGACAAATAAAAGTGTCAGGTGATCGTAAACTAAGGCAGTCAACACGTTATTTACACAGAGTGAAAACAGCACTGTGACACTGCAGGACAAACTGCAGGCAGCAGCGGCAAAACCAAACACAGGCGCCATCATACCGGAAGGTAGAGAAGAGTAATCTCACTTTAGAGTTTACTTTGATTCTTTTCGTACACAGAAAGATAAAAACTGCTGCAAAGACATCAGGTTACCATTACAGTAGATTTGAGTTTGCTTCTTATATTTGGAGACATGCGATTTTTTCCCTCCCTTTTCTTATGTTGTATCAATTGAAGTTAAATCTGCACACACACTTCTTTTCACATTTAAAATTTTGCCTGCAGTTATATAGTAATGAAAGAAAGTGAAAGCACCTTGGATATTGTTGGTTACATGGACCTGGATGGAATTTAATGTGTTTTACTTTTAACCCTAAACAACTGTAACGACTACTCGTCTAAATCTTAACCGTACTGTTACCATCGATCCCTAAGCCAGTAACAGCAGCTTTAATTGAAGGTCAATACTGTCAAAGTATTTTTCCTTATTCCTGATTTCTTTAAAAAAAATATTTGTGCAACACAAAATGCAGTTTTTAATAAAGACTTCATGTATTAAGGGTAAAGGTCATTGAGACCTACCTGGCCCTATGTGGAAAAGTAATTGTACTCTAAGGTAACACCTGGTTGTGCCACACATGCATGCTGCAATCAAACAAATGTGATAACTGGCAATAAAGCAAATCCTTTTTCACAGCACTATATGTAAGTTAGAGGTGGGGCCTATTTGACAGTAGCTCACAACACGCGTGATGCACACACACACACACACACACACACACACTGAGCTGAAGATGCCTTTGCTGTGCTGCTGTAATAATTGAGGAGCAGGGACGTAGTCTGAGGGAGGAGGAAAGGGTGAGGCAAAGTGAGAGAGAAAGGCTGCTCGAGTCAGTGAACTTCCATCATCCATCAAAGCGACCGAGGCGCTGACACACTGACACATCCCCAGATCCTTGTCGATAAATTGCCCTGGTAAATGATTCCTCTTATCAGCGCAATCATACATCCATCGCTCTTTTCCTTCATCCATTCATCTATCTCTGCATCATTCACATATTTCTCCCTCTCTCACCGTCTGGTTACATTTTACAGCAAATTTAAGTAAACACGATTTTAATGGCATGAAGGTTTTACAAACATTAATGTTAAAATAACAGTTTAGAAACAGTGTGTGTGTGTGTGTGAGTGTGTGTGTTTCATTTACTGTCCCTGCATCAACACTGTATCATGATCGTTGTCTCTGATTTTGGTGATAGCTGCATTGACCATGGCATAAAGAATTACAAAATTATTTACTTTTATTAAAATATATAGTATTGATTTGTTTGAAGAATCCACCTAAACTCCAAATCTGATTTTATGAACTACAGAGTCCACCTGAAAGTTTACGATCTATGTTACAGTATATCACTAAAAATCTGTGTAATTACGTGAAATTTGTGCTAATTAATTTTAAAACTTTGTACAGGATCTGATGAAAGCAAAGTCTTCTTTTTTGTTTTTGTTTTGTTTTTACAATTTTGTGAACGAGAAACAAAAAGCAAACCAACAAACCAAAGAAACCCATTTATCCTTGACTTTCATTATTTTGCTTACAAAACTGTAAAGTACAAATGTTTCAAACACAGGTGGAAAATTGGAAATATGATGATCACATGTTTCTATAGCTGTTGGAAATTATTACAGATGTAATTAATTAAAAAATCCCATTTTAAGGTTCTCTGGTCAAGATATATCAAAAAGTGACAATAAATTTGTTGCTGTCTGTACGAGGTGAGGACATGTGGAGTCCAGAGAATTTTGACACTTGAAGTGAAAAAACTCATGTTGATCCATGTAAAGAGGAAATGTTTTGAAGCATTCTCCCCACAGGACACAGCGACAATCCAGCGTTTATTCTGAACACCACACTGACGACTGTGGGCGTAGCAGAAACCCTCAAACTATCCACAACAACGGCCGCTTCACTGCTCTCCTGTCTGGAGCTGCAAACACACACACTACTCTTCCCCGCCCCTGTACACTCTCAGCCAATCACAAGCATGTTCCCTCGCCGGCCCTCTGTCATAGGTAACTAAGAGAGACTGACAGCCTGTAGCGTACTTCACATTCAAAGACAATCCCATCGTTGCAGCTGCATCTCTGCTGTAACTGTGCAGCAAGTGTGAACACAATAACATTTATCTGTTGGCATCTGCGAGTCTGTCGCAGATGCCAACAGACTCGATAAACTGATTCGTAAGGCCAGTAATGTTGTGGGGATGGAGCTGGACTCCCTCAAGGTGGTGTCGGAGAGGCAATGTTGGATAACACCTCCCACCCACTCCATGACATGCTGGTCAGTCACAGGAGCACGTTCAGTGAAAGACTCAGATTACCGAAAAGCACCACTGATCGACACAGGAAATCATTCCTGCCTGTGGCCATCTCCCTGTACAACTCCTCCACTTAACACACTGTTTACTGCAACAGCTACACCCTTCTTGCACGTTCTTTTTAGCTATTTATTAATAAGTGACTTTTATGTATATATATGCCTGTATATATTGTGCTATTCTTAGTTAGTGTATTGTCTGTCTTTGTTAATGTTTGTTTATAATGGAGCACTGTAACGAAAAATAATTTCCCCTAGGGATCAATAAAGTATTCTGATTCTGATTCTGATTAATGACACAAAAACAAGTAACTTGTAATCCTGTAATCACGGGCCGTGTCATAAAGCGTTACCTGATGTATTTAAGAATTCAACAAAGAACAAAGGGTAAAAAAATAAATAACACAACATGTAACGTATCTAAATAATTTATTTATTATAGAGGAAGATCTTCAGTTAAAAATGAGCCTAAACCTGTGACAGTAGTTACAGTGAAATCAGAGGGTGTAAACGTTAGAGGCCTCGCTGTGAACCAGTGACCTCATGGTAGCTACTAAAGATGGCACGATACCACTTTTTTATGTCCGATACCGATATCATAAATTTGGATATCTGCCGATACCGATATGAATCCGATATAGTGTGTTTTTTAATCAATAAAACTGTTTTTTTAATATCTTGCTGCATTTTGTATAAGTTCATACTCAGGTTTAAATAAACAACAACACTAAAGCTATTCTGTTATACCTGTATGTAAAAAATACACTGCGCCCAAAATATTTCATAGTTCAGCAACACTGATCAATCTAATAAACTTAAACCTACTCCATCCTCCCTATTCTGGTATTTTAAAGAGTACTTAGCAGAAATATTAAGCAACCTAACTAATAGGGTTACAAACTCCCAGCAAAAAAAAATAGGGAACCACCCCCCACCCTCCACCTCATGATGCTTAATCGATGTAATCAACTTTAATTTGATGCAGCGTGAAAAAAAATGCACAGAAATAAATTATTTTTCAAGAATAATTAAATAGATTCAATATCTTTCTTCAACAGAATTGCAGAATTCACAGATGGTACCTTCCCAAAGGAAAAAGTACTATAGCTTACTAGGGTATATTAGACTTAACAGTTACTATATACAGTAATGGACTTCTATACATTTTACATCAGATTAAAACTTTGGGTGTAAGATTCAGATAATTATTTATTAAAAGCTAGACATTTTAAATGAGAATAAGAAAGAAAAGTATGTCTTTGTGCCCCTTTTCCTGTTCATGCCCTGTCGGCCCCCTGGCTACACTTTGCTAGATCCGCCCCTGCACAGTTACCAGCCGTCAGCTACGTAGAAAAGGATCCTGGTGTAGAAAGTAATATTAAATAAATTCTAACAACAGCTTATCAAGGTTAAACGTTCTGCTGTTGTTCAGCCGCTGGTTTCCTCTTTCTGGTGCAAAGTGGGCCAAAAACAAAGAAGAGCCACGGACTCGCGACAGAAAAGCCGATCAGCTGATCGCAGGAAGGTGAGGGAGAGAAAGGCAGTCGCTCCATATATCGGCTATTAAGCTTAACGTGGGTACGCTTTACAAACATTCAGAGATGAACTTACACACTTGCTTTACTTCTCTCTGGGATAACTTCCTAGGAGATGAAATGCTGGTTTGGTAGTGAGACTACAAATACACACAGCCGCTCTGTCACGTGAGGCATACTGCTCAGACGTGCTACGGTTATGAGCCGAGTTACACCGTGTCGCAAGTTTTGTGAGGTGTTTTTTTGATATTTAATGGATCGGATTACATTTTTTATTTCTCGCCGATATCCGATCCAGTAATTTAGGTCAGTATCGGACCGATACCGATACGTAATATCGGATCGGTCCATCTCTAGTAGCTACACTACAAAAAGAAGCACATTTTAATAACTGAACTGTAAAAGTCAGTGTTGGGACTAACACGTTATTAAGTAACGCGTTACAGTAACTACGTTATTATTGTGGTAACGAGCACGGTAACTAGTTATTATGCCAAAACCAGGAACGCGTTACTCCTTACTGGGATTTAGATAGGCTCGTTACTCGTTACTTCGTGTGGTGGATATCGCGGAGCTTCCACAGATTCAATAACATTAGCAAGTGGTGGAGGCCAGCAGGTGGATGAAGGAAAAGGGAGGCAAGAGGAGAGACCCGAGCGGCACGGTCCGAGTGTCAGGTGAACTGAACTTCAGGTAAGAAGTTATGACCTGCAGTCTATCTGGGTCAGATATAAACCAAGTTTAGGTGGAGTTTATTTTCGGTATGCTGACATTTTCGTACTGCGTGCTAGCTAGCATGGCGGAGTTTCTATACAGCTGTGTGGGTGCTATGTTACTGATGTTGAACTTTATTTTGTTCATACGGTTAATTATTAGAGTTGCCAACCGTCCCGTAAAAAACAGAATCGTCTGGTATTCAGAGAAAATATTACGCGTTTCGTACTGAGGTGAAAAGGAACACAGTTTGTCCCGGACTTCAGCTACAATGAAAAAGACACAAAGCTGAAGCTGCACAGCTGCCTCCTCTTCTCTCATTCTCTCCTCTCCCGTTTCTACTTTAGTCATGAAACTGATCAATGATCAGCTGATCGGCTTTTCTCTCTTGTTTATTTATCGCCCACTTTGCGCCAGAAAGAGGAAACCAGCAGATGTCGCGTTAAACAACAGCAGCACGTTTAAGCTTGATCAGCTGTTGTTAGAATTTATTTAATATTAATTTCTAGTATCAGCTGATGTTTGCTGGAGCCACAGCTGTAAAGCTGCTGGTCATGATATCGGTTTGGTTATCTGGTGAGAGGAAACATGCAGATGAAACCAGGAGATGTCCTTACTGAATCATCAGAGCTGAACAGGTGATGGAGAAACAGGTTTACCTTTTAGGTGACATGAATGAGTTGAAGGGAAGTTATGAGCTGTTTCTGAGAGACAAATAACACCAGGATCCTTTTCTAAGTAGCTGACAGCTGGTAACTGTGCAGGGGCGGGTCTAGCAAAGTGTTGCCAGGGGCCAGGTAGGGCATTAACAGGGAGAGGGGGCACAAGGAAATACTTTTCTTTATTATTCTCATTTAAAATGTCTCGCTTTTAAAAAATAATTATCTGAGTCTTACAACAAACAATTGATAGATTGATACATATATACCATCAGAACAGTGTACATCACTGTCACAACAGTGTTTATTTTCATTCAAAGGCTTTATGATTTTTCCTATAATGGTGGGCGGTCTCTAGTCAAAATGCCCAGGACGATTGTTTTGTCCCAGTCCAGCTCTGTATGCAGCTCATCTGCAGTCTGGTGTTACCTACATCTTCCTATTCAGAAGGCAGAATTTCCAAGTTCTGAGTACAATCAAAAGCACCACGACTGCAGTTTTTGTGTTGGATGTAAAAAGCAGGCTAGAATCATGGCGGCGGTCAACGACGGTCCAGGCGTGGGATTTCTCTCGTGGAAATGTGCACATTATTTTTTCCTTTCTATTGGTAGGTGGCACAGTGCACTTGTGGCAAGTAAGCAAGCTAGAAGACTGGCAGTCTGGCTGGGTATCCAGTTACGGAAGCAACACATTAACAAGAGAAGTCTGAGTAAAATCAAAGTTACTTTCCCTAGTAACTAGTTACTTTGAAAGTAACGAGTAACTTGAAGTAACTGAGTTACTTTTTTAGAGAAGTAACTAGTAATGTAACTAAGTTACTAATTTAAAGTAACTTACCCAACACTGGTAAAAGTACAACAGTGAAACTTTATCATCTATACCTGTCTCTTCTTCATCAGAGCTGTCCTCACGTCTCCTCTTCAGTCTGCACATGAGATTATTCTTCACAGTCTGAGCTGCTCAGGTCAGCTGCTGCTCTGCACACCCAGCGAGCTGTGGTGGGGTGAGAAGTAAGCTACACCCGTCTGTCACAGGATGAGCACAGACAGATAGAGAACCCTTCACATCATTTAAAACAGCAGTTACCCTGAGCAGCTGCAGGGAGGAAGCTCATGTGGAAGAAATGCAAACTCCAGATAGAAAGGCCCCAGACAGGTGGAGGAGTCCAACCCAGGATGTCTTTACTTTGAGCGGTGCTAACCACTGTGCAATCATGCTGCTTCTTTTGATGAACAAACTCATTCTTCAGTCCTTTAGGTCATAAAATATGAGCTGATGGTATTTTCAACAGATTTACAGTATTTATAGTCAAAATGCCCCTTTGAAGGTTCCAGTGTTAAATCGTTTTTTAAACCTGTTTTCAGTGTTTGGCTCTTGGCTGTTTTTTGCTATTTCAGACAAAATGTGTTTTCATTGAATTTTTAAAATAATATTTGAATCCTATTGGAGCTTTTTTTTTTTTTTTAAATGTTGCTTTTGTGTTTAACACCTTATGACTCTGTTTTAAAATGTGCTACAGAAATATAACAAAAAAAATGTAAAGTAGCAGTGACACACATCAAGTCACACATGTAACAGTAACCTATGATCAGGGGAGCCACACTCCAGTGTCAATATAATTATTTAGTATTAGGGTTACTACATTCTTATCTGTTATGTCAAATAAAGAAGGCTCAGTGACATCGTCAGGAAACTGCTAAAACAACACCTTCGTCTGATGACAAGACGGGTTTAAAGAAAGAAGAAGACGAGAGCAGCAGGACGACGCTGCTTTTACTCTGCATCAGTATCATCATGAGGAAAGCTGCAGCCCTGCAGACTGCACGACTTTACACTACTGATCATTTTCCTGATACGAGTATCAGTGTGTGTGACAGTGACCCAGTCCCTGTAAGTGAGTTATGAACGAGTGTCTCACACACACACACACACACACACACACACACACACACACACACACACACACACACACACTGACAGAGAAGCAACAGAATCTAATTTAACACTCGACTGAGCAGAGATTGCCGACACTCCCAGTCCCTCACTGGCCGTGCGGGGATACTCCACGACCCGAGCCGTGTGTGTGTCAATGAGTGTGTGTGTGACGATAGTTACAGAACAAAAATGTCGGCAGGAGAGGCAGAGCGAGAGCCAGCAAGACAGAAACCGTGTTCATTCAGAGGAGAATAGAGCAGTGAATCCAGTGCAGAGAGGAGACTGTTTAGGATTCAGAGTGTGTGCAAGTCCACTGGCTGCCAGCTCTCTGTAGACCTGCTACATGATATTCACTAACCCCTGTAACAGTTGCAAACATATGTAAATCTGTCTATGTGCCCAATTCAATCAGACCCTACACAAAGCTTGTGACACTGCTGGTACACCCGGCTGACTATGACAAGTTAGACACACAGGGAGGCTTTGTGTGTATAAACAGGTCTCGGTTCTGTCTTGTAGAATATATTTCAAATTAATATTGCTAATACACAAAAAGTCTAGCTATATATTTGACATTTAAATGCAATCTAAGTTAAGTAAGTAAGTAAACTTTATTCATATAGCACCTTTCACAGACGTGTCACAAAATGCTTTACCAGGTAAAAACACAATACAGTCATAAATACATAATAAAAACCCTGGTATAATAAAAAGCTTTTTGAAATAAAAATGTCTTTAGCTGCTTTTTGAAGGTCTCCACTGAGTCCAAACACGGTAGAAATAGAGGAAGTGCATTCCACAGTCTGGGTGCAACAGCTTGGAAAGATCGGTCCCCTTGGATTTTAAAACGAGTGTGGGGGACCACTAAAAGGTTTTGGTTTGATGACCTCAGGTTACGAGTGGGGGTATGTGTACGAATCAAATCTGCAATAAAATCCGTAGCAGAAAAAAGTTATATTTTTTACTGTAAAACCCACAAACATGTCCAACGAATCATTTTCATAACTTGAAATGCAAATAGAAATTGTACATTTCTAAAAATTATGCACAAGTTTTGCAAACAACAAAGTTATATGGTACTATTTATCTAAAAATGCAGCCAAGGCCTCAGGCGTTTTTATATAACCATTTAAATCTATTTACAGAACAATCAGGTGTTCTGCATCAAATAAGAAGGCACACAAATTATTTGTGCCAATCCAAGAAAACAGTTTGTGTTCAGTATAAGACAGAGGAGAACACCACAGGCCTAAACCCTGCAGGTGACAGCAGGAGGTGTATCAGTCCTGTTTTCCATGTGGGAACAGTGTTTACACTGGAATCTGCCATTTATGGCTTTTTTGGAGCAAATGTGACATTCACTAGTATAACTGACACACAATACAAAACAATAACTACACAACACACTAACTATGGCCTCCAAACACACTAAACGTCAGTAATGTCTCACATATGAAAACTCGCTCTCTCTCTTTCTTTCGCTCGCCCGCTTTCCGTCGCGGGTGTCACTCCTAAAACTTCCCCTTCTCCCTAAACAACCAAGTGCCATGTCGCCATATCATTTTTTGATTGGCTGACATGGTAAACTAACACCAATAGGGAAGGTGTGTTTTTTCTTTTTCTTTTTTCACTCGTAAGCGGAAAGTGTTTGGTAGCGCTGTCTGTAGAAAACGCCGTTTTTACCGTTCTTCCCGTTCTTCCCGCTGTAAACACCGTTTTGTTCAGAAAAAAAACATTGCGTGTATTTTTTTATCATAACTCTGGTTTCACGTGGCCCATCGACACAATTCAAAAACTGGTATATAGTTTGAAGTCCGCACGTTCGACCCAAGTTGAAATGGAGACTCTGAGTCGCTGCATCTTGTAGCTGTGTCGTCTTAAATTGGTCATGTGATTTTGACGCGCCGACGCATCCGTCGACCCCAGAGGGTTAAAACTAGAATTTTAAAATGGAACCTAAATCTGATTGGTAGCCAGTGCAGCAACTTTAACACAGGGGTCATATGAGCTCCCTTGTTTGAGCGGGTCAGTAGCCTTGCTGCAGAGTTTTGAACAACCTGTAGGTGGACTAGCCCTTTCTTGTTTAGACAAGTAAACAGGCTGTTAGAGTAGTCGAGTCTTGTAGAGACAAAAGCATGTATTATCATCTCGAGTTCACTTGTTGACACGATGGATCTAAGTTTAGAAATGTTCCTCAAGTGAAAAAAGCAGGTTTTTACTATCTGATTTAAATGTCCCTCCAAAGAAAAAGCTTCATCAAAAATAACACCCAGGTTTCTAAGGTTATGTTTCTGTGAGGAACCTAAGTCATCCAATCACCGTTTAATATCAGGTATTGCACTGTCTGGTGCAATAATCAAAGTTTCTGATTTGGCCGGGTTTAGCTGTAAGCAATTATTGTTCAACCATTGTTTAATGTTGGTTAAACAGTCAATCAGATTGGAGAGCTTATGAGCTTCAGCAGGCTTAAATGAAAAATATAGATGGATATCGTCAGCAAAAAGATGATAAGTCATTTATGCTTAGAAATATATACTCATATATGCTTAGAGGTATATAATCGATTGCATAGTGACAGAGGTCTGATCTTTAGCAGTCTGCAAAGACTCTGTGTGCCTCCCAGAGCACTCTGGCATGCACACACATCCTAAGGTCATGAGAGAGGCAACTGCTGGACTTCTAGGCCCAGCAGATTTAGGGGAGTCATTCACGGGGTCACATCTTAACCCCCCCCCACACACACACACACACGCATACCTACACATACACACAGACTCTTTGTTCACATGTATGCCTGTGTAAGATGTCATATGTTAAGCATATTCATATAACCTCAGTAAAGAGCAGTGCTACGGGGGAGCTGACTGAGAGTAACTGCGATTCGACCATCAGGAACAGCGCTCGTCACAGTTCTCTCCCTCGTGCACGTGATTACCAAAGAACTTTGGTGACTTGCGTCTTGCTTTTGCCAGTGTAGTAGAATTGTCTTGGCGTTCCAGAAATAGGTTTACGCTAGTAAACCTATCAATAAGATACTTCAGTAAACTGCTGTATTATCTCACTCAAAGGAAGAATGTATATTAAAAACAGAATAGGTCCCAGCACAGAGCCCTGAGGAACACAACACAACAACTCTGTAGATTCCGACATGATCTGGTTTGCAGACACACTAAAACTCCTTTCATATATACAAGATAAAAACCAGTCTAGAACAGAGCCAGACATCCCAACCAGGTCTCTCAGTCTGTTTATCAGGATGGTATGGTTGACTGTATCAAAGGCTGAGGTAAGGTCTAACAAGACTAGGACTGTGTATTCTCCGGAGTCTGCTGACATCATGATATCATTAGTAACTTTCAGTAGTGCTGTCTCAGTGGAATGCAATTTACAGAACCCAGATTGAAAACGGTCATGGATGTTATATTTCTCCAAGTATGCTGTAAGGTGGACAGCTACTGCCTTTTCAAAGAGTTTTGACATAAATGGGAGTTTGGAGATAGGTCTTAAATGTTGAAGTAGTGTCAGATCCAGGTTGGGTTTTATGAGCCTTGGTTCCACAATGGCATGTTTAAAAAAGCTGGGGAACACCCCAGTCTGAAAAGCTTAGTGGGGATAATATCTGAGGGGCTTGAGGATGGCTTCATTTTGTCCACCAATGCTGCTACTTCATCATATGTTACAATTGTAAAAGTTGACCAGGAGTGCAAAGGGAGTGCCTGACTCGGAGAACAAGAAAGCTTTGGGGAGATTTTAGCATTGATTTCTTTAATCTTATCAACAAAAAAATCGGAGGAGCTTATTACTATCTACTTTAGAGTGTACATCTAAAGGTACCACATCTGGGGAGACAATAGCACTAATTTTGTCAAAAAGAAACTTGGGATTTCTCTTGTTTTTTGATATGAGTCTAGAAAAATATTGTGATCTAACAGTTTTCACCGTGTCATTTAAGGAGAGCATGAGATCTTGAAGATGGAGCCTGTGTACTTGAAGTTTGGTTTTCTTCCATAGTCGTTCTGTTTTGCGGCATATTCTCCTTAAGTTTAAGATAGACTCATTTATCCAAGGGCATGTCTTCTTTTGTAAGGCCGAGCTTGTTTTAATAGGTGCCACTTGATCCAAGATGGATGTGCATTCTGTCACAGTCTGGCTGAGGCAGACTGTATGTGTTGTGAAGAGCGGACCCAAAATGCAGACACGAAGGAACTTGGACCAAAACTTGAGTGTCAACAAAAAGCAAGCCGTTCAATATGGCCGATAAAAAGGTACAAAAACAAAAGGCAGATGCACACAAGAAAGAACCTAACCACAACTAAACTGGGAAAACTAGATGCTAAACACAAAAGGTAAAGAACAAAACCTTGAACATTGCAAAAAACCTAAACATGGAAAATCCTAGAAACATGGCGTGGAACAACAGACGACCTGACAATGACACACTAAAAACAGAGGACTTAAATACACAGGAGGTGATTAGGGGAAGTGGGAATACATGGAGGAACAGCTGACTGACATGAGCCTAATGACAGGACAAGGGAAGTGAAACTAAATACAATGAACAAAGAACACACGGCTCCTTCAAAATAAAACAGGAAACATGAGACAGACATGATAATACAAACTTGATAACATAAGACACGCAGCATGAAACTTAAATACAGGGGAAGAAAACACAAGGAGTCTAATAACCAAATGAACTTCGCTAATCTAATGAACTTAAACATAAACAACATCCAAATAAACTAAAACTTAAAACGCTGGGTCAACAGACCCAGGAACATGACACATTCCCTATTAAAGGACTGAATAAGAGCATTTACATTGTTTCCGGTAAGGAGTAGAGAACTCAAAGTTCAACAAAGATACAGTTATGATCACTCAAATGTACGTCCTCAACAAACACATTGCCAATGTTGAGGGCCAAGGAAAAGACAAGGCCCAAGGTATGGCCTTTTAAATGGGTTGGACCAGAGACGTGTTGGACAAAGTTAAAAGACTCAGATATAGATAAAACTTCAGCTGCAGAGTTAGATGAGGCATCATCAATATGAATGTTAAAATCCCCGAGAATTAAAACTTTCTCCAACTTGATAATAGAAGATAAGAAGTCCATAAAATCCTTTAAGAACTCAGTAGCAGGGCCAGGAGGGCGATAGACTAAAACACAATAAAAGATGTTCGTAGAGCCCACCTTAATTGTTTGCGACTCAAAAGAAGAATAGTTTTCAGTTTGCATACCTCTGCAAGTGAAACTGTCCTTAAAGACGACAGCAAGTCCTCCACCACGGCGGCCTAAATGGGGGGCGCCCAAGTAGGAGCAGTCTGCAGGACGCAGTTTGTTTAGGTGAATAAACTCGCCATCCCTCTGGCATGTTTCAGTGAGAAACAGAAAATCCAGGTTTTTCCCTGTGAAGAGCTCATTCAGAGAGAAGGATTTGTTTGTGATGGAGCGGCGTTCAAGAGCGCAATCTGACTGAATGCTGGCAGCGCAGGTTTCCCATCAGCTTGTCGGAGTGGAACAGACACAAACACTGTGTCTGCACACGTGGTCTCCAGCAGCACGGAGCGGCTGCAGCAGAGAGCCGGAGCAGCGAGCACTGAAAGCATGTTCATTGTGAATAAGTAAAAAGCTGAAAGTGAGCAATCAGAGCCGTGTCGGGTCCTTCTGCGTCACAGAGCAACTTGGGATTCCCAAGGATACCCAGACCGGAGCAGCCAGGGACTGAACCACCTCCACCTGCTGAGCTACAGCCCACTCACAGCAGCTAAGCTCCAAGTCAATGACACACTGGCACACACACTGTGTAGGAGTGCTTGAATCCAGTGTTGGTGGGAAAAACATCACAAGTCAACTTCAAAGCCATCTACAGTGCACCAAGTGTTCCAGTGAACATGGCATCAGTGACATACGGTGTCCCCGTCAGGAACCTCCCCATGCCATTTTGAACAAATACATGTGCAATGATGCGCTTTCAATCAGGACTGAAGACAGAGTTATTTAAAAGCCAGAAACAAATATGTAGGAGAGCTACAGGTACCAAGGTCTAATGGAGCCATGGGAAGCAGGTTAAACAGTAAGTGTTAAAGGCTGTGACCCCAAACTGGAAGAACTAGCATTAGCAGATTCAGAGGTCTCCCAAAAGCATCCATGTACAAACTATAATTAATTAAGTTGGTTAATGGTTTAATGAGAAGTGCCAGTGTAGGGCATATTCCTACTTTCATTGTCTTATTCATGCTAATGTAAAATGTGCATTGAGACATGTGAGTTCATTCTTCAAAAGAAATATTTTCCTAAATGATAAGAAAACTTTCCTCTGTCTTATTCTTACTTTGGCTAAAGCTGTGAAGATGTCAGCACTACTGCTGGGAGGCGAAAAGGTCTATTAAAGACAAATCTTTTATATTTGATAGACTTTTTGTGCAATTTTTATAATAATTCGATACAAACTAAAATATATCTGATAGACAAGGAATTATAATTCAGTTTGGCCTCAGCACCATGTATTTTGTGGAAACAAAAAAACAGATGTAATGTTTCAAGATCTTAAAAATAAAATAATTACAATAAAATGACACAATGTAATTTCATGTAACTGGCAGATCCTGTTTTAGTCACCAGTCAGCACTGTGACTTTAGATGTTGTTGAATAAATTGTTCAATTGTTGAAATAACCGTTCTCTATTCTGGCCATTAATGATAAAATAATAATGAATGAATAAATAAATTTCTTTATTATGACTTTAGAGCATATAACCTGCTCTGCTCTGAAATTAGTTAATCTGAGGCCAGCTGTACTTGAGAATATAAGCCTAAAGTCAAATGCTGAAGGATCTACATGAACATCTGTGACAGAAGGACCCGACACATGTGGATGTTTATTTACAACTGCTTCTTTGCATTTTCTCACTCAAACATGGGAGACATGATTACATTATGGAGGTTCTGGTCAGCCCCCTGACAGCACACCCTGAACCCACTGTTCCTCCCTCCCTGACGCTGATCCACACACCCCACCCAACATCATCACAAAGACATCCAAGCTTTGACAGACATTTCCACTGTGGGTGATGCAGTGCTGCAGCAGTCATGGAGCATTAGTAGAAGCTGATGTTTTGTATATTTTTTTTTTTCAGTTTTGACTGTCAGCTTGGATAATAGCACAAGCTGATACTTAGTTACACTGAATCATACTGCATGTCTTTCATCTACTGCAACATTAAAATACCATAATACATAAAAAGAGACAATAGGTCTTCAAAAGCCGACTCTGCCTGAATGATTGTTAAACTGACTCATGTGCAGAGATGGGCAGTAACGCGTTACCTGATTACTTTTTTCAAGTAACGAGTAAAGTAAGGGATTACTATTGCAAAAAAGATAATTAGATTACTGTTACTTTCCTGTAAGCACGCTGCGTTACTGTGTTACTAAAACCGTGATTTTTTTTTTGTGAGAGTGTCTCATGACAATGACGTAAGCGGCAACAGCTGTGTGCAGATCAAAAATGGATAATATAACGAGTGCCGGACAGAGTACGGTCGTGTCCAAATTCATGGGCTGCATTTGTATGCCAATTATGTCACAGCGACGCGCCGAAGGCTGTCCAAATTCGTAGACTCCTCCGAATGCAGCCGACAAATGCGTCCTCCTTTTCCCCGAATTTGAAGGATGGGTTGGGTGTGTCCTTCGTGGCCCACGAAGGACACACCCATATCCCAGAATTCATAGCGCGGCCCAGCCAAACTTCAGTTTCCAGCAATGGCGGCCGCTACTAAGTTTTAAAATTACTCTTACTACTCTTTCTGGGTCACAAAATAAACTTTTAACATATTTTCAGGCGAGAATGTAGCTGTGTAAACTTCAAATATCTGCTCGGGTTATCAAGACATCGCATATTTGCAAAAGTGCTTCGACGTTTTCGGAGACGTCTGTTACCCACCAGCTCGATAGCTAGCCGAGAGCTCGAGGGTCACTGAAGCCGCCGAGAACGGCACAACTCCCGGCACATCATTTTCAGATCACCGTGGTCTTTCGCTACTCAGGTTAAACGTAATATATAAGTCACTTAGACAACCTAAAAATGTTATTGTTGGGCTTTTTTCAGTGTTTTATTTGTTTGTGAGTAAATCAGTTTGGCTGAGATTAAAGATATTAGATTAGATTAAAAAATAAAACTTTATTAATCCCCCGGGTGGTTTTCACACAGCTGAATAAACATCAAACAGAAAACTGATTAAACAGAAGTGTGAGATGGTCGAGAATTTACTCCAGTGTCCTGTTATATTTTAGATAGCAAGGAGCAGACGGCCGAATTTATTAAACTCCACCGAGACAGCGGTGACGCAAATCTGAAGGCTAGACCGTCCAATTTCACAGCCTTTTACTTCTGGCCTACCCGACCTTCTGAGGACCCGGCCGATGTAGACCGCGAAGGCCGGGTCCTCAGGAGGATGCAGCCCATGAATTTGGACACGACTTACGACTGTGCAGCGTTTAAAGCGTGGAAGTACTGACCTTACTTTGAGTTTGATTCTGTAAAAAGTGACAAAAACATTAGCATCCGCTGTTCACTGCGTGGGAAGAAAATTTCTTTTTACAGCAAAAAAACTCCCTAAACTTCCAAGCAAGCACTCAGTACGCTACCACGGAAGTGTGAAATTCACAGAGAAATGCCCAGATCCTTCCAATGACCGCTGTGACACACCTGCACCTGAGCAAACCTCCGCCTGCCCCATTCCTGCACTGTAAACCCCAACAGTCTACCTGACTCATAAAGTTTGTGGATATAACAATTGAAATTCCTCACAAAGTTGAAACAACCTAAAACTTTTCTGTTCTGTTAACGATTCAAACAGTTATAATTGTACATGGCTTAGAAGTTAAGAGTAAATACTGCTTTCTTAATTATGATTTTTGAGTTTGTTGTTTCAGTTTGTTTTCCGAGCGCCGCATCTGTACGTGAACTACGTCATGACGTTTTCTCTCTAACCTGAACGACGAAAAAATTCTGTTCAATATGGCTGCCCTTCTCGAGCGACTGGAGAGCACATTTGGAGAAACTTGTAAGTAAAACGGATCCTTCGTTATGTTTATTTTTTCCGTAAAAAAGCAAGTATATTAATATGTTACAGCCAATAACTTATTTTCGAATGCGCTGTTGTGTTAAACAGACCCAGGTGGTGAATAGTTGTTCGCTGTTGTTCGCGCTCTTTTTCAAACACAGATTATGTCGTCAGTTTTACAATTTTAACCGATTAAAACACAGTTTTAATGAGAATTACACATAAAGAAATGGTCTTAGTGATATTTTAACGACCCCTTGCCAACGCAAGAAAGTTGGCGTTTTTACAACAGCAGCCTCATTGTTCGGCAGGTTTTTTTTTCTTATCATTAGCATCGTTCAAAAGTGACTTAGCTAGCAGTGGCAAGTTCTATCTAAAACAATTAAAAGTAATAACCAGATTGAAATATAGCAAGGTGTTGTATATTTAGTGTGCTGATAAGGTGTTCAGTATTTTTATTTTTCCTTCCAAGGCTGAAGACCGAAGGAAAAAAGACAGAAGAAAAAAAATTCAGACTGCAAGTAATTTCAGGTGGAGACAGTAAACACAGGTGAGCTGAAAGATCTATTGAAGAGTCCTTTCTTCATGGCCATTAAAACATTTGTAGGTTAAAAGACCTGTTTTTTTAAATCATGCCCCTGCTTTGTCACACTGAATCATGTTGAAAAGATATATTTTCATGGCTCCCCCATTACCATTACCTTGTACTTCTTTCTATTTTATTTTGTGACATTAACATCTTAAATGTACCCGCCAGTTTTTATTAATAGCTGTGTTAGTATTTATAATGCATTTTTTTTTTTATCATGTGCAGATCTACCAAGGGTCAGTGGCACAGTTCACCTTTTGTGGTAAGTTATAACACTTCATATTTGGTCACATAAGTAAGTTGTTTCATCAATTGTTCAGTTCTTATAAAATAATGTTGTATAATTGTACCAAATCACTGAGGATACATCCAATGTGTAAATCCCAATCAACAATTTTACTGTGATGTTTGTTCATGTTTAGAGAATCTCCATTATATTGGTTACTGAGTTTAGGGCCAAATTTGTATTAAAAATTAATATTTTCATATGATGTGAAATGACTCAATCTTTTTTAATTTTTAGAAGAAACCATTCATTAAGTCCCTTAAGGTGCAGATTTCATATACTGATAATGATAAAATTAACACAAATTAAAAGTTTCACTGATAAACACAATTTTTCCTTGCTTTGAACCCCGTGTTTTATACAGATTACAGCTCTGATCTGGAGAAGACTATTTTAAAATACTGTGTAAGATTTTTGTCAAATAATTAAGAAACAGGCTGCTTGTCATAAGAGACAGAAAGGTTGTGTCTTAAAAGAAATGTCTCCAAAATTATGTAGAGTCTAATGCCATGCAGTTTCATAAACATGTATTCTGGTTATTTGGAAGCTGATCGTCTTTCTTTGTACCCATTTTAAAAAATCGTTTTCCATTTCTATTTCAAACAAAAGTGATGAGTATTTGACTTTTTGTTTTGCCTTTTTGTGTGTTTTGAGAAAGATGCAATAGGAATTAGGACTGATGTCGTCCTTTGTGATTTTATAAAAAGATAAATGTTCTACACTGAATTTATAATAATAATAATAATAACTTTATGGTGCCCATGTCCATGTCAGTGGTTTTATAAAAAACATTTGTGATGCTTTTAAATTTCCATGAAAAAATGTTAAATAAACAAAATGTAAAGTAACTGAATTTCTGTGCTTTTTTTTAGTAGCCTACACTCAAACATTTAAATATAAATATCTTTTAATTAATAATCATATAGTTTGAGTTTAAGTTCTAATATAATTGCATTGTGTTGCATCAAAATAGTAAACCACAAAAATATTGAAATTAAAGTACTGTATTTTCACGACCATAAGGCGCATATAAAAGTCTTAGATTTTCTTCAAAAAGTGCGGCGCGCCCTATAGTGCAGTGCGCCCTGTGTGTTGTAAGGAGGACGTAGTAGAGAACACCATGAGAACGCTAAAGGGTGAAGTGTGGGCGTTGACTGTATATACGATCGCACATACCTGTATAAAAGAACAGGTGCGTTACGCAGAACATCGTTGTTTTAACAACCCTGAAAATGGCAAAGAGACACGCTTATGAAGCACAGTTTAAACTGAAGGCCATCAGCTACGCGGAGGAACATGGAAATCGAGCAGCTGCGAGAGAATTTAAGATTAATGAATCGATGGTTCGCAAGTGGAGGAAGCTGGAAAACGAGCTCCGACGGGTCAAGAAGACGCAGCTGAGTTTCCGCGGACATAAGGCGAGGTGGCCTGAGTTGGAGGAAAGACTCGAGCGGTGGATCATCCAGCAAAGAACGAGTGGGAGAAGCGTTTCGAGGGTCACCATTTGACTAAAAACAGTAACGCTAGCAGAAGGCAGAAGGCTGCGAGCGGCGTGGGAGCGATGGATGACCAATGGAGACCAGTTTCACTAAGAGTGGAAGGCAGCGCCGGCGAGTTACGCCACAATTTGCGAATGGATTGTAGACGCTTGGGCTAACATGTCTACTGGCAATGTTGTTCGAGCTTTCGCAAAAGCCGACATCATTTCCGAGGAGCCGCACGGCACGGAAAGTGACTCTGACAGTGAAGAAAGTGAACCTGGAATGTTTGATGGAGATTTAGCGCAGCTGTTCAATTCAGACACAGAGGATGAGGACTTCGATGGGTTTGATGACGATTACCGGTAATAAAAATGTGAGTACCAAACTCAGTTTTGCTCCCGCTTTATTTTTAAATACGCATACGTGTATGCGCCCTATAATCAGGTGCGCCTTATGTGTGTGTTAAATACAGTAATGGCACACATAATTGAGACTGCGCCTTCGTCTTATGGTCGTGAAAATACGGGTATATAGTTTTTGAGTAAAGCTCAATTGATATAATATAAACTATAATTTAAAATTTTTAGGTTAACAATGAATACAACTTTTGAGTACCCCCATACTTAGAAGAGATGAGTTTGTGTACTTAAATCTTTTGAGGTAATCACTTTCCACAAAAGGTTTAAGTTCAGTCAACTTATTCGGGTTTACAGTGTGCTAAACACACTGTTCCAAAAAATAGTAATGTCAAAGTATATTACTGTAATTTTTTACAGTTTTGTACTGTCTTCCTAGGATATCATTCAATTTACATAAGCAGACTGTGATCTTACATGTCAAAGGTAAAACAACATAACATCACTGTAAATATAGTAAAACACAATTTACTTGTTTCTTAAATATATTTTTTTGTACATATGCATATTTAGATCGTAAAAATACATCCAGAAACAGCTAGTTCTCTCTCATCATGCCTTGGGACATGTGCTACTGTTTAGATGTTCTTGTTTTATTGTTTATGGTTAGTTACTTTTAACTGTTATCTTGAATGTTGTGTTTACGCCGTGGTGCAGAGTCACTGACAGTTGTTGTTTTGTAGCGAGATGTCACTCATGTACCATGAGTGACTTCTGTTCTGCTGTTGTTGAACATTGAGGCACATGGAAACACTGGAAAGTGTTTAAATAAAGAGCTCCTCCTACCAGCTTGGGGTTGAATAACAAGCTCAATATCTTTGAGCTAATTAGTTAAGATTCTTTTGCATGCCACAATCTAAATCAGTTCACGGCCACGCTGTGCTAATTATATATTTTTTTAAATAAATGTAGAGGTAGGAATTGCAATTAACATAAATCTCAAAGTATTCACAACATTCCTGAACAGAAATAGGCCTCTGCACCTGGGGTGAGGGTGTGGCCATGAAAACAATGTGATATGCCATTGGATGTTGGGACACATAATAACATGACGCTAAGCATCGGCCAATGAATGTGAACTAACAACAACAAGGTCGCGGGTATGGCTGCGACCGTAGGAAAGAATCGTGCATTTTACAGTTTTGTTCTGTTCTTCTAGAATATCATTAAAGTTACGTAAATAGACTTTGACTTCACATTTCAAATGTAAATTAACGTCAAATCACTGTAATGTAATGAAACATAATTGTCATGATCATTAAATGTATCTGTCTGTACATATGCATATTTAGATTGTTAAAATACATTCACAAATGTATCATGATTCCACAAATATCTGTCCGTTATTTGAAAGACTGAACTGTTGAATTCAAATGCTACGGTAAAGTATATAACATGATCCCTATAAGCTTGTGTTACATCACATAAGTATTATTATCATTGCTAGGACGATCATGGCTCATGAGTTAGCAGTTCACCTTGCGATCAGAAGGTTGGCGGTTCGAACCCTCTCGGTCGTCGTGTCCGTGGTCAAGACACTTCACGTACCGCCTACTGGCGATGGCCAGAGGGGCCGATGGTGCGATACGGCAACCTCTCCTCTGTCAGTCTGTCCCAGAGCATGCAATCCATTATTAGTTAAGCCAAGTGTTAACTGTATATTTCTGGACATTTACGTATTATGATTCATATTGCCACATTCATTGACCTTGTTTATAGGTAATTTCATTGTTTGATCACGTTACAATGTTCCTAATTTGATGTCTAAAAGCACTTGGAAAAGGCAGAATCCCATGTAACATTACCACAACAAACTCTATTTTCACTACTGAAAATGGCCGTATTTTTATGGGACAGTTATTTTCTGTTATTTTACGGTCGTATTTTGGCGCCCCAGCTGCCGGAATATTACTGTTTTTTGGGAATGTTTTCTTTTCCTATTTATAGATGATTTCACTGTTTAATGACATTAACATGTTCCTAATTTAATGTTTAGCGGCACTTGAAACAGGCGAGATCCCATGTCAAATTAGCGCAACTAATTGTATTTTCATTACTGGAAATAACCTTTTTTTTTTTATGCGGGAGTTATTTTCTGTAATTATACGGTCGTATTTTGGCGCCCCAGCTGCCGGAATATCGCCATTTTTTCAAGACGCTTTTTCTAACAGTGCAGGTGAAAATAGAGCAACAGGACCGCTGAGTCTTTGATTTTCTTTATTTTCTGCTGTGTTTTACTTGCATCTATTTGAAAGAGTGAGTGTAAACACAAAAAACTATTTTATTTTATATGCTGGAATATGCAGAAAATAGGTTTAAATGTTAAACAAATTTCTTCCAGTCAGAGAATGTTGCATTTAATTTAATTTTTGCTTGATGCATAAAGTTAAAAGATTAAAACTAATAACACTAGTCTTAAAAAGAGACTTTTTCATTTTTTTTTTTATTATAACCTTTATTTAACCAGGAAAAATAATCCCATTGAGATTAAGAACCTCTTTTTCAAGGGAGTCCTGGCCAAGAGGTGACAACACGTTAAAAATTACAAAGTTACATATTGTAACTTTGTAATTTTTAACGTGTTGTCGCCATTTGATTACATTGTATAGGAATTTCTTTTACTTATGTATAGGGCTTTGGAGTTGACGTCACGCCGCAATGCTTTGTGGCAGCGCGGCGCCATTTTCGGGGTCTACGAATCAAAACACAAACACTGTGTTGGAACGACGACGACAAGAAAGATGCTTAAAAGCAGCTTAAAAGAGAATGGACTGTATAGAGACCGATTGTGTCCAGAGGCGAAGCGGCGGTACTTGCAGAAAATCGCGTGCATTGGAAATGTGGACCCGTATGAAATACAGCCGTGGAGTAGAAACCCTGAAGACCAACCGCTATTGATGTAGCCTGACATGTTTTCATACCTTGTCTGTGGAGTCAGCGCGTACAAGTCGTCATTCAAACAAAGGTAAGTCAGCTCGAGTACTGCGTGTGAAATGCGTTTGATTTCCCTCCGAACATTCAGATTAGCGCAGCATAAATTCATTCATGAGGGGAAATTACAGTGAGAACATGTGGAGGCTGTTAGAGGGATAACACAGTGAGTTCAGTGCATTGATGTCATATTGTCCTGAAGAATTTTGTTATTCTTTATGGTTAAAGAAATTGCAATAATTTATTCATATTTATTATAAATAATTCTAATTATACATCTTGCTTCCATATTTGTATCCTGTGTCACTAAAAATACATCTTTAGTTTTATACATTGATTAATGACCTGCACAATCTCCTTATCATATTAAGTGATTCATAATTGTCACTTTATGCTTTCTTCATCTTGAAAGTGATTACATCCTTGCATTACATACTTTAGGTTCATTTTCTGCAGGCAGGTTTCTGAAAGAGAACAGGCAGATTTAGAATATAACATGCAGCGTTCTACAGGGTGGGCCATTTATATGGATACACCGTAATAAAATGGGAATGGTTGGTGATATTAAAGTCCTGTTTGTGGCACATTAGTATATGTGAGGGGGCAAACTTCTCATGATGGGTGGTGACCATGGTGGCCATTTAGAAGTTGGCCATCTTGGATACAACTTTTGTTTTTTCAATAGGTAGAGGGCCATGTGACACATCAAACCTATTGGTAATGTCACAAGAAAAACAATGGTGTGCTTGGTTTCAACGTAACAGTAAAGGAATGACACATAATGTTTTATCTAGGGGTCTAGATTTATGCCTGTAGTGCACTGCCATGTAAATAATTTGCATTTACTGAATATGTACTGACTGAGTACCACTGTTCAAAAGTTGAATAAAGAAACAAACTAATTTTTGCCTCTTTTTTTTTTAATTACAAAAACTTTGTAACGGATGTGATGTTCTATAATGTTGAATCCATGTCATTTATAGTTTACAAATGACAAAATGTTTACACAAAATCATGACAGTGTTTACATGATATCACCCACTACTAACACTACTTAATTTACTTTATCTTCTGAAAAATACCGCTATTTATACAGCACAAGACTTAAGAATATTTAACAGGAGCAAGTTTCATTTTCCCTGGTTTTACTACAACACTGTTCAACAAACGCAGCAAACCTTCACCGTCTTATCCAGAAGGGTCACATCTTCACCCTCACATGGAAGAAGTAATCTGATTGGCATGGTGGCATGTTTGAAGCAGGTCCCTTGTGTAGCGCTGGAACCCAGTCACGATGTGTTTCATCCATTTCATAGGCTGGTTTGCTGCAATAATGCCAAATAATTAGCAACTCTAGAAATAGAAGGTAGTTCTGCAAAATCACTCAGTAGGATGTTTGTTCTAATTTGCTATGACCTCAGAGTGCATCGAAAATAAAACTAATAGGCTATAAAGAGTGATATGAACAGATTTAGAACTTACTGGAACGAAACTGTCTGGAGCACCAACAGATATTTGGAGGTGGAAGAGAGCTGGATATCAGCTTGTCTCACAGCTGCTATCCAGGCTAGACGTCTTCGTTTGGTAACATCCGATACACGAGCTGCCTCAGGTTGCTTCCAGGTTGGGAAAGAATGAAAAGATAAACCATTTTCAAGCTTATTCTCTTGCCGGTCGTGCGATCGAACATTGCAGCCGACCACACAGCAAGTACGAACCATGGCTGTTGTGTGTGCCTTCACTCCTTTTTCGCTTGCGCTTTGTTTTGACCCCGAAAATGGCGCATCAGGTCAAAATCCTTTCCATGCCCACCCCTGTGACATCACGCTCCAAAGCCCTATTAATCACATTATGTTATTGTATAATGCCTTGGTGCCACTGGATTTTAACATGTCTCACAGTCATACAGTAAGACAAATGGTGGGGGTCTAGTAAGGAAGTTGGGGGAAGCAGACAGCTCCACAGGAAGAAACTTTTGTCTCTTTGAGGACTTTGGGAGGTAGCAAGGAAGTGTGAACCTTAAGTTGTGAAACAGCTGTGTACTGCCTTTTGTTCCTGAAGAAGGTATTTAACTGAGAGCCATGTTAGGCTCAGTGAGACTAAGCAGAAAAAGTAGAATTGGGCTGAAAGATCTATCGCTTTATCACCTATTCAGGTTGTAAATCGTGTTTTTAAAAAGTAACTAAGTAACTAAGTAATTAATTACTTTTGAAAATAAGTAATCAGTAAAGTAACGGGATTACTTTTTGGGGGAAGTAATCAGTAATTAGTAACTGATTACTTTTTTCAAGTAACTTGACCAACACTGCCAGGTTCTTCCTTTTTGCTGCCATCCTCCTCTCCTCCTTGCAGGTCCTCGCAGTGCAGGCTTGCCGCTGCTAAAACTAAACAGAGCTTCCTGAAAGGCACAGCCAGTCACATTGGCCATATTTGTCACATGACGTAGGACTCCAGTAGAGAACGTAATTTAACTCTTTCTGCACCGCTGGGTGAATGAGACGTTGACAGATCGTTTTTTTCCTCTCTTTCTATCGGGTTTGTTTTTCTTTACTCGAAGAGATCAAATTATTGGTGGGGACAATTCAATAATCACTGGATATTGGTGGGGACATGTCCCTTCCGTCCATGCCAAATCTACGCCCTTGGCTGTATGGTTGCCTGTTGTTTCCCCTCCTGTATATATTCCTAGTTAGTGTTGCCTTCCTGTCAGTCTGAAGAGTGTTGCTGCTGGAATAGCTGCAGTATGTGTTTCAGTATCGTCCTGCTGACATATGCAAGGTTTCTCCTGAAGAGTACGTCCCATGAATCAAAACCTCTGTCGCTGTGAAACATGTATGTACGTTTCTGCATTGATGGGGTCTGTGTAGATAGACCAGCTGCTGATTGTACAGGTGTGCTCAGTACTCATAACAAGCTGGATGGTTTCTTTCCTCTTTAGTCCATAATTCACGTTTTACACTGAGACCCACATAGGAAAATTGATACGGCCCGGATCTGGCCCACACAATGTGCTTACACATGGCCCACATACCGCAATGACGGCCCTTTGCTGGCCCAGATCAGGTTTGCCAGAGGTGGCCCACACATGGGCCAGCACAAAGCCAGTTGCAGACACACTGGTGGCCCTGTGCTGGCCCAGAACAGTTTCAGCTCTGGCCCAAGATGTCAGCCTAATGTGTACCTTAATCAAGCCATGTAATAACAACATGTGCTGGAACATAATAGTGCAAAAGTAACATGACGAAACTCTGTTAAGACAGTGAATGGACTGATTCTTATATAGCACTTTATTACTCTCCCAGATTACTCAAAGTGCTCTATACAACATGCCACATTCAGCCAATCTCTCTAAACTGAGTGCTTCCTAACTACATTCATACACATTCACACACTTGACATGCAGACTGGAGGAGCCAGGGATCGAACCGCTAACCTTCCGATTAATAGGTGACCTGCTCTACCTCCTGAGCTACAGCCACCCGATGGTAAACATGAGTAAACACTCACTAGGTTTTGGATAAAGTGTACACTCACAAACTTGTCAAACCTGCATTTGAAACGTTGGCTACCATAGCAGTATTGCAACATGGGATTTGGGTCTTCTAACTAAAATAGGAAAATAGGAACATAAACAGTGGCATCATTGTCAGACCTGGCCCACATCTGGTTGACATACACCCTGCCATGACACCAGTCAGTCAGAAGTGCCAGCTTGATGCCGGATCCAGGCCAGACCTGTCTGCTATCTTGGGAATGTCAAAGTTAATTTTTTAAGCTCAGAACAGTTTCCTCTTTGCTTCAGTCCATTAAAACAACAACAAACAACAACAGCAACAAAAAAAAAATTATATATATTTTTAGGAAATGAATTAACCCCCAAAATTCCAAATGTATCAAATTAAAATGAATATTGCAAATGAATATTTCTTTGTGTTATTTCATCAGAATGGTCAATAAACAGAGTATTTTAAAAAACTGAGTTTTCTAAGATTTAATTAATATTCTTTATGTGACAGCTGTTACAAGTCATTGCATTTTGGTTTTATTTACATTTTATACAGCAGTCTTACACTTTTCCAACTTTCTTGAATTTGAGTTGTAGCAGATTTGAGCTCTTCACCAGTTTACTCTTTCTACACTGTTCTAAACTGATTTCAAAAATTAAAAAAGTATAAGAATAAAAATGTTGACATATTACATGTTACTTGTTCAACACATGTATTTAGTCACTATGCAGTCATTAAGGGCTGACACACCTGGAGATGTAACATCTAACATGAACCAATAGCATCACTCTACTTTTTGGTATCTCATTTAAAGGAGCTGAAACCATTCAACAAATATTTCAGTGAAACACTGATTCATAAAAGGATGATAAATATAGTCCATAATTTTACTGTGTAGATCTGTTTTCTGTTGTTAAAACTATTCAAACTATATATATGTAGTTTACACTTGTGAATACGAGGTTTCTGTGATTTAAATGATGGTTAAAGTTATTATAGACCAGACTCATTCAATGGTGATAAATAATTAAGTTTGTTTGTAACAGAGAAATAAAACCTGAATTTTGTGACTGCTGCTGGTTCCACAAACCATTTAAAGAGAAACTTTGGTGTCTTTAGGAGCCTTTGTCTTTATAAATTTTCTGTTTTAAGATCATTTAAAGGACCAGAGCAGACTGACGACAACACTACAGAATTACAGAGGACCTCTGTCACAGTCCATGTTCCCCTCTGACGTACAAATCAAGTCAAAACACATCAGCATCACAAGCACAAATCCAACCACTGATGCTCCAAAAGGACTTTGTTTCTTATCTTTGTATCCAGTCCACAAATTTACATTGAAGATCAAAGCACACTGATTGGCTTCACACCATCACAGAAGGAAAACATAGCAGTTAACAAACTATGTTCACCAATGGTTCACTGACCACTGAAAAGCTTTGAAGTGGTCAGTGAGGCTGGAAGTGCATACATGTTACAGTCCAGCGTCATGCTGAGCTGACCCTGAACACTAACTTGCTAGCTAGTGCAACATCCTGCCTGCACAGGTAAAAGCATCTTGTCTCCTTCACCTGGTGGGCACTGATGATTGGATCCACCGGCTCACATCTGGATTCCACCCAGTGGTTTCCACCAGTCAAAGTGCTGCTCAATGAGACTGGCCCACAGGCTTCCACTGGATGTGCTGCTAATCAAATTCCAATCTGGGTGTAAGGAGTGAGGGGCTTAGCATACATATTAGACTATATGGGTCAAAGTGCCACCAGGGAACCTGGAATTTCACTTTATCAGCGTTTGAATTTGGTCTCCTTCATCAGTGCGCATGTCATGCATGGCTGAGCTGGGGTGGTTTGGATCAAGGCAGTCTCAGTTCAATCCAGACACGGGAGGGTGCACGGAGAGCTTCAGCAACATTTACATGTGTGAAAAACAGACCACCTCTGTAACCGATGAAGAACACCGCAGCGCTGACTTTTCACACACAGACTTTTCACTGTTCTCTGTGCCATAAATGAGAGACAAGAGCATCTTATTGACTGTGCCAGTCTGGATTGACTTTATTCTGAAAAAGAGACAATAAAAGGTGGAAACCAACCAAAACTGGACATATGTAGTTTAACAAAGCTACCTCCCAGCTCAGAGTGGGACAGGAAACAGTTCATGGCTGACACAGACCTGTATCCATACAACAGTACTGAAAACGAGGGCCTTTGTTGCACAGTCAAAACACTGAACCCAGTTATGTGATACTGCCTCACTCAGGCTCTACAGAGAAGCATGAAGCTGAGGACAGCTGAAGTACAACTCAAAGAGATGCATTAAACTGCAGTGCATGGACATCGAGAGATCGAGAGGCCGTGTAACCTTTGTTGCACAAACAAAATGCAGTTTCCTTACTGTGGCTATCACATAGTCAGGATGCACACAGTCACCAACATGTTTGCTGGAGAGTTTCTGTTATGATGAGAGGCACAGACAGCCTCAGTGTGAAACTTTAAAACAAACCTATAACCTTTCCATCAATCTGTGCTTTCTGTTATCTTTAAAAACCAATAATCGCTCACATCAGTACCCAGAAACCTATTTATGGTCTCCCACTGCCTCTCCTCATACCTCCTCTTTCCCTCCGCTTCATCACCAGTGCTCCCACGTCCACGTCTGCTTGCCCTAACTGATGGGTGCAGACTGTCCTAAAGTACCCTAAAGTGGCCTTTTGCATTCCACCCACGGACAGTTCATCACACATATACAAAGGAAAACACACATGTTTCTAGACACACACACACACACACACACACACACACACACACACACACACACACACACACACACACACACACACATACATATTGTAAGATGTGTGCTTAGTTAGAAATTCCTCTGGGATGGGCGTGGGGAGGGCAAATGTCTGAACTGGCAGGCTTGCACCATGTTTGCCTCCCCATAAAGAAGACAGTTTCAGGGTCAGCACGTGTGTGTACAATGTAGGTACATAATGAAGAAAAAGAGCAGGGAGTTCAGTTCTATTGTAAGTTTAGAAATCTGGTATGCAAAGATAAAATACTCCCTAAAATCTGAGGGAAATGACTGCAAACTGTAAGCTACACTAAAGTGCATGTTATTGCATGTGTGTGTTCTGAGGTGTCTGAGCTTTAGGATGGAACGAGTTGGGTACCAATTGGAACGATGCTGGATTGATCCCTGCCTGCCAAAGTATGGGCAAGATACTGAACGCTGAGTGTGTGTGTGTGTGTGTGTGTGTGTGTGTGTGTGTGTGTGTGTGTGTGTGTGTGTGTGTGTGTGTGTGTACTTGTTTTCGTGACATCTGAGGACAATTTTATGATAACACACTCACAAAATGAGGACGCCGGAAAAATGAGGACATTTTTGAGGTCCTCATTTTCCGAGCCTTCTAAAGTGTTCTAGAGGCTCCCAACATGCTCCTAAACCAAAAATCTCGAATGTCCTGAAATATCACAATTTTATGAAAAAGTGTGTTTAAGTGTGTTTAGCGTTTTTGCTCACTTTCAGTTTCGCCGCCTACTGGCCAGTTTTGGAACAAAACACACTTTAAACACACTTTCAGTGACGCCACTCTGCGAGTCCTCATTTTGTAGGTGTGTCAGACACAATAACACATTTGACCCAGGTTATAGTGACGTCCACTCTGCGAGTCCTCATTTTGTAGGTGTGTCAGACACAATAACACATTTGACCCAGGTTATACCCTTCTTGGGGCTTATGCAAGGGTAACAACAGTTAAATCAGGCAAATCTTGACAAAATGAAGGTCTTTAGATTCAGTTATCAGTGCCTGTACATCTTGGGGTTTTTTTTGTTGACAAAATGTCTCAAAATATAAATTTTCAACATTTGTGTAATTATATTACTATTATTTAATGAGTCTTACTTCTCAAGATCAATGCACAAATTGTCTGACCTTCACTAAGCAGAATGATGTGTGTGCAGATTTTGACCCTTGAAGAGTTTACATTAATCTGCATTAATATAATTGCATCTGCAATCTGCAGTTGAACTTAGAGATTCCTGCCGCTGTCATGCGATTCAGTATGATCATCAGGCTCAGTCTTGACTCTGTGAATTCCAAGATGGCAGCAGCATGTCTCCTTGTTGAATGTCTGCTTTGAATTTTAGGTTGTTGTTTTTTTTTCCTTCTACTATCTTAAATGGATTTTAGTTTTTCTAACAAGCTTTTTAAGAGTATTTTAAACTATTCTGTAAATTCTTGAAAATGTTTTTGGGGACCTCTGCTGCTACCAGAAGTTGTCTGCACCACACCAGGGCCTGTGCTGTTTTCTGAGGCCATCTCACTGCACCGGGTCCTGTTCTGCTGGCTGGGGCCATCTGCACCACACAGGGCCTTTACTGCTGTGTAATCAATTACTGTAAATGTACATGTTATCAGGAAATGATCAGACAGCAGAGGGTTTTCAGGAAACACTGTTAAATGTTCAGTTTCTATTTCATATGTTAAAACAAGATCTAGAGTGTGATTAAAGTGGTGGGTGGGTTCTTTTACATTTTGAGAGAAGCCAATTGAGTCTAATAACAGATTAAATGCCATGTTGACACTGTCATTTTAGCATCTACATGGATGTTAAAATCACCCACAATAATTATTTTATCTGAGCTGAGCACTAAATCAGATAAAAGTCTGAGAAATCAGACAGAAACTCTGTAAGGCCCAGGTGGACAATAGATGATAACAAGTAAGACTGGTTTCTGAGTTTTACAGCTGGGGTGGACAGGGTAAGCATCAGGCTTTCAAATGAATTAAAAGTCTGTCTTGGTCTTTCGTTAATTAATAGGCTGGTGTGGAAAAATTGCTGCCACACCGCCCCCTCCGCCTGTGCTTTGCGATTTCTGGTAGTTAGAATGACTCGGGGGGGGTGTGGATTCATTTAAACTAACATAATCATCCTGCTGCAACCAGGTTTCTGTAAGGCAGAGTACATCGATTTGTTGATCAATTAAGTCATGTACTAACAGAGACTTGGAAGAGAGCGACCTAATATTTAATAATCCACAATGTTTTACTCTTTGGTTCAGATGTGGATACTGTATTGTTCTTTCTTTTTGATTTTTTTTTATGTTTAAATTGTTTTTTGCTGGTTTTTAGTTTGTTTTTTGTCTGTTTGGGAGCTGACACAGTCTCAATGGAGATGGGTTTTTGGGGGGGTAGCAGGAGGAGAGAAGCTGCAGAGAGGCGTGTAAGACTGCAACTCTGCTTCCTGGTCCCAAATCTGGATAGTCATATTTTGGGGGGTTTAATAAATTTGTCCATATTTCTAGAAATGAGAGCTGCTCCATCCAAAGTGGGATGGATGCCGTCTCTCCTAACAAGACCAGGTTTCCTCCAGAAGCTTTGCCAATTATCTATGAAGCCCACATCATTTCTGGGACAACACTCAGACAGCAATTTAAGGAGAAATGCAGCTAAACAGGTCACTCCTGGTCTGATTGGGGAGGGATTAGAGAAACTACAGAGTCAACATTGTTTTGGCAAAGTTACACACTGATTCGATATTGATTTCAGTGACCTCCGATTGGCGTAACTGGGTGTCATTACTGCCGTGTGAATTATGATTTTACTGAATTTACTTTTACCCTTATGTGGTGGCGCGAATGAGGAATAACCGGGACGGTAACTAAGATGTTGACAACGCCACCTGGGGGAGGGAGTTACAACCCAGGAAAGATATCTCTAGCCAATGTAAGTGTTACACTGGCAACCAAAGCCCACAGACTCGTTATTAACGGCAATCGTGAGGCAGGTGAATTTTACAAATCAAGGTTTATTAAGAACTACTAAAAACATAGAATTATAAAATCAAAAGGCACCTAAGGTAGCAGGGTTGAGACGGCAAAATAGTTAATTAAAACGACCAGACTCCCTACCAGGATGCTACCCTAAAAACAATCACAACATGATAAAAGAGCAACTAAACAAAATGGTGGAGACCGGCCACTTGAGGAGGCAACCTACAGGGAGGAGTGCCCAAGGGCGCCACCAATATCTCACCCATGTGATTTCACTGCAGACCTCACTCACACTAAACGGTGCAATCTACCTATGCCCGGTGTGTACACTTGCATGCATCGGGAGGATTCCACCTCATGTGCCTAGCCCCTCAACAAGCGGCCACACCTCCACTAAAGCAATAAAAGAAAGCGTAAAACGTTAAACAGATTAGTAAAAGATCTACATAAAACAAATACACCCCAAATTACTGTTTTTTATAAAAGCATTGCGTAACAAACAAAACAGCATATGACAAGACAGCAGTAGTATAGTGCAAGCCAGCAACAAAAGAGGGAAACAGTTGTCAAAGTCCACCCTACTATGCCACGTTATGATGAACACAAGAGTCCCACTTACCACTCTCTAAAGGGCAATACTAAACTGAGTAACTTTCCTGTAGAGATCTGCAGCGCTTAACTGCCTAATGCCACCTTGGATGGACAAGACTACCAAATGACTCCTTCTGGTAGTGAAGCGCAGCTGTTTCTTATAAGCCTGCTAATTGTCAACTGGGAAGGTGTGGATGTTAGTGGTGCGTTTGTGGACATCATGTAAAATCCTACCCCAGAATCTACTTCACTACACTTAGCCAGCAGTTTTAAATTTCCTTCAATGTCGCCTGCTCTGGCCCCTGGAAGACAATTGACTATGGTTGCCGGTGTCTCTAGCTTCACATGTCTGAGAACAGAATCACCAATTACCAGAGTTTGACCCCGACGGTGTGTCGCCGAGTGGGGAAAAGCAGTTTAGACACATGTATGAATTTGAGGAATGGACCCAAAATGCAGACACAAAGGAACGTGAAAGAAAATTTTAATATTAACAGAAAGCAAGCTGTTTATTAAGGCTGGTAAAATAGGCAGAACCAGCTTCCAGTTTGGATTCGGGAGACAGACACCATCTCTACTTTTAAGATTAGGCTTCAAACTTTCCTTTTGCTAAAGCATATAGTTAGGGCAGGATCAGGTGACCCTGAATCCTCCCTTAGTTGTGCTGCAGTGGACGTGAGGCTGATGGGGGATTCCCATGATGCACTGAGGTTTTTCCTTTCCAGTCACCTTTCTCACTCACTATGTGTTAATAGACCTCTCTGCACTGAATCATGCTTGTTATTAATCCACAGCATGTCTTTATCCTGTCTTCCTTCTCTCACCCCAACCAATCACAGCAGATGGCCCCGCCCTCCTGAGCCTGGTTCTGCTGGAGGTTTCTTCCTGTTAAAGGGAGTTTTTCCTTCGCACTGTCGCCAAAGTGCTTGCTCATAGGTGGTCATATGATTGTTGGGTTTTTCCTCTGTATCTATTATTGTGCGATCTACTGTACAATATAAAGCGCCTTGAGGCGATTGTTGTTGTGATTTGGTGCTATATAAATAAAATTGAATTTAATTGAATTAAAAGATTACAAAACAAAAGGCAGAAGTGAAGCTAAACAATAACCTAACCTGGGGACAAACCATGAAACCTGACATGGATACAAACATACCTGGAACATGGAAACGTGGCACCAAAGACAACAGATGACCTGACACTGAACAAATGAGGACAGGACTTACAGTGGCTTGCAAAAGTATTCGCCCCTTGAACTTTTCCACATTTTGTCACATTACTGCCACAAACATGAATCAATTTTATTGGAATTCCACGTGAAAGACCAACACAAAGTGGTGTACACGTGAGAAGTGGAACGAAAATCATACATGATTCCAAACATTTTTACAAATAAATAACTGAAAAGGGGCTGTGCCTAATTATTCAGCCCCTGAGTCAATACTTTGTAGAACCACCTTTTGCTGAAATTGGATTCCATTAAAATTGATTCATGTTTGTAGCAGTAATGTGACAAAATGTGGAAAAGCGGACGAATACTTTTGCAAGCCATTGTAAGTACACAGAGAGACAATGAGGGGATGAGGAACAGCTGGGACAAATCAGACCTAACAAGACAAGGGAAACAAAACTAGACTCACTGCATATAGGACAAGGACTTTCACAATAAAACAGACATCACAAGGGTAATCTAATAAACAAATGAACTTAGCTAACCTAAAGAACTTATAAATAAACATCGACATCCAAACAAACTAAAACTTAAAATGCTGGGTCAACAGACCCAGGAAAGTGACAGTAAAATCATTTATTATACACATTATACTTATTTTCTTAAATTGCTTATCTATTATCTGTATTTTCACCTGAGGGTCTAAGGGTGCTGCTCTTCTTTTCATGACAAATTAGGACATGTTTATGATAACACACTGACAATATCAGGCCAATTTTGGCATTACTCCATCAGTGAACAGCATGCCCATGCTAACTTAAACTAGACCAGCAAGCTAACCACATGTGTATTAAGTGTTACTTAAGAATAGGAACCAAACAAATTAACGGAACGAAATTAACTGTAACAGCAGTTTGCAAAACACTGTGACACTTCTCAAGTGTTCCTACCTCAAATACAGCGAGTGTTGCTGTGTTTTTGTTGTTAAATGGACGAGGAGAGCCCGTGGCTGGTGAGAGGATGCGGCATTTCGTCAGTGGAACATAGAACGACGTCTGTGATTGGTCAACACGTGAGTAACGCTGCATCTGATTGTTCGAAAGCCTCAACCAAAGATCTGCTGGTCACGGCAAGATACAAACTCGCCGGAGCTCTGAGTGAACGGCACATCCGGGACCTTCAGCACTCAGCAGAGATTTGTCTTGACGTATGTATTTACCTTTGATATCCATGACTCGACGCACATTTAGCAAGGTAGGTTGTATGTTTAACAAGCTAATTAACGCTAGTTAAACGGAATTAAAACAATACACAATCGATTTGAACAAACTGTGTAATGAATGATGATGAATGCTAAAAAATTACTTAAGATTTATCTTCAACAATAGATATTAGAAGTTAAATTTAACTGTTTTTAAATTTCCACCGGAGTTAAAGGGACCTGCGACCTTGCACGTGCTCTGCATCTGCAACTGCACAGACAGTCAGTCTAAGCTCTTTTTAAGTGTAGCTAACTGCAACACACACTTTTTTTTTTCAACACAAGATATGTTTGGGGGGATTTAAATGTTAATAATAATGTTTTCGTATTTAGCACAAACCAATAGGTCTGGGTCTCTGGCCCAGCGTTTCTGACGTTATTCTAAGGTTTTGAGTTTCTTATGTTTAGTGGTGGGTTAGTTGAGTTTGGCTTAACGTTATTAACATTGTTTTAAGGAGTTTATGTTAGGGTTGTATATTACAACGTTTGTATTTTCATGCCATTTTTCCTGTTTTATTTTGAAAGAGTCTGTTGTGTTCAGTTCATTAATCTCACTACCCTGTTGTGTCAATAGAATCATTTGTGCCAGCTACTTCCTGCTCTCCTTCCATCCTGTCTCAACCTCCAACAGGAAAGTAGAAGTCCTCATATGGTAGGACCAGTGATTGTAGTGTGTGTGTTACACTGTCCTCATATTGTTTTAAGCTGTGAAGGACATGAGTGTGTTTCAGTTGCCTTCCTCATGTGGTAGGACCAACAACTCTAGTGTGTCTTACACTGTCCTCATATTGTTTTAAGCTGTGAAGGACATGAGTGTGTTTAAGTAGAAGTCCTCATATGGTAGGACCAGTGATTGTAGTGTGTTTTTTACACTGTCCTCATATTGTTTTAAGGTGTGAAGGACATGAGTGTGTTTCAGTTGCCTTCCTCATGTGCTTGGACCAACAACTCTAGTGTGTGTTACACTGTCCTCATATTGTTGGTAGCAGAACTGTACAGTGTTAAGTTTCTATAGAATCTGGTATAAGGAAGTCAGATCCTTCTGTAATAATGTTCACTGATACAAATATGATCTGTAGTTGATCATCTAGTCGGGATTTATACTAGAGAATGTTTCTGACGGTATATTGTTGTCTTTTGTTGCAGACACCAAGTGCTGAGGTCCTGTCTCAGCCTCATACAGACCAATTGGTGAGTGACATACCCACTTCATTCTTCCAACAGGTTACACATCATGTTTTTGTATTTGGTATCAAGTATATGTGTCAGTTGGGCCTAGTGCATAAATGAAATGCACTTTGATTATACTAAAACAATCAGTTTGAGTGAAAGTTTCCCAAAAACAACATTAGCATTAGGAGAAAGTAATTGTCTGTAACATTTGTTAGTCCAAACTTTCCTTAAAGCATCAGCTTGATCTTTATTCTGACTACATTTGATATTTTTGTCCTTTTACACATGTTTTTGTCCATTTAACCTCCCGCTGATCAGTTTACATGATTTAATTTCTGGGGAAATAGATGGCTTTACATCAGTGTTGGGTTTAGAGCTTTTATTGACAACAGCAGGAGAAGTTAGAAGTCAGGAAACTGAACTTTACATGTGTTCAGTTGTCATGTCCTCATATTGTTTTAAGCTGTGAAGGACATGAGTGTGTTTAAGTAGAAGTCCTCATATGGTAGGACCAGTGATTGTAGTGTGTGTTACACTGTCCTCATATTGTTTTAAGCTGTGAAGGACATGAGTGTGTTTCAGTTGCCTTCCTCATGTGCTTGGACCAACAACTCTAGTGTGTGTTACACTGTCCTCATATTGTTGGTAGCAGAACTGTACAGTGTTAAGTTTCTTTAGAATCTGGTATAAGGAAGTCAGATCCTTCTGTAATAATGTTCACTGATACAAATATGATCTGTAGTTGATCATCTAGTCGGGATTTATACTAGAGAATGTTTCTGACGTTATATTGTTGTCTTTTGTTGCAGACACCAAGTGCTGAGGTCCTGTCTCAGCCTCATACAGACCAATTGGTGAGTGACATACCCACTTCATTCTTCCAACAGGTTACACATCATGTTTTTGTATTTGGTATCAAGTATATGTGCCAGTTGGGTCTAGTGCATAAATGAAATGCACTTTGATTGTATTAAAACAATCAGTTTGAGGAAAGGTTTCCCAACATCAACATTAGCATTAGGAGAAAGTAATTGTCTGTAACATTTGTTAGTCCAAACTTTCCCTTTAAGCATCAGCGTGATCTTTATTCTGACTACATTTGATATTTTTGTCCTTTTACACATGTTTTGTCCATTTAACCTCCCGCTGATCAGTTTACATGATTTAATTTCTGGGGAAATAGATGGCTTTACATCAGTGTTGGGTCTAGAGCTTTTATTGACAACAGCAGGAGAAGTTAGAAGTCAGGAACATGAACTCTACATGTGTTCAGTCGTCATGTCCTCATATTGTTTTAAGCTGTGAAGGACATGAGTGTGTTTAAGAAGAAGTCCTCATATGGTAGGACCAGTGATTGTAGTGTGTGTGTTACACTGTCCTCATATTGTTTTAAGCTGTGAAGGACATGAGTGTGTTTAAGTAGAAGTCCTCATATGGTAGGACCAGTGATTGTAGTGTGTGTGTTACACTGTCCTCATATTGTTTTAAGCTGTGAAGGAGATGAGTGTGTTTCAGTTGCCTTCCTCATGTGCTTGGACCAACAACTCTAGTGTGTGTTACACTGTCCTCATATTGTTGGTAGCAGAACTGTACAGTGTTAAGTTTCTTTAGAATCTGGTATAAGGAAGTCAGATCCTTCTGTAATAATGTTCACTGATACAAATATGATCTGTAGTTGATCATCTAGTCGGGATTTATACTAGAGAATGTTTCTGACGTTATATTGTTGTCTTTTGTTGCAGACACCAAGTGCTGAGGTCCTGTCTCAGCCTCAAACAGACCAATTGGTGAGTGACATACCCACTTCATTCTTCCAACAGGTTACACATCATGTTTTTGTATTTGGTATCAAGTATATGTGCCAGTTGGGTCTAGTGCATAAATGAAATGCACTTTGATTATATTAAAACAATCAGTTTGAGGAAAGGTTTCCCAAAATCAACATTAGCATTAGGAGAAAGTAATTGTCTGTAACATTTGTTAGTCCAAACTTTCCTTAAAGCATCAGCGTGATCTTTATTCTGACTACATTTGATATTTTTGTCCTTTTACACATGTTTTTGTCCATTTAACCTCCCGCTGATCAGTTTACATGATTTAATTTCTGGGGAAATAGATGGCTTTACATCAGTGTTGGGTTTAGAGCTTTTATTGACAACAGCAGGAGAAGTTAGAAGTCAGGAACATGAACTCTACATGTGTTCAGTCGTCATGTCCTCATATTGTTTTAAGCTGTGAAGGACATGAGTGTGTTTAAGTAGAAGTCCTCATATGGTAGGACCAGTGATTGTAGTGTGTGTGTTACACTGTCCTCATATTGTTTTAAGCTGTGAAGGACATGAGTGTGTTTCAGTTGCCTTCCTCATGTGCTTGGACCAACAACTCTAGTGTGTGTTACACTGTCCTCATATTGTTGGTAGCAGAACTGTACAGTGTTAAGTTTCTTTAGAATCTGGTATAAGGAAGTCAGATCCTTCTGTAATAATGTTCACTGATACAAATATGATCTGTAGTTGATCATCTAGTCGGGATTTATACTAGAGAATGTTTCTGACGTTATATTGTTGTCTTTGTTGCAGACACCAAGTGCTGAGGTCCTGTCTCAGCCTCATACAGACCAATTGGTGAGTGACATACCCACTTCATTCTTCCAACAGGTTACACATCATGTTTTTGTATTTGGTATCAAGTATATGTGCCAGTTGGGCCTAGTGCATAAATGAAATGCACTTTGATTATACTAAAACAATCAGTTTGAGTGAAAGTTTCCCAAAAACAACATTAGCATTAGGAGAAAGTAATTGTCTGTAACATTTGTTAGTCCAAACTTTCCTTAAAGCATCAGCTTGATCTTTATTCTGACTACATTTGATATTTTTGTCCTTTTACACATGTTTTTGTCCATTTAACCTCCCGCTGATCAGTTTACATGATTTAATTTCTGGGGAAATAGATGGCTTTACATCAGTGTTGGGTTTAGAGCTTTTATTGACAACAGCAGGAGAAGTTAGAAGTCAGGAACATGAACTCTACATGTGTTCAGTCGTCATGTCCTCATATTGTTTTAAGCTGTGAAGGACATGAGTGTGTTTAAGTAGAAGTCCTCATATGGTAGGACCAGTGATTGTAGTGTGTGTGTTACACTGTCCTCATATTGTTTTAAGCTGTGAAGGACATGAGTGTGTTTCAGTTGCCTTCCTCATGTGCTTGGACCAACAACTCTAGTGTGTGTTACACTGTCCTCATATTGTTGGTAGCAGAACTGTACAGTGTTAAGTTTCTTTAGAATCTGGTATAAGGAAGTCAGATCCTTCTGTAATAATGTTCACTGATACAAATATGATCTGTAGTTGATCATCTAGTCGGGATTTATACTAGAGAATGTTTCTGACGTTATATTGTTGTCTTTTGTTGCAGACACCAAGTGCTGAGGTCCTGTCTCAGCCTCATACAGACCAATTGGTGAGTGACATACCCACTTCATTCTTCCAACAGGTTACACATCATGTTTTTGTGTTTGGTATCAAGTATATGTGTCAGTTGGGCCTAGTGCATAAATGAAATGCACTTTGATTATACTAAAACAATCAGTTTGAGTGAAAGTTTCCCAAAAACAACATTAGCATTAGGAGAAAGTAATTGTCTGTAACATTTGTTAGTCCAAACTTTCCCTAAAGCATCAGCTTGATCTTTATTCTGACTACATTTGATATTTTTGTCCTTTTACACATGTTTTTGTCCATTTAACCTCCCGCTGATCAGTTTACATGATTTAATTTCTGGGGAAATAGATGGCTTTACATCAGTGTTGGGTTTAGAGCTTTTATTGACAACAGCAGGAGAAGTTAGAAGTCAGGAAACTGAACTTTACATGTGTTCAGTTGTCATGTCCTCATATTGTTTTAAGCTGTGAAGGACATGAGTGTGTTTAAGTAGAAGTCCTCATATGGTAGGACCAGTGATTGTAGTGTGTGTTACACTGTCCTCATATTGTTTTAAGCTGTGAAGGACATGAGTGTGTTTCAGTTGCCTTCCTCATGTGCTTGGACCAACAACTCTAGTGTGTGTTACACTGTCCTCATATTGTTGGTAGCAGAACTGTACAGTGTTAAGTTTCTTTAGAATCTGGTATAAGGAAGTCAGATCCTTCTGTAATAATGTTCACTGATACAAATATGATCTGTAGTTGATCATCTAGTCGGGATTTATACTAGAGAATGTTTCTGACGTTATATTGTTGTCTTTTGTTGCAGACACCAAGTGCTGAGGTCCTGTCTCAGCCTCATACAGACCAATTGGTGAGTGACATACCCACTTCATTCTTCCAACAGGTTACACATCATGTTTTTGTATTTGGTATCAAGTATATGTGCCAGTTGGGCCTAGTGCATAAATGAAATGCACTTTGATTATACTAAAACAATCAGTTTGAGTGAAAGTTTCCCAAAAACAACATTAGCATTAGGAGAAAGTAATTGTCTGTAACATTTGTTAGTCCAAACTTTCCCTTAAAGCATCAGCTTGATCTTTATTCTGACTACATTTGATATTTTTGTCCTTTTACACATGTTTTTGTCCATTTAACCTCCCGCTGATCAGTTTACATGATTTAATTTCTGGGGAAATAGATGGCTTTACATCAGTGTTGGGTTTAGAGCTTTTATTGACAACAGCAGGAGAAGTTAGAAGTCAGGAACATGAACTCTACATGTGTTCAGTCGTCATGTCCTCATATTGTTTTAAGCTGTGAAGGACATGAGTGTGTTTAAGAAGAAGTCCTCATATGGTAGGACCAGTGATTGTAGTGTGTGTGTTACACTGTCCTCATATTGTTTTAAGCTGTGAAGGACATGAGTGTGTTTAAGTAGAAGTCCTCATATGGTAGGACCAGTGATTGTAGTGTGTGTGTGTTACACTGTCCTCATATTGTTTTAAGCTGTGAAGGAGATGAGTGTGTTTCAGTTGCCTTCCTCATGTGCTTGGACCAACAACTCTAGTGTGTGTTACACTGTCCTCATTGTTGGTGGTAGAGAACTGTACAGTGTTAAGTTTCTTTAGAATCTGGTATAAGGAAGTCAGATCCTTCTGTAATAATGTTCACTGATACAAATATGATCTGTAGTTGATCATCTAGTCGGGATTTATACTAGAGAATGTTTCTGACGTTATATTGTTGTCTTTTTGTTGCAGACACCAAGTGCTGAGGTCCTGTCTCAGCCTCAAACAGACCAATTGGTGAGTGACATACCCACTTCATTCTTCCAACAGGTTACACATCATGTTTTTGTATTTGGTATCAAGTATATGTGCCAGTTGGGTCTAGTGCATAAATGAAATGCACTTTGATTATATTAAAACAATCAGTTTGAGGAAAGGTTTCCCAAAATCAACATTAGCATTAGGAGAAAGTAATTGTCTGTAACATTTGTTAGTCCAAACTTTCCCTTAAAGCATCAGCGTGATCTTTATTCTGACTACATTTGATATTTTTGTCCTTTTACACATGTTTTTGTCCATTTAACCTCCCGCTGATCAGTTTACATGATTTAATTTCTGGGGAAATAGATGGCTTTACATCAGTGTTGGGTCTAGAGCTTTTATTGACAACAGCAGGAGAAGTTAGAAGTCAGGAACATGAACTCTACATGTGTTCAGTCGTCATGTCCTCATATTGTTTTAAGCTGTGAAGGACATGAGTGTGTTTAAGTAGAAGTCCTCATATGGTAGGACCAGTGATTGTAGTGTGTGTGTTACACTGTCCTCATATTGTTTTAAGCTGTGAAGGACATGAGTGTGTTTCAGTTGCCTTCCTCATGTGCTTGGACCAACAACTCTAGTGTGTGTTACACTGTCCTCATATTGTTGGTAGCAGAACTGTACAGTGTTAAGTTTCTTTAGAATCTGGTATAAGGAAGTCAGATCCTTCTGTAATAATGTTCACTGATACAAATATGATCTGTAGTTGATCATCTAGTCGGGATTTATACTAGAGAATGTTTCTGACGTTATATTGTTGTCTTTTGTTGCAGACACCAAGTGCTGAGGTCCTGTCTCAGCCTCATACAGACCAATTGGTGAGTGACATACCCACTTCATTCTTCCAACAGGTTACACATCATGTTTTTGTATTTGGTATCAAGTATATGTGCCAGTTGGGCCTAGTGCATAAATGAAATGCACTTTGATTATATTAAAACAATCAGTTTGAGGAAAGGTTTCCCAAAATCAACATTAGCATTAGGAGAAAGTAATTGTCTGTAACATTTGTTAGTCCAAACTTTCCTTAAAGCATCAGCTTGATCTTTATTCTGACTACATTTGATATTTTTGTCCTTTTACACATGTTTTTGTCCATTTAACCTCCCGCTGATCAGTTTACATGATTTAATTTCTGGGGAAATAGATGGCTTTACATCAGTGTTGGGTTTAGAGCTTTTATTGACAACAGCAGGAGAAGTTAGAAGTCAGGAACATGAACTCTACATGTGTTCAGTCGTCATGTCCTCATATTGTTTTAAGCTGTGAAGGACATGAGTGTGTTTAAGAAGAAGTCCTCATATGGTAGGACCAGTGATTGTAGTGTGTGTTACACTGTCCTCATATTGTTTTAAGCTGTGAAGGACATGAGTGTGTTTAAGAAGAAGTCCTCATATGGTAGGACCAGTGGTTGTAGTGTGTGTTACACTGTCCTCATATTGTTTTAAGCTGTGAATGACATGAATGTGTTTTGTAGCCTTTCTCAATTGGTAGAACCAACAACTCTAGTTTGTGTTACATTGCTCCTTTAAAGTGCTCCAGTAGAAAGCAAGGTTTAAGAACATTTTGTATTCACATTATAAACTATAAACTAGAATATTTTCTATCTTCTACCTCAGTTTTCACTAGTGTCTTTGACTCTATTGGTCCCTGTATTGTGGAAATGATAAATATTTCTCTTCATACTGGCTCAGTTTCCAGCTTCTTTAAAAAGCTGTTGTTGAGCCAATATTAAAGAAACTTTACCCAGATCCATGCCTCCCTAACGATTACAGGCCAATATCCAAATTGTCTTTTGTACCAAAGATTTTGGAACAAACTGGAGGACAACAACTTAACTATTTCCTGGAGAAAAATGCTGCTATGGACGTTTTCCAGTCTGGTTTTCGTAAATTGCACTCTACAGAAGCGGCTTTGCTTTAAGTGTTTAGTGACATCTTGATGGCAGCAGACTCTGGAGAGTACACAGATCTGGTCCTGTTGGGTCTGCTTTTGATACTGTAGGTCACAGCATCATGATAACCAGACTCAAGAACCTGTTTGGGATTACTGGTATTGTTTCAAATTGTTCATGTCATATTTGTCTGGGAGATCTTTTACTGTTCGTATGAACCAAGTGATGATCAACAGTTTTGCCTTGTGAGGTACCTCAGGGATCTGTCCTGTGTCCAATTCTCGTTTTGCTTTACATATTCCCCCTAGGCCAAAATATTAGGCGCTACAATAATATCTCCTACTATCTCTATGCTGATGACATTCAGTTATACTGTTCTTTAAAGTCTCTTAGTTTCATAAATTGTCTAGTTTAAGTAATTGCCTGACAGAAATTATGCAATTGTTAAATGACAGCTTCCTCCAGCTAAACTCTGATAAAACAGAAACTCCTTTAAAACTCCTTTAAAGCATCAGCTTGATCTTTATTCCTACTAAATTTGATATTTTTGTGTTTTTGTGTTACATTGTCCTCACATTGTTTTAAGCTGTGAAGGACATGAATGTGTTTTTGTAGCCTTTCTCAATTGGTAGAACCAACAACTCTAGTTTGTGTTACATTGCTCCTTTAAAGTGCTCCAGTAGAAAGCAAGGTTTAAGAACATTTTGTATTCACATTATAAACTATAAACTAGAATATTTTCTATCTTTTCTTGCATTCACATTAAGATATTTTCTTTTGTTTCCATTTATGACAGCTGGGAAGGTGAGAAGCAAGTGGACAAATGATGAAGTAAAGGTTGCTGCAAAGTACCAGGTAAAAGGAATGTGACTGCTGCTTCCAAGCAGAGCCGGCAGCTCTGAAAGGCAGAGACTGGGTTGCCATAAAGTACTACATCCACAACAGGATCATAGCATTAAAAGAAAGATGCAAGGAAAAAAGAAACAACCAAAAGAGATACTTTGTTGCTTCCACAGTTATGTCAGTATTGTAGTTTTCTGTATTGCATTGTTCTTACTCATAAATCTGTGGTTTATGCTGGGTGCTTTTGCAATTAAATGATAAGAAAGGCAGATAATGTTCCACGTTTTTATTCACATGAACATTCACTACAAAATGAATTAATGCATTACAATAATAAGACGACTTAAAAAGTAGACTGACCACATTTGACCTATGTCTTTTTTTAAGTCTCTACACAGCTCATATTTACTGTTTTATTAACACATAAATGTCTGATATTTCTGTCAGAAGTTACCCGACTGGTGAGCATCCATGCCTATTATATTGTAATCTCAAAAGGAGCCAAGCTAAAAATACAGAACCTACCCTTACCTGGTCCTTATAAGTCATGTATACTTGAAAATTATGTGTTTCCATGGGCTTCACAATTCACCTAAACATGAAATATCAGTGTGTGACCTTATGGTACTCATAACTCACATAAACCTGACAGTGTCCTCACAAGTAGCATTAAATTCAGGTTTGACCAAAATTTCACCCTAGCCAAAATCTCAACAGATGGGCGTGTTCCTGGAAGCATGGGTCAAACTTTGTGTGATTCCCATGCCTCTAGGACCTTCAGAAAGGCACGTTCCCATTTGTCACATTTTTGTCATAGGTCCTGATATTTCACGAAAACACGTATGTGTGTGTGTGTGTGTGTGTGCACATGTTAGAAAGTGCTTAGGCATAGATAAATGAAGGTGTGTGACTGAGTGAACAGGACTAGTAGAAAGCACTTTATCTGCTCAGACTGATCAGAAAGGAAGCAGCGGTGGATGGACTGGATCCAGTCGTATGGAGGAAGCAGAAGGAAATAAAAAACACAGACTTTTATGAAAATCCCTGATTGTTCCCAAATTCCACTACAGATTACAGATTACGTGACCCAAAATGTATTTTGTAACGTATTCCGTTACCTTACTCAATGAGAGTAATGTATTCTGAATACTTTGGATTACTTAATATATTATCATGCTATTTACAACTACATGAATGTACTATTGCTGTGTGATTTATTAATATTACTGAAGGTTATTCTTATGTAAATGTGATTCTGAATGATTTTTTTTTTTGACTGAGTAGTTTTATTTTAACACTAACATTTCTGCAACATGAAACATGTCACTAACAGCAGAACATGCATCTTTCAGTTATCTCCTAAATATTGTTTGACACTAATTTTAGGAAATGCTCAAGTGTGGAACAGATTTCAGTATTTTAATGTGTTCTTTGGGTTTTCTTTTAGCTGACGGTGCTTCCTGGTACGCACACACACATTTTCATTGTGTGTCACTGTCACTTGCTGACACACCACACGACGCACACAGGCAGACGCGTGCTCACACAGATATGGTGGTGCAACACCTTCTGACAGTTTCCAGAAAGGGTGGAAGGCCAGACTTTAATTGAGTGAGCGTGTTGCAGTGTGTGCAGTCCTTGTGAGTATGTGTGAGAGTAATGGGGGATGATGAGGGGCAGCTGTCTATCACAGTGGGACTAATAGGACTCCGGGCTCAGGAATGCTGATGTGGGCTCGATGCAGAGGAGCGTGTTTCATTTTCATTCACACTCTCCTCTGTGTATATACTGTGTACGTTTCCAGATCACCTGAAACCACAGCTTTCTCATGACAAATTCGCCTCCCCACACACCCCATATTTTCAGACAGATTTCAGACATTTTTTGCTTTTTTTCTATTTAAACCTGATCAGCACAGCAGCTTTAGTCCAGCTGCAAAAAGCTTTAATTGAATTCAATTGTATTTATTTAGTGCCAAATCAAAACAACTATTGCCTCAAGGCACTTCATATTGTAAGATAAAGACCCAACCATAATAATGAAAAACCAGAGCAAAACCTTTGGAGACAGTGGGAAGGAAAAACCCCCCTTTTAACAGGAAGAAACCTCCAGCAGAATGAAGCTCATCTACATGACTGGTAGGGGTGAGCGGAGGAAGACAGGATAAAGACATGCTGTGGAAGAGAGACAGAGATTAATAATGACTAAATGCAGAGTGTTGTATAATCACATATTTAGTGAAGAAGAAACACCCAGTGCATCATGGGAATCCCCGGCAGCCTACGTCTATTGCAGCATAACTAAGGGAGGATTCAGGGTCACCTGGTCCAGCCCTAACTATATGCTTTAGCAAAAAGGAAAGTTTGAAGCCTAATCTTGAAAGTAGAGATAGTGTCTGTCTCCTGAATCCAAACTGGAAGCTGGTTCCACAGAAGAGGGGCCTGAAAACTGAAGGCTCTGCCTCCCATTCTACTTTTAAATACTCTAGGAACAACAAGTAGGCCTGCAGAGCGAGAGCGAAGTGCTCTAATAGGGTGATATGGTACTACAAGGTCATTAAGATAAGATGGGGCCTGATTATTTAAGACCTTGTATAAAATGTGTGTTCCACATTAGCATGGATGTAAAAGTGAGATTCAGTGTTCAGTAAATAAAATACATTTTCATTAAAGTTTGAATGTTGATGGATTCACATTCAAACTTTAAATAACAATGACAATGAGATAAAACAGAGGCACAGATGCTGCCAGACAAACTTATATCTTTGCTAAGTGTCTTATAATTCAAAACTAAAACCTAAATGCATGACCCTGCCCTACCCACCATCCACCCACCCACTCCCATACACACACACAGACATGATTACTGAAGCTCCATAGACCTCAGTTTAACCACGCTGTGTTGGAAAAAAGGATCTACCTTCACAAAGCCTGAAATGAATCAGTTCAGTCCTCCATCTCTTCCTTCACCCTCTTTCTCCCCTACTTGAAGTCAAGTGGCATTTCCAATTTAAAATTGCTCCTCAGCCCTTTGTGAATGAAACTGAATCGCACTGAAAGGCAGTGATTGATTCTTTCTGAACACAATGGTTTTCATGGTGTGTACCTGCTGTTCTTCTCTCTCTGCATTGCCTACTCAATCACGTCGGTGTGCTCATTAGTGCTTTCACACAAGCTGGATGAGAGAGGAAAATGCAAATAAGTGCATGTGTGTAACATCCACCTCACACTGAAAAACTAATATAACACACTGTGTGTGCTTCAGAGCTCATATGTGTGTAGATACAAACATTTCAGCCCACCAATGCTCTTGTTACGCGCCTACAGTCTGTACAGCTGTTTGATTACACATGAAATATAAAGTCAGTCACTGACATCACCCAAGAGTCCTACTTTCTACATGTTGTGATTGATCCAATTATGAGAATGCTGATAAATCTGACTCATTAATTACCAGATAAAATGACCAGATTTAATTTTTATCTCTGTCTATCTGCAAAATCCATCTTAATTGCATTTCTTGAGTGCATCTCTTTCTCTGTCCATGGTTCAGATAAAGAACCAACGTTTCATTTGGGAAATGCATCCCAGCCCTCTAAGCAGGGCCTGGTACATACCTACACAGTCAGGCGGACTCTGTCAGGCTTTGGAGTTTCAATAACGTTTCATTTCATTTTCAGAAACCTGCCTGAACTTCTTATCTCCATGTTCTGCACTGTAAAATGTAATATTGTGTTTAATTAAAAATATTAAATAGGCTGAACTCAATTTTTATCAATTTGTTATTAGAACTCAATTTAAATAAGTTACCAGTACTTTTTATGCAAAAATGCTGATAAACTACATTTATTTGAGTTGTCTTAACTTAGAAAAACTAAGTAAGCTGGAAGTTTTGCTTCTCAGTGCGGAAGGATGAAAGATGTGGTTTGAAAATGCCACGTGACTACCGTCCTCCTCCCTCTCGGATCAGTCCGCATGTTCACGGTGCATTTTTTATGGAATATGTTGAGCAAACCTGGAGAAGCGTCAGCTCAAGATATTATTGTTGTCATTGCTGTGGATCTTTACCTGATACACTGACTTGGTGAGTAAATGTTTACTCTTATTCAAACTGATTTTGTGGCTTCTCTTAGTTTAGCACCAGGTTTAAAATCTTGCTAGCTAGTTAGTGTTAGCCTAGCGTTGCTGCTGCCGCTGGGCTCGTCTTACTTAAAAATTAACACCACAGCCTTAAAAACCTTACATAAAACTATGTGGTGAAATTTTCTGTTGATTGTTTGAAATAAATAAGTGAGATAAGAGCCCAGACAAAATTCTTCGGGAGGTGCAGCCGTTAGGGGGGGGGGTAGGTGTGGGATGTGGGGGTGGATAACAGAGCTCTCCGAAAACGTGAGCACTTTTGCAAATATGTGATATTTTGATAAATTAAGTAGATATTTGAGCATTACATAGCTACATTGTCGCCTGAAAATATCTTAAAAGTTATTTTGTGACCCAGAAAGGGTAGTCTGGGGAAAAGGAGGATCGCATTTGTCGGCCACGGTTGTCGGAGCCTGTGCGTGCTTGTAAGCGCGCGCGCAATGGCGGAGGAGCGCCGCTGAAAAACTTATTACTTTTTCTGGGTCACAAAATAAACTTTTAAGATATTTTCAGGCGAGAATGTAGCTGTGTAAATTTCAAATATCTGCTCGATTTATCAAGACATCACATATTTGCAAAAATGCTCCGACGTTTTCGGAGACGTCTATTTTTTTTTTCATGCTTTGTGGCAGCTTTAGAACATCTGTGGCATCTATTAATGTCAAATCTAGCCTTTATTTAACAACATAAGCAAACTCTATGTTACAATGATTGCACAGCCATTAAGGATCAAATCAGTTTCTGAAAAATGTTCTGTTTTTTCTCCCTCTGCTTGCTTCTTACTGTCTTTGAGGCCGATCGGGACCAGCACTCCTGTTGTTGGACAGAAGACATCAACTCAGTGGTAAGTATTTTGGTTTTCCAATATATTAGCAACTGTCAGTGACATTTATATTAATCAGGCTGAACTTTAATCATACTTTAGATCAGCCTGTTTTACTTATTGTTTTGTTTGTGCTTTGGTTTGGGGAAGTTGTTTCTTTACTGATCTTTTCCTGTCTTCTGTTATTAGACTTGAGATATGACTGCACTATGCTGTTGCTGGTGACTCCAGTTAATTCTACAAGACATGCTGTGTAAGTAAACAAACAACAACAGTTTGGTCTGCATTTCTTGAAAGATCACATCCCCCAAACTTAGTTTAGAGGGTCTACACTGTATATAGTGAAGTCTGCAAGTTTTCTAACAGCAAAATCTGTTTTGTGCCCAAAATCATTTTGCACATCATTAGAATGAAAGTTATTGGCCATGTTTGCATAGCCCTTTTTAAAATGATGCTTTCATGACATTATTGTGTGTTGGGTGGTGGTCAGGGCTATGCAGACTGACAATTTGGGACATTGAATGTCACCTCTCCGTGGGGGAGGGAGCCTGAAATTGTCTAAATTGGAGTCTGTTCTATACCAAATGCAGAAAAAATGTTTTAAGAAAGCAATTAAGTTCATGTTCCAAAAATATGATTGTTTGCTTGCAGGACAACAGGAGAGATGAGTCCTCCGTCACAGATGGTGTGGTCAGTGAAGATGGTCGCCTGCAGGTTCAAGCTCATTGCATCTCCAACCCACATCCACTGCCACTGTACTTAAGGGAAGTTAAAGACTTTCTTCTGCACCTACATTTGGATCACCTCGATCCATGATAGTCATTCAGGCAGTAATGCCTGGACTGGAAACAAGCATCCTTAAAATAATACAACATTCCAGCTCCTGTGTTGGAATGAAAAACAAATGTGTTGTTTAAATTAGAGACTGCACTTGTGACAGAACAATAAATATTTTATTTTGATTATATAAGTAATGTAAGTACAAAACAAACTTGTGGTAGACCTAAACTTATTTTCAGAATAATTACATCTGAGACTTTGTTTCATTGTAAGATTATAACAGTGATGGCAATATAATTGTTTGTTGTTCAGCAGAACAGTGTCCAGTATGTTGGCTGTTATACTTTGTTGTGTTTGAAAATAAAAGTTGGGCTCATTTTAACATCATTACAAAAATTGTTGTTAATTATTTTTAATCATATTCATGGTACCACAAATTGTTTTTTCATTTAGTTGAACTTGAAATGTTTGTCAGTAGGTAAACAATTAGTATTGTACAGTCAGAAATATCAAGTTATTCTTAATACTGCAGACTTGCAATGTATAAGTTGTCCTAACAGTCATCTTAAGTAAGCTTTACTTAGTTTTTTGAGGCAACGAGTTTCCATAATTTTTTGAGTTCTGGGAACTAACAAGGCTGTACAGTGTACTCAAAATGAGTAAGTTGCCCTAACTTGGTCATCTTACGTAAACTTGATCCAATTTTTTTGAGTTCTGGGAACAAATGAGCTTGTACAGAGTACTCAAAGTAAATAAGTTGTCCTAACTTAGTCATTTTTAGCTAAGCTTTACTCAATTTTTTTGAGGCAACGAGTTTCCATAATTTTTTTGAGTTCTGGGAACTAATTAGATTTTACAGTGTGGAAGTTTTTGGTGCTCTCTTGAGCTGTTCGGTGTGATCTTCCCTGTTCAGATACAGTTTATTTTGACTTTAATATCTACAGTTATTTATGTGCCTGTCACAGATGCTAATTAAAAACTGACTGCTCTTAACGTCAATGACTGTAAATGAATGTTTTGAACTCACTTTGTTGTCTGAGTCACATGACCAGGACTTCTAATTACTCTGTTCATCAGAGTCTAGCATTGCACCCAGACTGGCTAAATCAAGGTGCAATACTAGAACGGTAGACTGTCACGAACAGATTCTACTGAGTTACAGACCAGAAACCAGTCTCTTTCACCACTCATCCCAGCTAACACCACTGTGTGTGAAGGCTCAGACCAGCCTTCAATCCACTGCTGCCTCCTTCCTCACTGAGCCCTGAACACCGTTTTAGAACACCTCAACTTTTCCATTTTATTTATGAATATTATGCAGTTTAATGTCTCATTGCACTCTGAAATGAAAGCCTCCTTTGGCAGATATAACAGCTGAACACAGCCGTGGGATTCTGTCTACAATAGAAATCAAATATTCTCCCATATCTGTAGCAGAAGTTTCCATAAATGTGGACCTTGTAGGTTGCTTTGCTTTCACTCTTCTGTCCAGTTCATCCCAAACCAGCTGGTCAGGGTTTAAGTCTGGAGACTGTGCTGGACACTCCATGTTTTCAAGCTCACCATCTTGTTCTTTTTTCCTGAGGTAGTTCTGGCACAGCTTGGGACAACAGGGTTAAAGTTCATTACACCAGGGCTGCAGGCTGGAGTGTAGTCCAAAGATTCCAAGTAGAAGTCAGTTAGAGCAGCATCAGATTATATGACTGTAGTAATGAGCTGTGCCCTCTTCTGTTTTAGGGTGTTTGACATGCACATCTCCATTTCTTACCCTTTTATTGAACAGTCCTTTAAAAATAACAAAGTACGTCTCCCATACAAACCAGATAAGTACAGTTATATTTGTTCATCATCAACAACTAAAATAGTCCCCACATCTTTTTAAAGGAAGCATATTTACCCTTAATCATAAGGTTTCTCCAAAGCTCGGGATTTGGAAAACCCAGACAGCCAGGTTTTCACATGTGGTCTAATAATGGATTTCCATGACTTGGTTATGCTGTATTTCACCTGTAGCGAGCAGCAGATTGTGGTTTTTTGGAGAACTTTGCCGGGCTGGCTTTCAGTTAGTAAATCCCTAAGATACATAGTTTAGGACAGGGATTCAGCTTAACTCTTGTAACATGTGCAATTACATCTGAAACTTCTTTCAAAACCCTTTTTCTGAACATTCCCACAGGCAGTGCATCTTTTCCATTGTTAATTGCCCTTTTCTCACCATTTCTGTACTAACATGTTACTTTCTGCAGTACGATACTGTTCAACTGAAGCTCACGAGGAAACCACAGCGTGTTCAACACTGCTTTATGCAGACAGAGGGGTTTGGAAGTAATCCAGAACAGCTGGAACACCTGTAGGAATTAGTAGCACCAGCTTTCAAGGCTCGATCAACCTGAAACTTTTGACCGGTGGTGTATATATAAAACTATATATAAAAATATACAGGGATATTTGTATTTTTATTTGTTAACTTTGTAATATATTGTATTATTTAGTTTTGTTTAGTTAGTTATAGTTCTTGCTCTCTTTGAGGAACCACGACCACAAACTCAGGCATTAATAAAATGTTCTGATTCTGTTCCTTTGAGTGCTCAGACAGAGTAGAGTCTATTTATCATTTACCAGTTCAGTTTATACAGCGCCAAAGCACAACAACAGTTACCTCGAGGTGCTTTATATTGTGAGGTAAAGACCCTACAATAAACCACTATTTATTGCCCCCTCTCTGCACGTCTAAACTATCATAGCCTCAGATTCTCATTTCTAATCCTGCTAACTCTCAATGAAAACATCTTTGTGAACCTCTGGCTCCCCAGCCGTCTTTCTGTCAGTGTCGCCGTCTCCAAACCATACATCACAGCAGCTCTCTCTAGCATCCCCTTTCACTCTCGCTGCTATCCTTCTGTCACAAATCACCCCGACACCTCTCCACCCACTCCACCCTTTTTGCACTCTTTCTTCTTCACCTCTCTTGTTCTGTACTGTTCATTACTCTGGATGGTTCACAGCAGGTATTTAAACTCACTGAGTGCTCTGCTGCAAATCACATCGTTTTTGATAACTGTCTTGACTGAACTGAGAAAACAGCCGTTCATATAAAACATTTTGTAATTTTGTCTCTGGTACATTTTGGATTAAACTTAGCAGAGCACAGACCGATCTCTGCCCAGGCGACCGTACATTGAAATTACATTAGTTCTGAATGAACTGCACTGCACAGTGTGCAGCTTTATTTGAGCTACTTGTAACTTTTATTCATGTATTTTGTTGATGCACTGGACCAGATTACACAACAATAATCACGCTGTGATGAAGCAAATGCATTTACAGTTAGCTTTATAACATCTGCTGTCATTCACTGTGACACATCTGACTCACCTGAGGTCGACATTATGTGCAGATCATGTTTGTGATCATTGTACCCGACAGTTGTTCAGTAGGAACATTATTAACACTGAATCTGCAGCTGTTCATTAAGGATTTCTGTCAATGAGACATATCAATGAATGATTGAGCTGTATATACTGATGAGACATCAGCAAACACAACAATCTGAGCATTTATTCAATATTAATAGAAGATCATTAATAGACTGACATAATAATAATCCCAGTCAGCTTCCTCAAGGTATGCTGCTCATTTCTGACAATCTGGCATTAGGGTAACATAGGAAAATTGTTATGGCCCAGATCTGACCCACATACCGCAATGACAGCCCTGTGCTGGCCCACAACAGTTTTAGCTCTGGCCCCACATGTCAGCCTAATGTGTACCTTAATCAAGCCATGTAATAACAACATGTGCGGGGGGACATGACGAAACTCTGTTAAGTCAGTGAATGGACTGATTCTTATATAACACTTTTTTACTCTCCCATATTACTCAAAGTGCTCTATACAACATGCCACATTCAGCCAATCTCTCTAAACTGAGTGCTTCCTAACTACATTCATACACATTCACATGCAGACTGGAGGAACCAGGGATCGAACCACCAACCTTCCGATCATTAGATGCTCTGCTCTACCTCCTGAGCTACAGCCACCCGATGGTAAACATGAGTAAACCCTCACTAGGTACTGGATAAAGTGTACACTCACAAAACTGTCAAACCTGCATTTGAAACGTTGGCTACCATAGCAGTATAGTATTGCAACATGGGATTTGGGTCTTCTAACTAAAATAGGAAAATAGGAACATAAATAGTGCCATCATTGTCAGACCTGGCCCACATCTGGTTGACATACACCCTGCCATGACACCAGTCAGTCAGAAGTGCCAGCTTGATGCCGGATCTGGGCCAGACCTGTCTGCTATGTGGACTGTCTCTGGGTGGTTAGACTGATTTCTCACCACGTTAACGAAGGACCAAAAACCATAGTTTATCATCTTTAGTTTTAAGAAATGAGAGATAAAATCAAAGAGAACGACAGCCACAGATTACGCTGCCACAGCGTACGCTGAGAGCCACGAACAAGATAGTGTACAGGAAAACCTGTGCCACATATGGACTAGAAGTCTGGAACTTCTGCTGGGTGGTTCAGAAAACTGAGTGGTTGTGAACAACAGGGATAAGTTTCTCTGAGACTTTGAGTTGCAGACACACCAGCAACTACTGGCCAACCAACCAGACACAGGAACAGGAGACTGCAGTTGTGGTAGATGTGGCAATCCCAGTGGACAGCAATAAAGAGGAGCATGAGAAAAACAGAGAAGGACCAGAGGCTGAATGAACAACTTGAGCAGATGTGGAAGGTAAAATCCAGTGTGGTCCCAGTGTGGGCCCAGTGGTAACAGGAACATTCCAAGAGTGGCTCCAGCAGATTCCAGACACAACTTCAGAGGTCTCTGTCCAGACGAGTGCAGTCTTAGGAACAATGACTAAGATACTGTGCAGACCATAAAACTCCCAGACCCAAGCCGGAGGAAGCTTGTGAATGAAACAGAACTCTATCTTCCTCTTTCTCTAAAAATAAAGTTCATTTTCCACATCAATGGGCCCAAAGGCTAATAAACATTAGTAACAGAGGAGAAAACCAACCATAAGGAGGCTTTAATCTGTGTGTGTGTGTGTGTGTGTGTGTGCAAATTAAAACAACAACAACAACACAATAACATGGTATTATATAAAAACCAAAATGAGGTCTACTCATCAATCAGCACAGACAATCAGATCAAATAGCCAGACAGGGTTTAGAGTTGAGGGCACTGCTGTTTTGTGTCAGATATAAGAATGGTAATCCAGTCTTTAAGTCTGACGTCATCAGCCGTGTCTGGGCCCAAACTCTGCTGCAGGTCCCAAAGTCAAACGAACACTGCGGCATCACTGAGAGTTACAAACGGTCTAAATTATTTCATCTTTAATAAAATGATCAGCGTTGCTGCTTTACCAGGTGTAACAATTAAGTTTAACATCCAGGCATCCATGAAAACAGGATTTATTACATTTAACAGAGTTAGAAGTTAGCAGGAAGTTAGCTCGCTAGCTTCCACCTAAACATGATATAGCATGTTCTGACTGAGAGATTTCTGAAACATTCAAACGTACAGCTCTGCTATCACTTCCAACATAAATGAAGACAGAAAACTAAACAGCAGTGACGTTTGTAGGGTTACTGAAGTTGGGCTAGCTGCTATATAATGATGTGCTATGTGATCGCTAGCTACACAGCTATGTTAGCATAGCATAAACACAGTGAAGCTGGAGGATGAACGCTAACTTTTTTCCACTGGATAAAAGTTAACGTGAGGGTTCCCGATGGTTAGGGACAAATGCAATCGCATGGCAGGATGCTGTAAACGGACCAAACTTCAGTCAGGAGAACAACTGAGATAATCCATCCACAATACCAGGTTAGTCATTAATATACTGCTGCATGAGCTGGGCTGTAGTTACATCGTAAGGGTTTAAAAACTGAGCTTTAAAATGAACAGTGGCAATAAAAACCAACAGAGGCTGACAGTGATCACTGACTGTTTTTAGGGGCTTGTTCGAATTAAATAGAACAAGATACAAAACATTAAAACATGATAAAAACACAAAAGCCTTAATAAACGCAGGGTAGTTTGGACCTTGAAGCAGGATTCATCATGTCATCACTTAAAAACCGGATAGTCAACCAGCTCCCAGTAGTTCAGCTACTTGGAATTGCTAGTCTGCTTCCTGATCGATCCTGCTTATCAGTTCCACTTGCACTTACCAACAGCTGATTTCAGTTCGTGTGCCCAAAAAGGAAAATAGTAGTACTTTTTTAAGTAACAACCCCAACAATGAACAAAGGAGCAGAAACACCTCCAACATGCATGAACATCATACCACACAGCATGCATTTCATTGGATATAATGTCTTTGGTATGATGCTTAGTGATGGTGGTGACTCTCAACGTGGAGCAAGTGAGAATCCATAAAGTGGAGAACGTGATGGAAGTGAGGCAAGTGTGCCTTTAAAATCCTGCAGCTGAGGGAAACTATACTCTCATTTATGGTCATAAAACATTCTGTCCAGAGCCAAGCAGGATTCCCAGAGAGCGAGAGTAAGCACCACATAGGCACATAGTATCATAGTGCACGAAGTCTATCTTAACATGTCTTGGTACCAAGAGTCAGCTGCATGGGATTTAACAGCAGAGGGCTGCTGTGTCATGTGACCGTATAATGACCACGAAGAATCATTGAATCAATATTAATCAAAGGTAACAGGAGTATATTCAAAAATGCTGTTTTTAAATTAGGACTTTATTTATTAGGAGGGGAAAACACTATCCAAGCATACCAGGTCAGGTGTGAAAAATGAAATGCTCCTGCTTGTTAATTCATGAATTAACTGTGATTAACCTCGTTATTGGAAAGCTCCAATTCAACAGCCACACCCAGCCCGATTACTGCAGGACCCTCTGAATCAAGAAATCACTGATATGTGGCATCTTGTTTCACTGCTGTCATGTAACCAACATCATGTTTCTCTAACTTCAGTCTCTGCCTGCTCCAAGCTCGTATCCATCATATGAACATCATTTATCAGAACACCAATGTATACAAGCACCACAGCACAGAGCTGTTTTTGTCAGAGCGATGGCAAAACCTACTTCCAATTGAGGTTATCATTTGTAGAAATTATTAATACATAAACTTGGTAACGCACACAAATGTATACAATTTGTGCAGTGAAATATATAACTGTGTTTGCTTACAGATGGTTTATTCTGAGTGTGATTAACAGATTTTTTAAAGATGATGGATGAGAAGAAAACCTTCTTATTAAAGCGGTCGCTGGTTTTGGAAGATTGTCAAAGCAGCTGGCTCACATTAATCAGACCATCCATCCTGCTCGTCTGTTGTTAGGTGACTGACCTCTTCATCTTAGCTGCTCGTGTGGTTCTCAGCTCTTCTGCAGCTGCGTTAATGTCAGAAGAGCTTTACTGACAGTTTCACATCAGGGTCATTTCATAGGATATGATGTTCTTGTCCACAGAGAATCACTGGATTATTTTTGTAATATTTATTTTCCCAAAATATAAAGTGCCCTTAAATTACTTATTGTAATAATTCACTATATGAAGTGAAATGAATCGAATTAAACTGAATCAAACCAGGGTAACACTCTACTGAGTATGGACCTGTGGCAGCCATGGTCCTCCCACAGTGTGCACAGCTAAGAAACATACAAGATACTTCTGTTCACTAAGAAATGCTGGGTCAGATTAGGTACAGCATAAAGATTACATCATACATCATCACCGAATATTTAAACCATGCAAGAAGATACATTTGTGATCTTTTTATAAATTACTGAATAAATACCATTTTCAGTAAAATAATGTATCTCATCCTGACATCAGCTGTGTGGTTGATGGTACGATCTAACAGCGACACATGACTGCTGCCACATTCAGTTACCTCAGTACCAACATATGTGCAGCCAAGTCTCTTCAATAAGCCAGCCTCTAGCCCCTAAGCAACCCCTTTCTCCCTCACACACACACATCCACACACACCAGTGGAAAGTAGTGCACTGTCCAGGATCCCAAGGTCAGCTGCTTGATTAGCACTAAGCGCCAGAGGCTAACACTGTCAGGCAGTTTCCCCTTAATGAAGCCATCACGGCATGGTGAGAGTGAGAGAAATACAGCCAGCCAGCCAACTGGACCTGCCTGATTTACAGCTACAGCAGTCTACACATCAACCACACTGAGGGAATATGTGGAGACGTGGCTCTAGGTGTAGTTAAACTGTCAGTGAGCGATGATATAACGTCAGGTTCTAGTTCACCGGCATTTGGGAAGTGATGTATTTTTGACACATTCTCTTTATAAAATAACTGTGAGATTTTTACCCTGAGTGTAAATGTGTGAACATTTAAGTAACCAATCAAAGGACTGCACTTCTGTAACACTCATAGAGAGACAGCACCACAAACACAGCAGAGATGAAAGAAATCAGGACAAAAAGGATGACAGTAAATGTTCAGTAGAAAGTGAAAATGTGGGTATGATAATAAATAAAGACAAATGACAACATCCAAATCCAATTTATTTATATAGCACATTTAAAAACAAAAGGTTTGGCCAAAGTGCTGTACAAAAACAAAGTGTAAACCACTGACACTTACATAAAACATAATAAAACACAAACTATCAATATAAACACAACACATATACAAATATCAACTCACGCCAGTCTGAACGTTATCGAAAAAAGGTGTGTTTTCAAAAGCGTTTTAAAAACAGGAAAGGAAGATGCCCGTCTAATATTTAAAGGCAGCGTATTCCAAAGTTTTGGGGCCATGATTGAAAAGGCTCGCTCTCCTCTGCATTTGAGCCTTGATTTTGGGACAACCAACAGCAGCTGGTCAGCTGATCTGAGGGTCCGTGAAGGAATATAAGGGTGAAGTAACTCGGAAAGGTATGGGGGAGCGAGACCATTAAGGCATTTATAAACCAGTGTTAGGACTTTGAAATTAATTCTGTGATGAACAGGAAGCCAGTGAAGAGAAGACAGGATAGGTGTTACATGTTCATTCCTGTGGGTACCAGTTAAGAGGCAGGCAGCAGCATTTTGAACAAGCTGAAGATGAGCAAGAGACCCTTGGCTGACTCCAACATAAAGTGCATTGCAATAGTCAAGCCGTGTTGAAATAAAGGCATGTATTACCTTCTCCATGTCATGTCTTGACAAAATTGGCTTCAGCTTTGCTATTTGCCTCAGCTGGAAAAAGCTTTTTTGCAACACCGAATTAATATGTTTGTTCAATTTAAAATCTGACTCCATAATGACTCCCAGGTTTGTCAAATGCTGCTTGATATAAGACCCTAGCCAACCAAAATTTACAAGCGGGTTGCATGAAATATTATTAGGTCTAAATACAATCACCTCCGTTTTACTCTCACTGAAACTCAAAAAGTTCAGAGCCATCCAAGATTTGACATCTTCGAGGCAGTTTAAAAGGATTTGGATGGAGCCTGGGCCATTTGGTGCTAAAGGCAAATAAATTTGGCAGTCGTCTGCGTAACAGTGAAAGGATATTTCATGTTTTCTATAAATAGAAAACATGGCATTTATTAACCGGGCATTTAATAAAGCCATCCTCGTTGGAACTGGAGTCTGGGCAGAAGTTGTCTGTGAAGCCCAAATTAATGGGCACAAATTCACAAAGTTTATTCCACGACGCCCAAGACGTGAAAAACATCGGCGAGCAGGCTCACGTCCACCCGAGCCTATGACAGGAACCAGACAAGGGGCAACATGATCCAGGAAATGCCTTGGGATGCGATGGAACAGACTATAATCCACTGGAGCAGCCGCTAGAGAAAAAGTAAGGCAAGCTTTAAGCTTGCCGGCACGTTTACCGCGGCGTCTGCGACGATGCGTTGGAGCAGGAGGAAGCGCTCCGCGTAGCAGGTAAGCAGGAACATCAGCCAGGGATGGTGGATACCCTGTTGTTTGTCCTTGCTGATTAGTCAGAAAATATTGAAGATCAAAAAATTTTTGGCGTTCATATACCAATCGCAAGTTGATTTGGGTGGCACAAATTGTAAAAAAAACAAACAAACAAAAACAAAATTGACAGAGACAGACGGCAAGCCACACACACCGGCGCCATCTTCCAAAGGTCATTTGTTCATTATCTGTGTCGGATAATGAATTTGAATTTGGAGCCTGAGAAACAGAAGCCTCAATGAAATGTCTGATTCTTATATAGAGCTCAAAGCACTTATACAACACTCACTTTCTTCTATGATTTAAGTGCTCACTAACACTCACATCGATGAGCAACTTAGGATTAGGATGTTGCCCAAGGATGTTTGGCATGCAGACTAGGCCGAGCCAGGGATCAAACCACCAACCTTCTGATCAGTAGATGATCCGCTCTACCCCCCCGGTGTGTAGGCTTCAATGCCTTCTAATGCAGCAGTTCCCAACCTTTTTTGTGCCATGGACCGGTTTACGTCTGACCATACTTTCATGGACTGTCCTCAACTCACACAGCCCGGTATCAAACTCAATTCAATTCAATTCAATTTTATTTATATAGCGCCAAATCACAACAAAAGTCGCCTCAAGGCGCTTTATATTGTACAGTAGATAGCACAATAATAAATACAGAGAAAAACCCAACAATCATATGACCCCCTATGAGCAAGCACTTTGGCGACAGTGGGAAGGAAAAACTCCCTTTAACAGGAAGAAACCTCCGGCAGAACCAGGCTCAGGGAGGGCGGGGCCATCTGCTGCGACCGGTTGGGGTGAAAGAAGGAAAACAGGATGAAAGACATGCTGTGGAAGAGAGACAGAGATTAATAACAGATATGATTCGATGCAGAGGGTCTATTAACACATACTGAGTGAGAAAGGTGACTGGAAGGAAAAACTCAATGCATCATGGGAATCCCGGCAGCCTACGTCTATTGCAGCATAACTAAGGGAGGATTCAGGGTCACCTGGTCCAGCCCTAACTATATGCTTTAGCAAAAGGAAAGTTTGAAGCCTAATCTTGAAAGTAGAGATAGTGTCTGTCTCCTGAATCCAAACTGGAAGCTGGTTCCACAGAAGAGGGGCCTGAAAACTGAAGGCTCTGCCTCCCATTCTACTTTTAAATACTCTAGGAACAACAAGTAAGCCTGCAGAGCGAGAGCGAAGTGCTCTAATAGGGTGATATGGTACTACAAGGTCATTAAGATAAGATGGGGCCTGATTATTTAAGACCTTGTATGTGAGGAGCAGGATTTTGAATTCAATTCTGGATTTAACAGGAAGCCAATGAAGGGAAGCCAAAACAGGAGAAATCTGCTCTCTCTTTCTAGTCCCTGTCAGGACTCTTGCTGCAGCATTTTGGATCAGCTGAAGGCTTTTCAGCGAGTTTTAGGACATCCTGATAATAATGAATTACAGTAGTCCAGCCTGGAAGTAATAAATGCATGAACTAGTTTTCAGCATCACTCTGAGACAGGATATTTCTAACTTTAGAGATGTTGCGCAAATGGAAGAAAGCAGTCTTACATATTTGTTTAATATGTGCATTGAAGGACATGTCCTGGTCAAAATGACTCAAGGTTCCTCACAGTGTTACTGGAGGCCAAGGTAATGCCATCCAGAGTAAGAATCTGCTTAGATACCATATTTCTAAGATTTTCAGGGCCGAGTACAATAACCTCAGTTTGATCTGAATTAAGAAGCAGAAAGTTAGCGGCCATCCAGGTCTTTATGTCTTTAAGACATTCCTGCAGTTTAACTAATTGGTGTGTGTTACCTGGCTTCATGGACAGATAGAGCTGCGTGTCATCTGCATAGCAGTGAAAATTTATGCTATGTCTTCTAATGATGCTGCCTAAGGGAAGCATGTATAATGTAAACAGAATTGGTCCTAGCACTGAACCCTGTGGAACACCATAACTGACCTCAGTGTGTGAAGAGGACTCTCCATTTACATGTACAAATTGGAGTCTATTAGATAGATATGATACAAACCACTGCAGTGCAGTACCTGTAATACCTACAGCATGTTCTAATCGCTCTAATAGGATATTATGGTCGACAGTATCGAACGCAGCACTGAGGTCTAGCAGGACAAGCACAGAGATGAGTCCACTGTCAGAGGCCATAAGAAGATCATTTGTAACCTTCACTAAAGCTGTTTCTGTGCTGTGATGAGCTCACGGACCAATACTGGTCCGTGGCCCAGGGGTTGGGGACCGCTGCTCCAATGTATTTACCATCACTCACATGTCAGTCGCTGTTATTCTTCATTGGTAGTTGCATCAAACACCTACCTTGGGACCAGCCCACTTTCCCCCGTGTCACTGTCTGTTGTTTGAAGTCACCGAACGTCACACACCTTTTATGGTCTGTAAGTCACGTCTGATGTAGAAGTTCCACACCACAGTGGAAGCATGTGACCCTAATTCAGTTCTCATGCGTATATAGTACAGCAAACACTGCCATGTATGAGGCGCAGCAGAGGATGGGGCTGAGAGGTGGGAGTGAGAGGGATATAAGCACTGACAACAAGGCTGAGACACATTCATACCAGTTTATTGTGAAAGCATCACCTATACCTGCAGATCTGGATACAGATCAGCTGACAGTTTCCTGGAGCTTTAGCTGGGCTTCAGCTATGGACAAAGCGACAGAGGAGACGCACACAGTGCCTTAGTAAGGCACCTGGAAACACTGAATAACAAATATCTTTCTCCTTAAACACATCACTTTGCACTTCCCTTTGATTTTCAGAACCTGTTTGCTCAACTTCACTCTGTACTCTTCATGTGTGTCACTTATGTCTCCTATGAGTCATTCCTACCTACTACCAACATGCCACACAAAGCCTGTACTTCAGTTGGCAGAGGAAGGTTGTGGAAAATTATCACAAGTAATGCTGCTGAGGGAATATAAGCAGTGACATGGAAATGAATGACATCATGAAAAAGAGTAGATCATTCTGGAGCAGGTAGCACGTTCAGCTTTACAACTACCAGGACTGCAAAAGTACACGCTCACACACACCCGAGGGTTTGAGAGTTCATGAAGGGCCAGGGCCCAGTCAGAGGAATTAATTGAGGCACTTTGTTTCACAGCAGGGAGTCAATTAAATAGCATGTCACCACCGGTCCGTGGGGAGGAACCACTAACACCAGGAGGGAGGAGGGGCTGCAGAGAAGTCCGGTGCCAGTATGTACCATTCCCCTAAAATCAGCACTCCGTCTCACCTCATTCGTCCTCAGCTCTATCACTCGTTTGTTTCTTTGCCTTTCTTCTCCCTTTTCCTGTCTCTCACAGCTCAGCATGGCCACACTCTCTGCCCGCTCCCTCCCATCAGCCTCACTTTTCCTGTGCCGTGCACCTCCGCCTTTCTCTCGTTCCCTACATCTGTTTATGAGATATTTTTAAAATGTTTTTTCAAGGAGTCTTTTCCTCTAATATATATTATACCCTGTTTCACTTTACCCGGGTTATGTACGGCTGGGGGCCACCCTGGGTGATGAGGTGGTTTCCAGTACATCAGTGAAACGTGAAATGCAGAGGTTCTCTCAGGACACTGCAGTGGTGGGGTGTGCTAAAGGTGCAGGAGTCAGAGTACAGGGAGCTGGGGAGGGGAACATCTCTGTCAGGAGTTATAGCAGGGCATCTACTAATCTGAAGGTTGCTAGTTCAATGTCTGGCTGCTCCAGTCTGCATGTGATGTGTGATGGTTAGATAGAAAGCACTTACACAGAAAGAAGTGCTGGTGTAAATGGGTGAGTGAGGCATGTTGCATAAAGTGCTTTAAGTGTTCCAGGAGAGTGGAAACGTGCCATAGAAGAACCAGTCCATTTAAATGCCAGTAAGAGAAAACAGATGGTGGTTGACCTGTGGAAGAAGGAAACCATCAACATTATGGAGGTGGAAACAGTGGACAGCTACCTGGATGTTCACCTGAATGACAGACTGAACTGGAGGACCAACAGTGATTCAGGGAAGAGGAAGCTCTGCAACTCCCGATGGGAGACGGCACCAAAAGAGGTTGAAACAACGGGGCTAGGTCCTGTGAGACTTTAAGATCCAGCAGACAAGCAACTGCTGGTCATCCACTCAGACATAGTGGAGGTAGACAAGGAACAGGAGACCACAGTTGTGATAGATGTCAGAGATCCCAGTGGACATCGACATCAGGAAGGAGTATTAGAAAACAGTACAAGTACCAGAGGCTGAAGGAACAACTTGAGGTAAAATTCAAAGTGTTTCCAGTGGTAGCAGGAGCATTAGGAGCAGTTATTCCAGCAGATTCCAGGCACAACATCTGAGTGTGGTTTTGGGAATACTGCAGAAACTTGAAACTACCAGGCAGAGGACCTGAGCTTCAGAGGGAGACGTGTTTATAAGTAATTGTTGTTGTATTTAGTGCTATGTAAGTAAAAATGAGTCAACATGAAATATACTCTTCGTGTCGAACTTGGACCCACACAGGATCCAGCTCTTCTTTTTGTTGCTGCTGGATCTACAGAGGAAACACTTCCTGACATGAAACCAGATTTGATGTCCTACAGAAGAGTAATCTCTGTCGGTCCGGGCTGAACCATATTGCCAGCCATGCAGGGCATCTCATTCCTTTGACAACAAGACCAGTTTCACCAGTGTTACCATTCTTGACATGCTGCTGTTTGCAGATGGGCTTGTTTTGAAGCTGATTTACAATCAGTCTCAGTGAAGTAGCTGAAAATGTGTTATTGCATACACTATACTCTTCACAGAAAACAAGCCAAAGAACTTGTGAGGTTGAAATAATAATAATTATAATATACTGCATTAATTTTCTTTTGGTAAACACTGAAAGTTGTTCCCACAGACCTAAGCATCACACAGGTTTTATGTAAAACATTGTTTGCTAAGTTTGTCCCACTTACAAAACAAATCCATGTTGGACTTTTGATGGCAACCACCTCATAGCTAACATTTTAGGTATTATACATTATAATGTAATTTAATGCTCTTCTTCCTGTAGTACAGCAATGCCCTTACAGTGAATTCCAGTGGTGATTTACATTAATTCCTGTTTTTATCAAATTTGCCCAAAAATGTCAGACACCACAGATCCCACATTCCATACAATTTGCACCATAGAAGTTATTCATGTGACTAAAACTGCTCACATTTAAATAGAAACATAATATTTTGAGTCTTATAGAAATATGACCATATGGAAAAAAATGCATTTTCGTTTATTCAAAGAAAAACAGCAAATACGTCCAAATAGTTTGGATGTTAGGTCTAGAAGCACACAGTGGAAATACTGGATGGAGCATTGTCCTGAGCTATATGTTTCCCACTAGATCGAATAATGCATGGTTAATGTTGACACTGCAGAGTGGGAGGAGAGGGTGGAAACTTGGATGGATGCCCGGGACTTGTCTAGAGAGTTACCCACAACTCTGCTCCCAGGATGAAAATATTGAAAGGCAAGCACTCTGCCCAATCAAATTAATTTTCTGCATGACATGCCAAAGGTGACGCCTGAAAAAAATGGTTGCTGCATGAGAAGATATATGAGTGTGTGTGTGTGTGTGTAAGGTAGGTAATTGGTGCTGGAAAATGTCAAGAATAGATGTGAGAACCAAACTGTTGAAAGGAGCTCGTGCTTTTATTTTGAAGACAGGAAGTTCCTGACAGGACGCTGCCTGTGTGTATGGGACGTGCTACAGAGTCCTGCAGTGTGGCTGTTACGTGTTGTTATGCTCCGCCCACACTCTTATTTGTTACACAGATTTTTGGTGTGTCTGTAGCTGACTTTTCCCATGTCATAAATGTGGATATTCCAATCAATGAGACACATTATGCTCCCATCCACTGGCACTTGGCAGCTGTACTGTATAACTCTAAATAGTAAAACTTTTCCAAGTGGTCAGACTGCAGCAGACTTATGGCATCTATTTACTCAGCACCCAGTAAATGCTAAACAAGCTAAAATTCACAAAGTCCTTTATTAATGAGTCAAAATGTTTATAAATTCCAGCTCATATTCGCCTCCCATGCAGTTATTCTATGCATGTATGCTTTAACTACCACACACATGAGCTGACACTGGAAACATCAGGGGCACCTGAAAAGACCGGGCGCACTGGTCACTCTTATTCCTGAGCCACAGATGGCCTGACATGCTAAAACATGAAAACACGGTTTTCTTCATTGGCTGCGTTTCCACTCATTTTCCTTCCTGTCCTTGTATCTGACCATTTTCACAGGAATGTTTTATGTTGTGAAGCCACACAACACTCACCTGTGAATCATTCCAGCATTACAAAGTCTTCTAACTCAGGTATGAGCCAGTATTGTGTCTGCACATAACAAAGAACCAGTTTTAAATTGTAGCTCTTTGTTATCAGCGGCCGGTCACAAAAGCAGTTTGTTTAGTTGATTCTACAAAGATGATAAACAGTCTGACAACAAAGTTTGAGGCATAAAACTTGTCATATGCTGACATGGTGTGCATTGAAAATCGAAATCAAATTTGAAAGTCACGTCATTTAAATAAATTAGTGTAACCTAGGCGACCGAAGGCAGCTTCAAAGTAATGTGCGACAACCAAATTACTTCCAGTGTGTACGACCGAAATACACCACCCTGTTTAAAGTACAGGTGCTATGTGGTTGGTGTGCTAAGTAACATACAGCTCTTTGATTTATGAGGGAAATACACTCTGAGGCAGGAATAAGAATAAAAACAAACACACTTTTAAAAATGCAAATAAAAGAAATGAATTGACTTCTTTCATATTTTCATGTATAAGGGATAAATGGGCTTTTTACTGTAAACTTGTAGTCAAAACATTTACAGTTGCTCTTAGTGTTTTATTTGTTTATATTTGCTGGTATTACAAATACTTGAGCTGATTATTATTTCTGTGTCAAATGTTCCTACTATAGAGTAACAAGCTACCAGTTTGGTCTGAGAAGGCAGACACGGTGAACTTTAACAGAAGGCCTAAACTGTCTTTGTTGTTACAGCTTACAGTTTAGCTTAATGTGACCTTGAACCATCACACTGTTGTGCTGCTACGCACACAGACTGCTGGGGGAGCTCCTGTGGTGAGTTGGGCGAGTTGCCTTTTTTCTCCTCTGTTTCACTCTCTGTGCTTTTACATTGACCTTGTGTCTTAGTCTGTGCTTTGTCTGCATGGAGTTCTGCTCGTCTGTGGTTACTGCTCCAAAGATCTGAATGCTGAATGTTGTTTCTTCTTTGCTCCGTCTTCCTGACCACTACTTTTGGGATTGTTGGGGTTCCTTCTCCTGTATCGCCTTGACTGTTTTGAACTGGCACTAACAACTCTGTGGTGCAGTGGTCAGCCCGAAAGCCTGACCAGTGTCTGGGTTGGCCTGGATGTTCCTGTGCCTGTGTGGGCTTCCTCCAGCTGCTCCTGCTGCCCCATAGTCTGAAAACATGAATGCTAGTTTTAAATAAATCCATGGATGTGACAGTGTGTGACTGTCCATCCCTGTGTTGTAGTCCTGTGGAGTGCTGGTTTCTGTCAGGATATACTCTGGCTGGCTCATCTTGCTACTACAAGTCGGTACGTGGTTTAGAAAGTTGAATTTAATTTGAAATCCACTTTTTTTGATGACACTGTGGAAACATATTTTTTTCTTTAAAAGCTTGTCCATTATTAAACATTGCTGTCTCATACTGATGTCACTACGGTCATTATAGCACAGATTCTGAACATCAACAAATACTCAACCTCACAATATGATTGGAAATGGAACTAAACATCAGCACGTTTAACATTTCACACCCCGATCTATTCCAAAACCTAACAAAGGAGTTTTGGTCCCTGATCAAACAATGACTGCAAATAAAATAAAATACCAAAAACACAAAACGAAACAAGTAAAAGTCAGGCTCCAATACCACAGACAAACTTCAGTCTCCAGAGGTGAAGTGTGCCACAGACACATCTGGAAGCACGCACTACATTTTAGGCATGAAGATCTATCTATCTATCTATCTATCTATCTATCTATCTATCTATCTATCTATCTATCTATCTATCTATCTATCTATCTATCTATCTATCTATCTATCTATCTATCTATCTGTGTCATTTGAAGAGAAGAAAAGGTATCTGACTGTGTTAGCAGATTGATGGCTGTTGCACTTCTGTCGTAGAGCTCTGTGGTCCAACTGCAGTAGTTGGACAGACCACCAGCAAAACTGCTGCGTAATATTATCAGATGAATTCAATTAATATAATCTCATTTCTCTTAAGTGCTGCTTCTGTAATTAAGTATGGAGAGAGCAGACCTCCCACTGGTTAACAGAGCATCACAGAGTGTGTGAGTCTGTACGGCAGCAATGCAAACACACTCAGCCTAACTGTGTGTGTGTTTGTGTTAATCCACGTGTGTCCAAGGCTTGCGCACAATCACAGACACGCTCACACATTAACAGAAGTGGTAAAGATGAAGAGATATCTGGAGGCTGGTATAATTAGGGCCAATTCAATTGGACTCTGATACTTCATTATACACCTGCCAACAACACCAGCGATTGATGGCCATATTTTCCTTCTCCATTTCGTTTTCTCGCTCATTAATGGTGTGGCATTAATGAAAATGGCTCAGAGTGGCCTCGTTCACCACTGGAGAACAGCATTTTCACTGCATAATGTGCAAGTGAGCTGTGTGAGCGAGTCTGTGTTGGTGAACTTTTCACCCGAGGGGTCTTTGCCACAGTCATGATTTTTCTATGATAAAGGGGGCTTTGCTACATATAGGACTCCACCAACAGCTGCTGTCGCACACATGCATGCTGCACGCTGTGTGATCAGCCAACGCAGGATATGGAGTGGAGGCCAGGCAGCATGTTCTCACTCCCCACTGGACATCTACACAAACTGATGATTTATAGTGAATGTAAGTCACCATGTAGTGCCCAGTACTGCTGTCCACACTGTGGCATAGCACCAACATCAAAACTGACTGAAGTTGCAACATTATTAGAAATGAGACTTTCTGCTGAAGTTATGAAACATCTCATAACACTTCTGCTAAAGTTGTTTATAGAAAAAAATGTGCTGAAGAAACACAGGATGGTGACACAAACAGATGTTTGTTCATCGGCCATGAAAATAATTCAAAGGTGCAAAGTTTTAGGCCACTCATGCTCCCCAAAGGCCTGTAACTTGGAAAACTGTCATGGTATGAAGGTAAGGCTGTGTATGTGGTTCTGCTGGTTAACAGGTCGCTGGGTCGATCCAGTCAAAGCATCCTTGGACATGATGCTGAACCTGGAGCTGCCCCCCATGCATGGGTCAGTGTGAATGTTATGAATGTGTGTGTGACTGGGTGAAGCCTCACAGCTCAAATGAAGCTGTTTAACAGACCATAAATATATATATTACAGTTATTGTACAAGAAAAATCTTCAAACATTTGTCAGATTTGTTCAGTATTATATGGAACAAGCTTAGTAACAGTGGAAGTAAAGACAGGAGGAGACCGTGTCAGTCATCCCGACTCTGACGTCTGTTTTCTGTGTGACTGGAACAAAGGAGCGCCACCACAGTGTGGAGCAGCCATGTCTGTATCCTCAGATATTTTATATTCCAGGATACTGCCAGTTTTTCCCAATGTTTGGCAAACAAATTTAAACAACCATGGTTGTGGTGAACAAGCCTCAGTGGGCATCGCTGGTCTGAGTTAATGTCCTGAACGCCATCTTCCACTGTAAACAGGAGCATGTGACTTTATGGTGTATGCTCCTCCCTCTGCAAGAACCATCCAGCTGCTGACACGCTGAACATTTCTACAACATCTGACTGCAGCACTCATACTATATATGAGTGAGTCCCAAATATAAGAAAGTATTTTCATCTCAGTATCGCCTCATATTCATACTCATAGTCAGTAAGAGGGAATAATGATACTGATGGGTTGTAAATGTTTTTCTTAGTGTTTTTTATCTTTATCATGAATGTCAAATAGACTGTGCGGGGCGTGGTCTGTGGCTCAGCTGCGGGAGAGGGGTGGAGCCATGGGTTCTCCATCACAGCCGTTCTCCATCACCCGGTCATGCCTCCGCTGCTTTAGTACCAGAGCTGTATGCTATGGAAGCCTGTTTCCGCCACTAAAAATAAAAATTATCTATAACTCAAAATTTCGAGTTATGGATACTTTTTTTTTTTTTTAGTGGTGGAAACGGGCTTCACAACCTGAGACTGGAAATATTGTTAAATAAACAACCAAGAGCCTCCAAGTCTGTGAGCTGTGGGTCCTTTACATAACATGGACCTTTGTATAAGCAATAATTCAATCATACACATTTCTTAGACTGGATCATAGATATAAGGATGCAAATTTTAGAATCACCTGCACTGATAGTTATGCTATGTACTTTACTGCTATACTTATATTCTTACTTCGTTTGAGTTATTTGATATTATATTTGCAATATCCTACTGTATACCACTGTTTACTACAATTCTTATTGTATATTATTGTATACAGCGGTCCCTCGCTATAACCTTTCGTGGCCTCACTGTTTCGCTGATTTTTTATGTGCAATTTTAAACGTTTGTTATTTTTTGTTTGTTTGTTTGTTTTTATTGCAGCGCATTGTGTTCTGCATCCTGATTGGCTGTAGACCTTTGTCAGTCAATCTCGTGCCGTGTCTCCTGTACAGTACAGAAAGCGTTCAGCTTGTCAAATTTACATAAATCTTGGATCCCAGCAGTGTGACTCTGAAGGTCTGCACTGTATGTTTGTAAGTTTCCTCCCCAACAAACAACAATGTCGATGAAACGTCGTCACCTGCAGGTGTCTTTGGTTTCATTCTGTAATACTGGACTTATTTTTCTACGAAGGTTTGAACTTTGTGTTTAAACAGGAGAGAAAAGTGTGAAGATGTTCATGCCTGTCTGAGGAAAGTGTATAAAGTGTGTAGTGACGGGTTTTTAAAACATCTATAATAATTGTAAAAATAAAGTTGGCTACTTCACAGATTTCACCTATCGCGGGTTATTTTTAGAACGTAACTCCCGCGATAAACGAGGGACCGCTGTGTATATCCTCTGTTTGTCTTGCTGCATTGACCATGTGTATAACGAAAGAATTTCCCTCAGGCTAAATAAAGTTCTTCTTATCTTATCTTATGTCATCTGTCTATCTGCAAATAGAGAGTAGCATGCATACCTACAATCAAAAATGAATGCACATGTATTGATGCTTAGTCACAGTGTCACGTTGTAATGCAGTGGATCTCCCTTCAAATCATGTTTGATCGTGTCTCCTGACCACTCAGTAATTTATAAAATGGACTGACTTTGTTTTTCTGTTGGTTTCCACAGACAGTATGTGGTCTTTGAAATAATGCTGAACACTGAAGGCAGTAGGTGAGCTTCATGTGCTTGCAAAGAGGTGGTCTGTGCAGCTTTCCACAGTCAAGGATTTAAGGGAGATTTTTATGACTTGTTCTTGTACCTCCTAAAATCCTGCCGACAGTGACCGGTGGGCTCACCAGATTTGACTCAGATGAAGAGACACGCTCTGATTGTTCACACTCTCACTGTTGGTATCCACTGTAAACCCCGACAGGTGACCTGACTGATAAAGACTGTGGGGATATCCATCTAAATCTCTCACAGTGTTTAAACACCTTAAAGCTTATATGCAGGAACAGAGTAAACACTGCTTCCTCCATTATTATGGCTACGTCCACACTAATGCGTTTGAAACCGCATTGTTTTCTCACTGAGATGGCATTTTCGCTCATGGAAAACACAGCGTTTTGAAAACGCCCTCGAAAACGCATACATTTAAAAACAGTGCTTTCGCGTCGCAGTGTGGACAGCAAAAATGCAGACTTTCTAAAACGATGACGCATGTTAGTCATATGATGCAGTCATGTGACCAATTAAACTAAGATACCGGAGGGCATTATACAGCAGTTGTTATGTTTGCTCTCAGTTTTGACAGCCCTATTAAAGATTAATATCAGTCTGTACATGCTCCAGATAGTTTTTCTTCAAATTCTTTAATTCTCACTCGCTTTTGCAACTTTGTACTTTTGTGTTCCTTGCAGCAACAACTCCACCTCATTGTTAGTCCATTTAAAAAACTCGGTGCTTTTCCTCCACATTTTGCTGCGACGTTTCAAAGGGCCAGAAAGTAAATAAGCGGCAGACAGAAATGAGGCAGGTCGAATCTTCTTGCATTTCACCCATGTGCAGTACTGGAACGTAAGTGTTTTCGGCCATTTCAATGTGGACGCACAACTCTGTGAAAACGACTGAAGACGTTATCAGACGAAAACGCTTTTTTCAGATCTATCTGGGCTAGTGTGGACGTAGCCCATGTTTGAGTAAATGTTTTTTTCTGAGCTCCGTATACACACATCAACGTTTCCACTCTACGCTGAACAACGCTGACAGAAAAATCTGTTCAATATGGCTGCCGTGTGACAGGAGGGAACATCTGGGAGGTAAAACAGGAGCTTCATTATGTTTTAGCTTGTTGTAAATGTGCAAGGATATTATGTGGCAGCAAAGAAAATGTGCGTTTGAATGTGCTGTGAGACAGCGCACACGCAGGTCAGTCAGCTGATGTTCGCGCTCGTTTCTGAACACACGTCGTCGATTTTGCAGTTTTAACTGATTGTGTACAAAAACGTGTCGACGACACACCTGAGAAAAGTGTGACTGCTTTTTTTTTACAGCAGCCTCACAATCAAGTGTGTTTTTCATCTTAAAACTTTGGTTCCTATTAACAACTTGTCTGCTGCTAAATGACTCAGGTAGCAACAGCAGCAGCTTCTGTCCACATTGATTAAATTTAATACCCAGATTCAAAGTCTGTGAGCCCAATAAATATTTGTAGGTTAGAAGAAAGTTGTTTTATAATCAAACTGAACTGCGTGTTGGAACTGTGGGGTTTTCTTGATTTACAAAAGAAGCAGTCTAATGTACTCTATTCATTTTCTCACAAGGCTGAAAAATATATTTCAGCTTTGTGATACAAAGAGGTTCAGTGCCCATTCTTAAAAATGTAATTAGGACAACATCTAAGCTGCACACAAACTGGGAAATTCCTCTTTAAAAGTGAGATTTGACAGCTAAGTCAGTTACTTGTCTTCATGTTTGATGTTCTGTGTTCCTGGTGTTTGTAGGTTAGTGTGGAGGTTCACCGAGTCATAAACATCAACCTGCGCTGAACACAGACACACACCACGACCCGATGCAGACAGAAGGCAGCGATAAGATATGAGAGGAAGTGCAGAATATGCTGAATGTTTGTGATCATCAGGTGAATAATGATAAAGATACATTTGTTACCACAAAGTTTCACTGATAATAACTCATGTTTGCCTGCTTTAGAACTCATGTTCATAGGCAGCTGTTTAATGTTTTCTATCCAGATCAAAGCTCTGATCCAAACCACAGTATTGTAAATAACTTGAGCTGACTTTTGTCACATGACTAAGAAACAGGCTCTTTTGTATGGGAGTGACAGAAAGGTCATGATGACACCTGTAAACTTTATGCACCGAGTGAACTCTTCTTCTTTTCTCTTCCCTTTTAGGAAGTCGCCGATGTCAATGTGAAACACACTGCAGCTCCTCCAGTATATCTGCATCACAGAGATTCAGAATTACGGAGGACCACAAGAGCCACTTGCATCGAAATAAAAAATTCTGTGCTTAATTAATGAATTGTAGAATAAAATCTGCATTTGTAAATTCATTTTTGAATTCCAATTTAATAAACTGATTTTTAAAATGCTTTTCAAGTCTTCATTTCAAAAACATTTTCGAATTGCACTTTAATAAACTGCATTTCAACATCCATTTCCCTTTCCTGTTTGCTCAGGGATTAACATGTGGGTTAGCAGTTGGATTAGCAGTTGGATTAACAACTTCATTTTTAAAATCCTGCTGCTATTCAAATTAGCCACACCGTGGGATGTAAGGAGCTCTCTCATTGGTTGGTCAGACACAGGCTGTCTGCCAGCCTGGATTTTTCTAGCTCATAGCTTCGCCCTGCTAAGAAGCGTGTGTGCTTGTACAAAGGCTGTTCAGCCTCAGGATTTACACTCGGCTCCATACGGATATGTGAAGAATGAAGGGAGCCTGCAGTGAAACAGAGAGCTCAACCTCTGACTGAGTGCCCGTTTACTCAGTCTGACCACCTGTTGAAGGTAACGTGCTAACATGGCTAACGCTAGCATCACCGCACGTAGCCCCGTTATTTTAAGGTCATCTTAGCTCATGAAAATTTTACGTCGCAGCTGTACGAGCTAGCTACGTGTTTTGTAAGCTGCTGTGCTCTTCACAAATAAAGCTGGAAGCAGCTCAGACTGTTAGAACCAGCACTGAGGCCTGTTACATTTTTACAGTGTTAGAGCAATGGCTGCAACCTACAGCCTTTAAACTAGCGATTAAAATGCTGACAGTAAACTCGTCAGTCCAGATGTTACCACATTACTTTGTGATACTTAGAGTTAAAACAACTGAGACAGGCTGATTAAAATAACAGCTGTCAGTTCTCTCATTCCTTATATCAAGACTGGAGATCACACTACTGACTTCAGTTCATTTAATATGTGAGTGCACAGATTCATTCTCAACTGGACATAAATGATGATCAAAGCTTGTATATATGATGAATTCATCAAATCCCAGCCTCTAACACAGTGCGCTGAATCTTAGCTTTGAATGTCCAGTATATTCTAATCAGTGCAATGTAAGCATTCACCGAACCTATAGTATCTACACCTGTGTGGCAAATGTGTGGTAAAGATATAGATAATGAAATTTAATTATTAATACAATATACATCATGAGAAACAAAAGCTGAAATTGATTCAGTTTAGTACTTTTCTCTGTATGTTCTGTGATTATAAAGGCCTTAAATTCTGTGATATATACTGTAAATGATTTTCACAGAGGTCTTAAAGTAGTTAAATCACTGCTGATAGTCTGGTTGTTTATATTTTCACATGTTTTTGTGTCTGTAGGGCTGTTTGATGACGATTTGGACTCCTCTGGGAGATGAGGACACACCCACATCTGTTCCATACTGCAGCCATTGATGGTGTTACAGCTCTGAGTCAGCTTTAGGCCATCAGACGCACACACTGGAAAACCAGCACCTGGACTTCATGCAGGAGAGACGGCCTCAGTGATTTTGGTACATAAGGTAGTTCAAACATTTCTGGCCTCTTATCACTTAGATTTCTTAATCTTAAAAGTGAATGCATTTAAAGCAGGAACTGCACACGTAGTCATCAGAAGTTTGGCAGAATAAGTACTGTAAAGTTTTGTAGGGTCCTTGTTAAAAATTCCACAAGCACCACACCACATTTGTCATATACAGTTCCATTTTGTACAGTACATTGTTGAAATTATAAACTATATATTCTAGTTATCCACTTGTCAGTAATTTTTGAGTAAATGGATGTCACTGATAAATCAGTGGTGATTCACCTGCAAATGTTTTTAACAAACTTTGTTTTTTGTAGAATTCATCAGCAGCTGTGGAGAGATGCATTTGAATATCTTCTGGTTCCACTTTTCCTAACCTGGAAGCTGAGTATGGCTGATTCCTGACAAGAATACACACCTCAGTGCTTATCATGGGTGTTACATCCTCTGTGCAGCAATTCCAGAGAAAACGAGAGAGCAACGACCACTCATTAAGACCAGACAGAAATCTGTCCCTTTCTGGCAGCTGTGAAAACTTCCAATAAGAAAGTTTGCATTCTTAGAACAATGCTGGGTCGTGTGTGATGTGTCATCATATGAGGATATTACATTTGGCCTTAATTCTGCTCAATTAAGTGTTTTGATCGTTGATCCAGTATGGCAGCTTTGTGTTGTGCTGCAAGTTAAAACTCATTGTCCTCATGAGCACAGCATCTAATAACTCTCCTTAAAAAAGTCGATTGACTTTAACTGGACACAATGGTTTCCAGTGGGAGGATTTCTGGATATCAGCCACCTCCTCTATCTAGCACCAGGGCCCGACATGGTTCACGCCTACTTGCTGAAGAAGCTGACTGCACTCCACGAGCGTCTGGCAGCACAACTGAACCAGCTGCTAGTTAACGAGAGACACCCGGAATGGCTAACCGAAGGTCGGACGGTCCTGATCCCCAAGGACCCCAAGAAGGGACCGGTCCCATCCAACTACCGACCAATAACCTGCCTCAATACTACATGGAAGCTCCTGTCAGGCATCATATCGGCTAAGATGAACAGGCACATGGGTCAATACATGAGTGGGGCACAGAAAGGGATGGGCAAGAATACCAGAGGCGCAAAACACCAGCTACTGGTAGACAGAACAGTCAGCCGAGACTGCAAGACCAGACTGACCAACCTGTGCACAGCCTGGATTGATTACAAGAAGGCCTATGACTCAATGCCCCACAGCTGGATACTGGAATGCCTAGAATTGTACAAGATCAACAGGACCCTAAGAGCCTTCATCAGGAACTCAATGGGGATGTGGCGTACAACACTAGAGGCCAACTTCAAGCCCATGGCACAAGTCACCATCAAGTGCGGGATCTACCAAGGAGATGCTCTGTCCCCACTGCTGTTCTGCATAGGCCTGAACCCCCTCAGTGTGATCATTAACAAGACTGGCTACGGATACCGACTACGGAACGGAGCAGTTGTCAGCCACCTCCTGTACATGGATGACATCAAGCTGTATGCCAAGAGTGAACGAGACATCGATTCACTGATCCACACTACCAGGCTATACAGCAATGACATCGGGATGTCATTCGGGCTGGAGAAGTGTAGTCGGATGGTAACAAAGAGAGGGAAGGTAGTCAGAACTGAGGGGATTGAACGACCAGAAGGCAACATTGCAGACATAGAGGACAGTTACAAGTACCTGGGGATCCCGCAGGCGAATGGGAACCATGAAGAGGCCGCTAGAAAGGCTGCAACCACCAAATACCTGCAGAGGGACAGGCAAGTCCTGACGAGTCAGCTGAACGGTAAGAACAAGATCCGGGCCATCAACGTCTACGCCCTGCCTGTGATCAGGTACCCTGCTGGGGTAATAGGCTGGCCAAAGCAGGAGCTAGAAGCCACTGACATCAAGACAAGAAAGCTCCTTACCATGCATGGAGGGTTTCACCCCAAGTCCAGCACCCTGAGGCTGTACACTAAGCGGAAGGAAGGGGGCCGGGGACTGGTGAGTGTCAGCACCACAGTCCAGGATGAGACAACGAACATCCAAGAATACATTGGGAAGATGGCCCCAACTGACCGAGTGCTCAGTGAATACCTCAGGCAGCAGAAACCCAAGAAAGAGGAGGGAGATGAGGAACCATCATGGAAGGACAGGCCCCTGCACGGTATGTACCACCGGCAGATAGAGGAGGTGGCTGATATCCAGAAATCCTACCAGTGGCTGGACAAAGCTGGACTGAAAGACAGCACAGAGGCACTAATCATGGCAGCACAAGAACAAGCTCTGAGCACAAGATCCATAGAGGCTGGGGTTTATCACACCAGGCAAGACCCCAGGTGCAGGCTGTGTAAAGATGCCCCAGAGACAATCCAGCACATAACAGCAGGGTGTAAGATGCTAGCAGGCAAGGCATACATGGAACGCCATAACCAAGTGGCCGGCATAGTGTACAGGAACATCTGTGCCGAGTATAACCTGGAAGTCCCAAGGTCAAAATGGGAGATGCCCCCAAGGGTGATGGAGAATGACCGAGCTAAGATCCTGTGGGACTTCCAGATGCAGACGGACAAAATGGTGGTGGCTAACCAACCGGACATAGTGGTGGTAGACAAACAGAAGAAGACGGCTGTAGTGATCGATGTAGCGGTTCCCAATGACAGCAATATCAGGAAGAAGGAACACGAGAAGCTGGAGAAATACCAAGGGCTCAGAGAAGAGCTGGAGAGGATGTGGAGGGTGAAGGTAACGGTGGTCCCCGTGGTAATCGGAGCACTAGGTGCCGTGACTCCCAAGCTAGGCGAGTGGCTCCAACAGATCCCGGGAACAACATCGGAGATCTCTGTCCAGAAGAGCGCAGTCCTGGGAACAGCTAAGATACTGCACAGGACCCTCAAGCTCCCAGGCCTCTGGTAGAGGACCCGAGCTTGAAGGATAGACCGCCCGCAGGGGCGTGCTGGGTGTTTTTTTTTTATATATATATGTGTATATATATATATATATATATATGTATATATATGATTTTTTTTCTCCTCCAATTCACCAGGTCTGTAAAGTTCAGTATGACTGTGGTACATGATACAAAAGAATAAATACAGAAGAATAAAAACTTTATGTGAATAACTTTACTGTTCTTAAATATAACTCAGAAAACAAGTAAAAGTACAAATGCGTACAAGTTAGAGACATCCTCAGTAAGTTTACACTCTCTTGGAGTGATTTTAATTGTGTGTTAAAGAGAAAGAGATTAGGAGGTAAAGTAGAGGATGCAGAGTCCATCATCACTGAGGCCGTCTCTCCTGCATGAAGTCCAGGTGCTGGTTTTCCAGTGTGTGCGTCTGATGGCCCAAAGCTGACTCAGAGCTGTAACACCATCAATGGCTGCAGTATGGGACAGATGTGGGTGTGTCCTCATCTCCCAGAGGAGTCCAAATCGTCATCAAACAGCCCTACAGACACAAAAACATGTGAAAATATAAACAACCAGACTATCAGCAGTGATTTAACTACTTTAAGACCTCTGTGAAAATCATTTACAGTATATATCACAGAATTTAAGGCCTTTATAATCACAGAGCATACAGAGAAAAGTACTAAACTGAATTAATTTCAGCTTTTGTTTCTCATGATGTATATTGTATTAATAATTAAATTTCATTATCTATATCTTTACCACACATTTATCACAGGTGTAGATACCAGAGGTGGGACCAAGTCATTGTTTTGCAAGTCTCAAGTAAGTCCCAAGTCTTTATCCTCAAGTCACAAGTCAAGTCTCAAGTAAAGTCAAGCAAGTCAGAGTCAAGTCGCAAGTCAAGACAGACAACTTTCAAGTCAAGTCCCAAGTCCGAAACTTTGAATTTCAAGTCCTTTCAAGTCTTTTTTTTAACCCTCTGGGGTCCAGGGTATAATTGGCCGTTCTTGACTACTTTTGATTTTACTTCTATATTGCACTTTTAAAATGTGTTTTTCTTGCCTTGTTTGGTATCATTATTTACAGCACAACCTCAAATATCTGAAATTTGAGTTATTTTTTTCATTTTGGTATACTATATTAGCACAGTTGATCTAAATTCAGACAAAAAAAATTCAGAATCCAAGTAGAAAAAAGTTATATTTTTTTTACATGTTTAACGAATCATAATTTTTATAACTTGAAATGCAAATAGAAATTGTACATTTCTAAAAATTATGCACAAGTTTTGCAAACAACAAAGTTATATGGTACTATTTACCTAAAAATGCAGCCAAGGCCTCAGGCGTTTTTTATATAACCATTTAAATCTATTTACAGAACAATCAGGTGTGCTGCATCAAATAAGAAGGCACACAAATTATTTGTGCCAGTCCAAAAAATGTAGTTTGTGTTCAGTATAAGACAGAGGAGAACACCACAGGCCTAAACCCTGCAGGTCTGACAACTGGAGGTGCAACAGTCCAGTTTTCTATGTGGAGACAGCGTTTACACTGGAATCTGCCTTTGACAGCTTTTTAGATCAAATATGAAATTCAGCAGTCTAACCGACACACAATACAAAACAATAACTACACAACGAACTAGCTATAGCCTCGATACACGCTAAACGTCACTAATGTCTCACATATGAAAACTCTCTCTCTCTTTCTTTCGCTCGCCCGCTTTCCGTCATGGGTGTCACTCCTAAAACTTCCCTTCTCCTAAACAACCAAATGTCACATGTTGCCTTATCATTTTTTTTGATTGGCTGACATGGTAAACTCTAACACCAATAGGGAAGAGGTGTTTTTCTTTTTTTTCACTGCAAGTGGAGAGCGTATGCTAGGCTGTCTGTAGAAAACGCCGCTTTTGTCTAGCATCCCTGTTGAGAATAACCTTTGCAAATAAACAACAGCTAATAATATAAGATCAAAGTATTTTATTTGATGTATTGACATAAATGACAGAAGAAAAAGGCCATGTATAGCAGGACTACTCAATTACACACTAAGGTGGGCCAGATTTTCTAACCAAAAAAAAAATTTTCCCTGGCTCAGACATGCAAAAGTTAAACACGACCATACACTAATTGCAAATTAAACACAGTGATTTTGAATTGTGATGTGATGGTAAAATAAATATTTGTCAGTCTAAACTGGGTTAAATCTCCACGGGGTTAATGATGGGGAGGAGACGGAGAGAGACTGAGTACAGCTACAGAACCCACTTTCTGAAACGGACCCTGCTCACCATTCACCGACAATTCTGAGCTAACAAGTTGCATGTTATTCTTGGATGCGCTTGCAGGACCGGATTTAAAATAGCATGACAAACATATCATACCTGTTAAAGCCAAACAGTATCATCAACGTAGCCGAAGAACATTTGCTAATAAGATGAAGTTAGCTAAGTCAGCTGTCTCGTCGTAGCAAAAAAAAAAAAAAAAAAAAAAAAAGCACCACCTACCGTTCTTTATGCAACTTCAAATGTCGGACAAAGTTGGAAGTTGTTCCATCTCCGTCTGTGATTCTCTTCTTGCATGTTTTGCATATTGCATTTCGTTTTTGTTGACTACTTCATAGTTTATGTACCGAAAGAAATTACTCTTGGCAGCATTTTTGGCTCGAGCGTTTTTGTTCTTGTTTTTTCAAATCTGGTTAATTTGATTGGCTGTGCTACAGCCCACGCTCACATACATACGGAGTGTGGTAAGAATGAATGAATGAATAAAGTGAATTAATGGTCCGCACTTTTTATATAATATGTATGTTAAATTTTAGATTTGGGTAAAATATCAAGTCTTTTCAAGTAAACAGGTTCAAGTCCAATTCAAGTCCCAAGTCACTGGTGTAAAAGTCCAAGTCAAGTCACAAGTCTTACAACCTTTTTTCAAGTCAAGTCTAAAGTCATAAAATTAATGACTCGAGTCTGACTCGAGTCCAAGTCATGTGACTCGAGTCCACACCTCTGGTAGATACTGTAGGTTCAGTGAATGCTTACATTGCACTGATTAGAATATACTGGACATTCAAAGCTAAGATTCAGCGCACTGTGTTAGAGGCTGGGATTTGATGACTTCCTCAATATATAATCAACCCTTGATCATCATTTATGTCCAGTTGAGAATGAATCTGTGCACTCACATATTAAATGAACTGAAATCAGTAGTGTGATCTCCAGTCTTGATATAAGGAATGAGAGAACTGACAGCTGTTATTTTAATCAGCCTGTCTCAGTTGTTTTAACTCTAAGTACCATAGAGTAATGTGGTAACATCTGGACTGACGAGTTTACTGTCAGCATTGTAATCGCTAGTTTAAAGGCTGTAGGTTGCAGCCATTGCTCTAACACTGTATAAATGTAACGGGCCTCAGTGCTGGTTCTAACAGTCTGAGCTGCTTCCAGCTTTATTTGTGAAGAGCACAGCAGCTTACAAAACACGTAGCGAGCTCGTACAGCTGCGACGTAAAACTTTCATGAGCTAAGATGACCTTAACATAACGGGGCTACGTGCGGTGATGCTAGCGTTAGCCACGTTAGCACCTTACCTTCAACAGGTGGTCAGACTGCGTAAACAGGCACTCAGTCAGAGGTTGAGCTCTCTGTTTCACTGCAGGCTCCCTTCATTCTTCACATATCCGTGTCAAGCCGAGTGTAAATCCTGAGGCTGAACGGCCTTTGTACAAGCACACACGCTTCTTAGCAGGGCGAAGCTATGAGCTAGAAAAATCCAGGCTGGCAGACAGCCTGTGTCTGACCAACCAATGAGAGAGCTCCTTACATCCCACGGTGTGGCTAATTTGAATAGCAGCAGGATTTTAAAAATGAAGTTGTTAATCCAACTGCTAATCCAACTGCTAACCCACATGTTAATCCCTGAGCAAACAGGAAAGGGAAATGGATGTTGAAATGCAGTTTATTAAAGTGCAATTCGAAAAAGGTTTTTGAAATGAAGTTATTTTATCTATTTTTGAAGATATAAGGTAGATGTCTCAATGCAAGCTCAATCATCCAGGTAAGTAAATCCCAAAAGGTTGATGTTCTTCCCTTTGCCCTTAGCAGGCTCGCTTCCTGGTGCTCTTGTCCATGTTAGTGGTTTTATAAAGATATTTATGTGATGCTTCTTACAAGTCTATAAATATTTTAATAAACAAAGCTGAATAAAATAATTGCAGTATAAGTAGTCTACACTTAAATACTTAAAAAAAGACATATCTTGTAATTGATCTATAATCACATTATTGAGATTGTAATTGCATTGTAATTAATTGTAATTATATTCTGTTGCATCAAAATGTTAAATTATAAAGAACTTATAGATATTAAAAATAATATATTAATAAAATGACAATATAAAAATACATTTTAATCTTTTAAGTTAACAGTAAATAAAATTTTTAGTACCTGCACACTTGAAAGAGATGATGTGGTTGAGTTAAATGTTTTGAGGTTTCAGTCAGCGTAGTCAGGTTTACACTGATGTGCTTCATGTGCAAAATAAAAAAAACTTTCTTCAGAATCTAACCTCTCATTGCAAATATGCAAGCAAATGCCTAAAACATCAAATGAAATGTTCACACACAAACACGCAAGAATGCCGGAGTAAAGATGCATCATCTCACTTAAGCACAAAAATGTGACCTCTGACCTTGTGGTGCCCTGTCACAACACTGCTCCCAACAAGCTGTCTTAAATGTGTTAAATGAAATGTTTTGCACGTCTGCAATGGCCTGTAAGTATCTCGCTAAAACACGCATTACTGTGATGCTGGGTTCAGCTTTGTCGTGCTCTGAGCTGAGCAAATTCTATTGAAAAATAATAAAATGAATTACTTTAACTCTAAGTTCAATGCAAGAAACTTGACTGGGTTCAGATGTTGACTGGCTGATTATGAGCGTACTATTTCCCAGATGTATTAGCATTATGAGGAAGCCAGACACAATCAAAGCCAATATAATATTACAATTGTTAATGGAGGAAATAACTTCAGTGTGCTGTGTTTACATGTAAGTGTTTCCATGGCAAACCAAGAGGAACAAGCAGACTTGTTTCTAAGAGGTGCACATCAGTTAAACAGTAATGCAAAGGTTTGTTAGACTGACACAGAATCGAATACGACTGACGCTCAACAGCCTGCCAACTAACATGCTGGCTAGTAAAGTCAAGGCAAATAACATATTACTGTTTTATGGGCTGGGACACTGAACTTTCTCAGTAAAGCCAGAAATGAATCAATGACTGAAATTAACTGAAATAATTGTAATTTGGCACTCTAATCAGAAAAATAATAACATCTACTTTTCTGCTTCTATTTAGCAGAAAAATAACTTAAATTTATGGAGAGTATTTAAATTACATTTTGAGCTTCCCCACAGTGATGTATTAACCATTACAGAAACATAAAAATACCATCACTAACAGCTGAAGGCAGCTGTGGAATAAACCTTCCACAGGATGGTGAAAACAAACTGCAAGCACTGTATCTATAAACGATAAAAACAGTGCATGCCTTGTCAAGTCTAAAAAATTCTAACATGTTGAAGTGATGACATCCCCCCTTCCTCTCTGACAGCACTGTCATAAAGTTCCTCACATGTTTGCCACCATCCTTTACATTGCTGCCATCTTGTGGTCACAGTCAGCTATTGTTGCTGGAACTTGTTTCATGCTCATAGGAAACTGTAGCTCTCTCTGTTATACAGGCTTCAGCTGGGCGAGCTGAGAGGCCAGCAGCTCTGTTCTGGTGGTTTGTGCACATAGAGGACAAACCTCTGGCCTTTAACTGATGGAAGACCAGCATGAGAGGCAAGCTGCTGCTGGCTCAGCTTTCACTGTTTCACACGATCTGTGCTTTGTGTGTGATGTAGAGAAAATGGAGGAGACAGCAGCTCTGACCATGTCTGATGTAATCAAACAGGTGACCAGGTGGGATCAGCTGCCGGCTAATACCAACGATATTCCCAAATTTACCTGAATGTCAATGTAACCAGCTGTTTTGCCAACATTGAAGCTTAATTTGAAATCAATATTTTAACCCCACCTGTAAAAACTGACAGTTAACCATGAGTCACACTCATGACAAACTCTTTAGCTTTATTTATTTTTGCTTTGCTTTGTTTGTTAGAAACACGTGATCCTCACAGGAGAACGTCTGCAAACATGTGAACACACACAATCTGATGCTGGACATCAAGCAGAATATAAAGTACTTAAAATGAGCTCGGTCTGAAAGATATGCAGCAGTAAAATGAATCCATTTAACACTCGTGAGGAACATTTTTCTGCAGAGTATATATATATTTTTACTTTTAATAATTTTACAATTTTCCAATAATATCGTTTTATGTTAACAACTTCCTCCACCTCTTGTCACTGTAAGTTGATAAAAAAAACATGATAATTAATAAATAATATGTAAATGTTTTTGTAATTGTAGTAAATTTTTGATTTAAATAGAAATCATAGTATTTTACAATTCTTCAGCCAAGAAGGAGAGCAGAGAGGTGAAGACTGGACGACTTCTGAAATTGAGAAAGTCCATGTGCTGAGGCTCAGACACACTTTGCTTCATCAGGACAATGATCCAGAATACACCAGCACGTCCACCACTGAATGGATCAGAACAACTAAGAAATTACAAAACAAAACGAACGTTGTGGAGGTCTGATCAAAGTCCTGTCTCAAACACAACTTAAAAACTGCAGTTTGTTTTACTAACTGTTTGATGACATGAAACATGTAAGACACTGACCAGAAGAAGAAGAAGGCGGTGCATGTCCCTATTCAACACTGTCTGAACACATGAAGGGAAATAAAAATGAAACTGAAAGAAAGAAGAAACCAGGCCTGCCTTCATTTACACGGTTCGTGTTTTATAAACTGGGACTTTGGTGAGAAAAGCTAATAAGAGAATAGAACAGACTGCCTGACCCAGAGGTGTGTGTGTGTGTGTGTGTGTGTGTGTGCGTGCATGCTTAGCAACATTATAGATTCATGTATCCATTGAATTCATGAGATGTAAAACACGCTCAGAGCAGCTGGACTCATCCAGGCTCAGGGAGGATGTTATATAAACTGTTCAGCACATACTGTGGAACTTTCACTCGAACATGAGTCACTTACTTGCTCATGTTTTGAGTGTGATCACTTTCTTTACACTTTCTATAAAATGAAATAAATAGTAAAAATGTCAAAGGAACAATCTTCTTTCTGAACACAGTAATTAATATTGTTTAAAATGAGGGAATGAAAGCCTGCAGTTCAAAAATAATAGAACAGTGATTTAAGTCATGAAAGAGCAGGTCACTGATGTTTAGAGACTGTGTGGTAACATCCAGCCTGATCCTGCTGCACAGGCCGGCTCTGACTTTAGGAAGCATATTCCCACTTTCAGGAAAACTTTGTCCTGCTCTGAGAAGATACAGCGTGTGTGTAACAGATGATTTCACTGTGACAGTGGGTGTGTCAGGTCCTAACATCTAAGAGAAAAACTATTTTTAATTTGTTGTGTTTGCTTTTTTGCCTGTATGTGCAATGTTAACTACACAGTTAACTCAGCTGAACAGCCCTAACCCCGACTCAGTTTGGTCTTTATATTCCAGGAAATCCTTATCATTCTTTAATATTTACCTTTTTCTAAATACTGTCTCCATTTTTATTTTTTTTATTTTCAGCTCTTTGTTCCTGCTTTTCTCTTTTCTCTAGGCTGAACTGAACATGTCTGTGTTTTGAAGCACCAGCAATGGCGTGATGGTTCAAACAAACTACATTTGAAAGGAGAGCGGTGGTGGTGCTCTGTGCATGCCGACAAACTCATGAAGGCAGTAAAACTGCAGTGGTACAGGATGCTGATGGTTGTGTGTACTGAGACCTTTGAAGCTCAGATAGAAAGATTAGAGTTTCCTCTAGCAGTAACAAGCACTTCACTTTATTCTTACACATCAAGCACAGAGAACAAGAGGACACACAAACGAGGGTTTCCAAAGCCACAGACTGTTTGGGATCGTGCTGTAAATACATTCACTCCTCTTCTTAACACCTCAGCGTCTGTCTCAGCTGCCCTGAGGCAGGACACAGCCTGAACAGATGACCAGTCCAGCACAGGGCCAACAAACTCACCCTCATTACACCTACAGTCACTTTGAAATTGAGTTAAGCTAACATACATGGTGTTGGACAGCCACGAGGAGAACATGCAGGATTCACACTGGGAGAACCCAGAACCCTCGAAACCACTGGAATGATTTTTATAACGAAGATTTTACTATTCAGAGTGAAACGAGCCGCTAAAGCTTTTTCTTTTCTAACGTCTGAGCCGTCTGCGTGTTTAAGCATGTGCATTCTGTATGAGATGTCATCAGGTGCTTATACACACTCACGTGGAGACTATAGGTTAAGTAATAAACAATCATGAATTCATTTTGTGTGGAAAGACAAATGGCCCTGGATCACAGTGATATCATGGCCCTGAGACAACAGACATGCACAAAACTCAGAATGTGTGCAGCAAATAAATCAGTAAATATAAATAAAACAGAGATAAATCACATGTGTTTGCATAACACTGTTTTTGGTCGACAGTAAAGATCATGCAGTACTCTCAGCTGTACTATTGGAAATCCACACACAGTGTTTCACTATTACTGGAGTAAAGACAAGCAGAGAGTGAAAGGAACATGAACAGTTTATTTCTCCACACTCCTCAGTGTAATTCCAACGATAGGTGCAGTAGACAGGAAGTGTTTAAGTGTCCGTGTGCTTTGGTAAAGATTCATACCTCCTCAGTCCAACCCTTCCACCCTCAGGAGTGCAAAGGAGCTTGCACAAGCAAATTTAGCACATGCTATTGACTTAAGAGGACTGCATTTTCCAAGGCAATGCCTCGGAAAAAAGGGAGAGAGACAAAGGAGGATGGAAGAGGAGCAAGGGAAAGGAAATCCAATATACAATGATGGAAGAGAGAAATATATGGGGGGTATGCTTAGCTGCAGTCACTGCTGTCTGTTCATATGGATAAACAGAGGACGGGCAGACGGATGGATCCTACAGAGGGTTTCAACACAGCACACAGTCAGAGCCTTGACCACTACCAGCTGTTCAGATACTGATTTACACTTTTCTTTCTCTCAGTTTCTGAGAAGATCATCAGAACATGTCCAATGCACCTGATCCACATCAGCACACACCGAGCATCAGTTTGCATGTATGGCCAGGTACGTCCAACACACAGTGGATAAAATATAAACAGATAAAGTACAGTACTTATACTGTAATGCTGTATTTTTTGCTTTTTTAAGTATTGCAGTGTTCAGTGTTATAATGACGAGCTGCTCGCTGCGTACGTGTCTATTTCCCGGCTGGAATCGGTACAAAGCTTTGCATAAACAGCAGCTGTGGAATCTGCTGCACTCGGTCAAGGATGTGGAGGTTTGTGCTGTGACAAAAAGTTTGAACCTGATGACATAAAGATGTGAAAACTAAAACGTCTCTTAGTACTCGTGGGGAGAAAATTCACATGCCAAAGAAAACATCAGGAGTGTGAAGGGTTAAAGCGCATCGCTGCACTTCAGCAACAATAGTTTCACTTTTTATGACCAACATTTGTGTTTTCCATAGATGAAAAAAGTCTGCGCAGGAAAAACAGCAAAATGGTGCGACAAGCTCTGCCCACGTGTGCCATAGGCAATGAACACACACACACACGCACACGCACACACACACACCATTAGCTTCTAACAGACTGCTTCCCCGAGGAGTCGTGGCATTTGTGTAGCCACATGAAACAAAGTGTGTGTGTTTGTCGACCCCAGCTGCTGCGATCTCTCTGTGCATGGTCTGGGCTGCCCTGTAAAGGTGATGTGTGCTGACTATTTGGAGTCAGGATGTGGCAGGTTTGCACACTGCGGCGTGCTCGTATTTTATGTGGCAGCTCTCTCCAGTCTTATCATATTTTATACGGCTGCAATAACAGACTGTCTAGAGAAAAAGGGACCGCCTGCCACCGCACATGGTGCCAGCAGTAAAACCAGGCACACGCACACTCGCGCAGAGCCATGCAATGTGCTGGCACGTAACACGGCAGCTGACCGATCTGCTGAGTACTTTTACAGTAAACAAACAGAGTGAGGTGCAGAGTAATAACTGAAGCAAAACAGCACGATTAACAGAAACACAGCCATCGGAGCGACAGGCATGGAGCCACTTCAAGAAGTGAGCCAGCACTTACTCACTGCTGCTCTCAAATTCAGCTCTGAGCTGACATCTGTCCCTGTGCTGCTGCCCGCTGAACACACACACACACACACACACACACACACACACACGGGCACACACAGCTTAGTTAACAGTTATGAGTCCATGTTCATGAGTGTGTGCATACCAGAGCAGAAGACATGGATGTAGTGAAGTGTGCACGGATGTCGATGAAGCTCATTAAAGTTTTTCCAAAGTGCCAACCTGTGAACATGTTTGTATCAATAAGACACACAGAGCTGGGTCACAGTGCCACTGAAGCAATAATAGAAACAATAGATGCAAAATAATAAAGAAGAAGATGAGGAGAATGTAGAGAAGGATGTTTGCTGGTGGCTGTGTAATGTCTTACCTGGGGCAGATAGAGAAAAGCAGGCGGGCAATGCAGAGACTGGGCCAACATCCCAGACCCGGACAGCAGCACACAGCCAGAGTTCGCCATAGAGCACAGCATGTGGAGGCGGGACAGCTTACTCATAGAGAGTCACTTACACTTCTGTTTACTTCACTCTCACTATTCTCGCTCTCTGCCTTCACTTCCTGTCCCCTCCCTTCTTGCTTCTTTACTTCTTTCAGTGGCAGCAATGAGCAGTCAGAGTTAATACAGCTGATGCACACACACACACACACATAGGCTCTACACACACCACTGAGGATGCCAGCACACACTCTCAGCAGCTGAAGCGAAAGATAATCCCGTGTGTGTGTGTAGGAACGTGAAGCCTCTGCTTCTCTTCTTCTCTCTTCTGTTTACTTTGCGAAAGAGGTGCAGAAACCAAGGCACGCAAACGGCTATGGAGGGAGGGAGAGAGGAGAGATGCAGGAGGGAAAGAGAAAGGAGAGTAGAGGAGGAGGCGGAGGCAAGGCAGGACTAAAAAGATCTGGGAGGTCCTTAAGAAAAGGAAGGGAGTGATTGGAGGAAAAAAAGAGGGACTAGGAGGGATGGATTGGATGGGAGAGGAGTGGCTGGAAAAGAACAAGGAAGGAGAGGATGGGGAGGAGGAGAGAGGAGGCTCTGGAGTATTCTGACATCAACCACACGAGGATAAGAGACTGTGCATCTCTCTGTGTGCGCACACCCATACACACATGTGAACAGAAGCTGGTCCACATCGTTAACCCTTCCTATAGACAGCTCTGCCATGACCAGCCCAGCGTTAATGCAGACCTGCTCTCCTCACACACACACACACACACACACACACACACACACACACACACACACACACGCGCACACACGCGCACACACACACACGCACGCACACACACACACGCCTCTACCATCAGTATCTCATTGATCAACACAGTACCAGGTTTTCAGCAGTAAGACCACTCGAGAAAATGCAGCACTGCATCTCCTGCGTGCATGAACAGTGGACCTGCATGTTCTGCCCACACACGCTGGCAGAACAAACTGTAATGTGAGTGGTGCTAACCCCAAAGTAAGTTCCTCTTGTACTAACAGAGCTTTAAGGACTGATGAGGCTGTGAAGGTGCTGAACCGTTTCTCCAACAGGTTTGGTTCACAGGCCTCTGCTGTCTCCTCCACCATACAGCCTCACCACCTCCATACCAGCTGAGCTGAACAACTACTGGCCACCTGTCCTCAAACATACCAGAGAGTCCAGCTAACAGCACTGATGAAACATCTCCTACTGAGACTGCATACACACTGAATCTGAGAGAGGATGCAGTCGTCTGTATATTACAGTGATGGCTGCCCAGTGAGGATCACTTTCTTTACTTACTGAAGTCTGGCTGTTTCTACTGTGATCGAGTCTTCAGGAAATGTCACTGCTGATGGATTACTGCCTGACAAACACGCTGCAGTGGTCTGTCTGTAACGGTCAGAGGTGGCAAAGTACAGACTTACTTTACTGAAGTAAAGTACAAATACTTTTGTTAAAAAAATACTCCTTTAAAAGTTAGATTACTGAAGAGGTATTGTGGCTTTGCCTCCACACCTAAACCTAAACAGGAAAATGAGTCCAGTCAGGGTTCGGGGATATCAGGGCAGCCGAGAACATACAGGAGGCCACCTCAACAAAATTCTACTTAGACAATCACTTAAGAAAATAACTCAATAAACTGACGTTAGCTAATGAGAGTCAGCTCGACTTATATAGTAAATGAATGAACCACAGAGACAACAGCTCGATGTAATAAAGAAGGAACTCCATTCCCTCCTGTGTGGTCACAGCAGCTCCACCCTCAGCCTCCTCTCTTACTCAAACCAAACCTAAAGTAAGGAGCCTGTTTTAAATATATAAGAAGGTTAAAACATGAAAATGATATTTAAGCACAATAACTATTGCACTTATAAATAGTGCTTTTCCGCTCAGAGCTCAGTACAGCTCTGGGTCACCCACAGCTCTACGAGGCTGATCCAGCATTATTTAATATTAACACTATTATGTGTATTAGAATTTAGATTTTTAGTCTTACTATTATTATTTTACGTATTACTATTTTAGTATAGTTACCATATGCAGCATGCCATTATTAGTATTTCATCGTGGTTTAAACTGCTGTAACAAACTATGGGCTCAGTAAAATATTGTCTTGTACCCACATACATCTTACAGTTTAATGGGTTGGATGAAAAGAAGACATCAGCATACAGTGGAATAATCCTTCAGTTAGAGATGAAAACAAGCATGTTGTTAACACCCGTATACGAGTGACAGAGCTGACTGCATTTAATTTATAGCTCAGCTGTGAGGAGGATATTTGGTTTAAACGCAGTCTTTCCCTGAAAAAAACAGCTAATGGATGAATAATGAGCAACACTAAAATATGTATATACCCCACTCTGTTCCCTCTCTATCTTCCTAATTTATGGGCCCTCAGAGAGGCACAGCAAACAGCAGTTTCTTCATATTTTGCTGCTATATTTATTTTTCATCCACTACAAAACTCACTAAATAACAAAGTTATTAAGTTAAATAAATAAGTGAAGGTAAGTTATATTTTTAGAGCTTCTCCACTCAGAGGAGAAAGAGAAGGAGCGATGCTGTGAAATAGGGTTGGTTAATCATGCACGGACTGATTTGCGTGTTTACAACACAGAAGAAGTCCAAACATGGTATGAACTAGCCCCCCCCCCCCAATTGTCAATCGTGTTAGTCGTGATGATGCCGCGTTAACGCTGACAGCACTAAAAAAACATAAAGTTGCCAATTTGGGATTTCTTTGGCTTTAAACCAGATGAAAGAGGTAAACCTGAGGATGTAACCAAAGCAGTGTCCCTTTTGTGCAGACGTATAGTGCGAGCAAAGTACTCAAACACGACTAACTTGCATGAGCATGTACGTGTCCACCATCCGGCTGGGTATGCTAGGCTATCAGCAGCTTCTGCAGCTCCATCAACAAGCATTTGGGCATTTGCTCGCAGATGAAAGACGGTGCTGTTAAAACAGCGCTATTATTTTTTTTCTGTTGACTGCTTCTATTAGCGCCATCATTATTAGCAAACATACTCATGTGCAAATAAATAAATAAATCCCCCTTGTAAAAACTATCAAAAAATCTTTATTTTGTCATTTGTCATTTTTTATTTTTTCGAGAAAGGTTGAATGAAAGTGACTGACACCCCCCCGAGTTAAAAAACATGACATCCAGCTTTTTATGGTCAGTGTTGGGAAGGTTACTTTTAAAATGTATTCCACTACAGATTACCGATTACATGCCCCAAAATGTATTTTGTAACATATTCCGTTACGTTACTCAATCAGAGTAACGTATTCTGAATACTTTGGATTACTTAATATATTATCATGCTTTTACAACTACATGGATGTACTATTGTTGTGTGAGTTATTACTATTACTGAAGGATACTCACCATACCAATACCAACTAGATGTTTAAACATTAATATAAATGAATAACAGTAGGGTGGACATTAGGTAAGGCTGCACTTTTTGCAGCGATCTCATATAGAAAACTGTTCCGCGCGTATATAAAACAGGTCCGCGGCTCCAAACCGTAGTAAAGGGACCTCTGGCTAATACGTTGGGTTCATGTCGGGCTCGTAGCTGAAAACTAGCTTTACTTTGTTGTGTGGGTCAACTTTGCTAGCGAGAGACAGAGAGAGGCGTTGAAAGGCTGCTCCAATGGAACTTATTGTTTTGGAGGAAAACACGAACACAGTGTACAGTTGAGTCTTAATAGCTTACTTACAGCTGGGCTCCTCAGACACTCTTTTTGGCTGCAGTGGTTATTATTATATTTGCATGCTTCTGTCTCCCGTTTCTGCTCCGTGACGACTCGTACTTTTACTTTCTCTCCCTCCCTCACGCTCACAGACACATAACGGGCATGGCAGTCCATTCTCCCTGCAGCACGGACTACACTGCCCATGAGGCTACATTCTTTAGGACTATGCCTGTAACACCCCACATAGCAGACAGGTCTGGCCCGGATCTGGTGTCAAGCTGGCACTGCTGGCTGATGTCTGGCATGGTAAGTGGTATGTCATCCAGATGTGGGCCAGGTCTGGCGATGATGCCACTTTTTATGTGATGGCATGCCACATCTGGCCCGATTATTGTTTGGTTTATGTGGCCCAGGCTCATAGAAAACAGGTCTAGCCCAGATCCGGCATCAAGCTGGCACTTCTGACTGACTGGTGTTGTGGCAGGGTGTATGTCAACCAGATGTGGGCCAGGTCTGGCAATGAGGCACTATTTATGTTCCTATTTTCCTATTTTAGTTTGAAAACCCAAAGGCCATGTTGCAGTATTATACTGCTATGGTAGCCAACGTTTCAAATGCAGGTTTGACAGGTTTGTGAGTGTACACTTTATCCAAAACCTAGTGAGGGTTTACTCATGGGTGGCTGTAGCTCAGGTGGTAGAGCAGGTCACCTGCTGATCGGAAGGTTAGTGGTTCGATCCCTCGCTCCTTCAGTTATATATCGAAAGTGTGAATGTGTATGAATGTAGTTAGGACGCACTCAGTTTAGAGTGTGAATGTGGTGTGTTGTATAGAGCACTTTGAGTAATCTGGGTGAGTAATAAAGTGCTATATAAGAATCAGTGGTAAATGGACTGGTTCTTATATAGCGCTTTTCTACTCATCTGAGCACTCAAAGCGCTTTACACAACTTGTGCATTCACCCATTCACACCACATTCGCACAAGCGCATTGTTCTAAGTGCTTTCTAAGTAACATTCACACACATTCATACTCCGATGTATGCATCGGAGAGCAATTTGGGGTTAGTATCTTGCCCAAGGATATTTGGCATGCAGACTAGGGGAAGCCAGGAATCGAACCACCAACCTTCCGATCAGTAGATGACCTGCTCTACCGCCTGAGCTACAGCTACCCCTAAAATGTGGAACGCTTCACGAATTTGCGTGTCATCCTTGCGCAGGGGCCATGCTAATCTTCTCTGTATCGTATCCAATCCAATCAGTCCATTCACTGTCTTAACAGAGTTTTGTCATGTTACTTTTGCACTATTATGTTCTGGCACATGTTGTTATTACATGGCTTGATTAAGGTACACATTAGGCTGACATCTGGGGCCAGAGGTGAAACTGTTCTTGGCCAGCACAGGGCCACCAGTGTGTCTGCAACTGGCCTTGTGGTGGCCCATGTGTGGGCCACCTCTGGCAAACCAGGTCTGGGCCACCAAAGGGCCATCATTCTTTGCAGTATGTGGGCCATGTGTAAGCACATTGTGTGGGCCAGATCTGGGCCATACCAACTTTGCTATGTGGGACTCTCCCTATTGCCTTCATATTAAATCATTTTTAAAAATCTTTCTTCACGTCGTTATGCGGGCCGCAAGTAGGGGTGACATGGGCCGTGAGATTGAGACACAGGCATTAGAGCCTCATAATGCGTGTTTTGTTTGGGTTTCCACTGGCGTGGAATTACCAAAAATAGAGAGGACATAGGAAATGAAACAGGAAAAGACCACCGTGTGAAAGTGGGAATTTCAGTTGGAAATGTTGGCCGAGGTGATGGAATGATCAGCTGCTGTCTGACCTGTGGACTTACAGTTTGGTTTGATATTTTTGGGCTTTTTCTCTGTTCATTTTTGCCATGTTAGACTATGAATTCAAAAGGATTTGGATTTCCATTATTTTCCTGTTGGATTTAATGTCCAAGTATTTCCACTGTTTTCCTGTAGATTTTAACTTTGAAAAGTTTTGGATTTCCATTGTATTCCAGGGGGAATGAATTTCCAAGTATGGCTGCTCTCCTGTTGGATTATTATCATCAACACAGAACTCAGACATACAGTAAGTGCATCTTCAGGCCTGGATGTGCCTGTTCTCTCTCCTCTCAAAGACCAGAACAAACTCAGATCAGATTGGGTTAATTAGATGAATATAATTCAGTTTGATTTGATTCTGTGATTATTATTTTTTAAATTTGTCTTTGCTCCTGCTTAATTATGTATTATTATTCCATCACTCAAAGGTTTCTTACAGGTTACTCTAGCCTTGAATCAACAGACCCTCGTGGCTTATTGTTCCAGATCACTAAATTTAACCTAGTTAGTAGCCTGTCATGGTTCGCTGTGCGACAGGCAGGAGGAAGGACCCAAATGTAGGACTCGAACACGGAGACGAAACTTAAAACGGCAGCTTTACTGCTGGGAAAAAGCCTCCATTTAAATAAACTCATGAAACACAAAGAAAAACCCTGAAACTAAGATCTAACACTGGGAACCTAGGAACCAGAAACGCTGGGAAACTGGGAGCATGGAAACAGCACACAGTATAGAGAGGGTACGAGGCAACAAAGAGCAAACACAGGGTTTATATACACAGAGGGACAACGAGGGAATGAGACACAGTTGCATTCCTCCCCCACTGGAAAATCTCCCTTCTCAAACTGGCACCTCTGCTGAGGAGCTGCAGCAAATGCTGTGCATAAAGGAGGTGTAGTTAAAAAAGCAGCAGTTGCAGGTGGAAACCATGCACGTCAGGGTGAGGGCTCTGGAGATGGAGCGGGGAGCTGCTGTATCTGCCAGTCCTTCTACTCCTTGGTCAACCCCTCAGTCACCATCCCCTAAGCCAGATGTAAGTAGGCACATCAAATTAGTCCCAGCTTTCAGAGATTCTGTAGATTCATATTTCAGTGTTTGAGTGCATTGCAGGTGCACTACACTGGCCAATGAGTGTATGGTCTCTCTTGCTCCTGTGCAAACTAGTGGGGAAAGCTCAAGAAGTATGCACAGCTCTCAATTGAGGACAGTTTAAATTATGACATTATGAAAGCTGCTGTCCTACGGCAGGAGACCATGGTTTCATCTGCCTCCATAATGACATCTCTCACCTTCTCAACAAAATCCAAAGTGTTCTGGATGTGGTGTTCAGAGCTGCCTACCAGCGGGTTGAGGATCAAAGCCAGAAACTTAGAGATGTTATAGGTGACCGAGTTGCTTAAAAGTGCACTCTGATTGTGTATCTTTGGTAAACCATACAAACGTCGTGTAGCTTCCCTAGGGTACAGCCTGTGATATTAGATTCTGTTACTAGCGTTGTCCTGTTCAACTGCTTCGGATAACCTTCTTCCTGTAACCACCACCTGGGTCTCATTTCAGGGGCTCATAAGTATTTTTGTCATTGAGGAGTGACAAAAATGGTGAGACAAATCCTGCTAGTGGAACTGATCACAGCCACAGAATCGGCAATTCAAAACAAAAACATTGCAGATGTGGAAGCAGAGAAACTGCAGACCAAAGTTTTGGCCTGTCTTACCAAAGCAAAGACAGCAGCAAGCAACATCAGCATGGAGGAGATGAAGGCACTCACATCACTTAGTAATGACAACAACATGATCATCCTTCAGGCAGACCAGGGTTAGTGCAAAGTTTTGCTAAATCAGCAAGACTCATGAGAAAATGTTATCATTGCTAAATGGGTCAGAGAGCAACGTACGGTTAGTTATTTGGAATTCAGACTGGAGGAGACTGGGATCGAACCACCAACCTTCCAATTAGTACATAACCTCATCACCCCGCCAAAAACACTTATGGCCCGATGAAACCCAGGTAGTGGGTGATAGATTGTCTGAAGCATTTAGAACAGGACAGTGCTACTGGCCAGACCTCATACCAGAGGTTACACCCAAGAACATCACTGGTACAGGTATGTGGATGACACCTGGATGATCATCCTTACCTGGATGATTTAGCATGAATCAAAACATCACTGAGATTCATCACTCAACATTATCAAATTAAAAAAAGATGATTTATAAAACTCATGTTTAAACAACTACCCCACACATGAGGATACAATTATAAAATCACTGATTATGTATATGTTTTGCATACACAATGCTCATGGCACTTGATATGGTAGATTTTTAGCAAGTACTCAAACCACAGAAAATAGAATTTCTTAGGGCTATTTTTGAATTTGGATTAATTCACAGTTGGTGCTCGAGTGAGTACATGTGCCAGCAGAATGGTGTGGGTGGGACTGAATCAAAGCAGCGTGCTGATGAAGTGATGAGTCAGTCTGGGTAAACACACTTTTTAGCAAAGCACATTTATTCATTGTCATATACATGTGTGGATTGACAGTAAAAGTATGCAATGACAACCAGACCTTACATAAATGAATGTGATATGAAACAACATACAACCCTAATTCTAAAAAGTTGATACACACACACACTGTAAAATGTAAATAAAAAAGAATGTAATCATTTGCAAATCCCATAAAACCATATTTACCAGGCTAAGAGCAAATCCAAGTCGGCAGCTCTTCCATCCATCCTGCTCTCAAACATTTGCTCACTGGACAATAACCTGGACTACAATTTAGGGAATGCTGCTTTGTTTTTACAGAAATATGGCTCAGTGACAGAGTTCTGGTCACTGCCATTCAGCTACACGGGCTCACCTCATTTCGTGCAGACAGAAATGCAGCCCTGTGTGGTAAGACTCACGGTGGTAGCTGGTGTGTCGACATCAACATGGAATGGTGCAAGAACTCTGTGCTAGTGTCCAATTACTGCTCATCGCTGGTAGTGCTAATGACTGTTAGATGCAGACCTTTTTATTTATCTCAGGAATTCACTGCTGTGCTCATTACAGCAGTGAACATCCCACCCAGCGCTAACGCTAAAGAGGCGCTCTGCGAGCTGTACAGGGAGATCACTGAGCTGCAGAATTCACACCCCGATTTACTGTTTATCATCACCAGATATTTCAACCATCCAAATCGCAAGTCAGTGCTTCTGAAATTCCATCAACAAGTGGACTTTTCTACGAGGGGGAAAACTCACTGGATTTTGTTTACACAAACATTCCCAGTGTGTGCCGAGCAAAGCCTCGCCCCCATCTCGGATATTCAGACCACTTGTCTGTTGGTTGGTGTGCTGGTCCAGATAACACCCCCAGGAAAGAGCTCACAGAATGTGCAGACCAGCTGACAGATGTCCTCACTGACATCTTCAGCCTCTCCCTGAGCACCAAAGAAGTCCCCAGTGTCCTGCCTCAATAACTACCGTCCTGTTGCACTCACACCCATCATGATGAAGTGCTTTGAGAGGCTCGTCATGAGGCACATTAAGACCCTGCTGCCACCCACACTGGACCCACTCATGTTCACCTATCACCCCAACCGGTCAACAGATGACGCCATCGCCACCACCCTACATCTTGCCCTCACCCACCTGGATAATAAAGACACGTATGTACGAATGCTGTTCATAGACTTCAGCTCAGCATTCAACACAATCATTTCTCAGCACCTGATTGAAAAAATGAGCCTGCTGGGCCTGAACACCTCCCTCTGCAACTGGATCCTGGACTTTCTGACAGAGAGACCTCAGACAGTCTGGATCGGTAACAGCATCTCCAACACCACCACACTGAGCACTGGAGCCCCTCAGGGCTGTGTGCCCAGCCCACTGCTGTTCACTCTGCTGACTCACAGCTGTGCAGCAATGCACAGTTTGAACCACATCATTAGGTTCGCCGATGACACGACTCCGGTGAGTCTCATCAGCAAGAACGAGTCAGCATACAGAGAGAAGGTGCAACAGCTAACGGACTGGTGTAGAGTCGACAACCTGTCTCTGAATGTGGACAAAAGAGATGATTGTTGACTTCAGGAGAGCACAGAGAGATCACTGTCCTCTTAAGATCAATAGATCCTCTGTGGAGGTCGTCAACAGCACCAGATTCCTTGGTGTCCACCTGGTGGAGAACCTCTCCTGGTCCCTCAACAACAGCTCCATAACTAAGAAGGCCCAACAGCGTCTCTACTTCCTGCGGAAGCTGAGAAAAGCCCATCTCCCATCATCCATTCTCACCACCTTCTACAGAGGGACTCTCGAGAGCATCCTGAGCAGCTGCATCACTGTTTGGTATGGTAACTGCACTGTATCGGATCGCAATACCCTACAACAGACCACCACACTTCTATAGGAGCTAAGGAGCTATAGCTGCCGTAACATTAGGCCTCTTGTGAATCAGAGACAATAAGAAGCTTATTCTATTAAAATATATATTAAAATCCTTCTCATCACATACAAGGTCTTGAATATACAAGACCCCTCCCTGAGCCTGTTTCTGCTGGAGGTTTCTTCCTGTTAAAAGGATGTTTTTCCTTCCCGCTGTTGCCAAAGCACTTGCTCACAGGGGGTCATCTGATTGTTGGGGTTTTCGATACAATATAAAATTCCTCGATGGAATCTGTTGTTGTGATTTGGTCCTATATGAAAAATTGAATTGAACTGAAAACTTTGTTTCATTTATATTCTCAGATTCTTGTTGTTGCTACAAAAGCTGCTTTGTGTACAAGAACTTTATCTAAATAAAAATTGTAATTTGGAAAAAGCTTGAACAAAGTATGGTTGATGTCTGGTCACCAGTTATTCAACTGTGAGAGGAGGAGCAAGATAATGCTATTGGCTAGACCAGGGGTCTGCAACCTTTAACACCCAAAGAGCCATTTGGACCCGGTTTCCACGCAAAAGAAAACACTGGGAGCCGCAAATACTTTTTGACATCTAAAATGAAGATAACACTGTATATATTGTTTTTTACCTTTGTGCTTTGTGTGAACATCTAAAGTTAGTAAGTAAAGTTTATTAAGCGCTTTTCACAGACAGGCAGTCACAAAGTGCTGTACACAAATATTAAAATAAACAATACAATCAATAGACATTATACACAATGTAAAAGATCAAATGTAAATAATGTAAAGAATATAAAATACGTAGATCAACAAAAGGCTTGTTTGAACAGAAACGTTTTTAACTGCTTTTTAAAAGAATCCACAGAGAAACTAAGGTGTGCTGCTTATAAAATCCATGAAGTGCTACAGAGAAAATTACATTTTATTTATGTAATTAACACATTTTGAACTCTTAAAGAAATATAACAAAAGCAAAGACACCCAGCTGAACTAAAATGATCCATGTAGCAAACAAAAACTGTTGTGAGCCGCCATCCTTATATCTCCTTTGGGCTGTTGGAGCCTTGACCTGACTTTTAAAAAGTAATTGGAAAAAAAAGCACTATGCTGCTAAAAAAAATAGATATTTGCAAAATTCTGCCTAAATATGTATTTTACCTTGTTAATGTGTGTGGCGGGGCGTGGTCTGCAGTGCCGCTGCATGGGAGTCGGACGCACCTGAGCGGCACCCGCAATCGCGCCTCGCCGCCTTAAAGTCTGTGCTCTCTCTGCTGTTGTGTTGTCGGGCTGTGAGCTGGAAAGCTACAGCTGGCTGTATGCGTACAGCAACCGTGTGTGAAAAGTGGTCAATAAAGAGATGCTGAAAAGCGTGTTCATGGAAACATCGTCGGGTCTGCTGTGATATGTTTACAATGAGACTTCTGGTCCCGAACCTCTGCACACAGCGTCTGCAAATCGGGGCTTTCGAGGGCTTTACGCAGGACTGTAAGCTGTCATCTGTGAGGCGGGAGCGGTGTTTGTCTTTAACATAGTTCACGGTGGAGAACAGCTGCTGACATAATGTGGATCCGAAGATCCATAATTGGCCTACCTGGGGTTGAAAGTCTCGATAAATGCACGGCGTTTCGGCGGGTATACCGGCTTCCACGTGTGACGCGTATTTTGAGTGATGAAAAAAATAATAAGATATAATTTTATTTTTATATTTCAATATCACAATAATCTTCCAATTTAGAACTACAAGTTAAAAAAAGAACTAAACACAAATAAAATACACTTCAGCGAAATGCTTCTAATTTATTTTCCCAAACCACCCGGAGCCGCAAAATATGGACTAAAGAGCCGCATGCGGCTCCGGAGCCGCGGGTTGCCGACCCCTGGGCTAGACACAAAGACACTGAAACTGTGAAACTCTATGGGTCATACATATATAGAGGTAGGAGATGCTACCAATGTGTAATGAGCACAATGAATGTTATTGAAACACTATTTAGGACATGATGTGTTGGCTTAGTGGTCTCTGGTTCTCTCATCTAGTTTAAATATTCATCTTAAGACCGCTAAAAACATAGAACATAGGAGTGTGATGGAAATGGGTGGCAGAAGACTCAACAACACATTATAGCGGCTTCTCAGGCCTCCAGTGATGGAAGCACTCCATGTAAGTCCCAAATGAAAAATGTTTGGTTATGTTTTCATTTTTTAAAATTTCTAAGTAATGAGTGTGCTAGTTCAGTTACCTGTTTAAATCAGGTGGGTAACTGAATCTAGATTCCAAATGCCACTTTCACCCCTTAATAAAAACGTAATGGTTTAGTCTGCTTTGTGCTTGACTTGCCTGTACAGCACAGCCAATTTGTTCTAGCTAAGCCACTGTAAATGCACACTGTGGGTCATGTCTATCGCTAAGAAAGCAAAGAATCAAAAGACAGAAGGGAGACAAGCTAAAAGGAGAGTGAGCTGATGTGACCCTGCATCCATAAAAAGACCCGGCACAGCTTAACACCATCCAACACATGGCCCTTCATTTCAGAAGCAGCAGCAGGTCCCTCACTAAAACATGTTCTACATGCTGAGCTCAGACAGAGCCACTGTAAATGACTGAAACAGTAACTTCTGTCAATAGTTTGATCTGAAAGTGTAACGACATGAACATCAAGCAGCTTTAAGCTTTATTGTGTGTTAGACCAGTAAGCCTGAGGCTGAGGAAACAGCACATCACCATGACACTGCACTTTGGAAACATTTAAAAACTCCCACATACCTGCATATGCTCCCGAGTACACCTGAGAGACCAGCAGCATCTCTAATCTCTGTTTTCAGTAACATGTCAGAAACCATAATGGTTATTGTGTCATATCATTGTAAAGATTACAAACCTCATTTAACCTAACTTGGACAATTATTGAAATGTTTGCAATTTTCAATATAATTACATGATTTATAGTTATTCTGGGATCTCTGTGGCTTGGTTCTGTGCAGACAGGCTGATGGAAGTTGATAAGAGATTTTTTAGGATTTTGGGATTTTTATTATGTTATGCTTAAAAGTACGTTTCATTATCTAAATGTGTTTGCTCTTTTCAGCATTCAGCTTAAACTCTGCAACTCTGTGCAGACTCCTAAATGGGGAAGTTACACAGGAAGCCTGCAGTTCTATTTTCTCTCTTCCTGTATGTGCTCTCTGAATAAAGACTCTTGCTTTTTAATTACACGGCGCGAGTCTCCCTGAGTCTCACCCGTGTACACGTAAACCTGTCTGAGCGTTTTATTCCGACCTGAGTTGCAATACAGGAAAACTCCTGACATTTCTTGGTCCTTCGAGCTGGATGGGATACAGCATTTTTGTGAGATCCCACAGGAAAGCCTCATCGAGTCCTGACGCCGTGAGAAGCCCGCGCTGAAGTCTGTCGACAGCTCCTCTCTAGGTAGAGGATATAAAGTCCAGAGACGTGACATTCGGGTTCTGGCCGGCGTTCTTATAAGTGGTCCACGGCGGTGGGGGTCGATGAGGTAAACCTGAGAGACCGGCAGTGAATCAGCAACCAGGTGAATATTAACACTCAGACATCTCGCGTAAAACGTTTAGGCTCGCCCAGAGTGGCTGGTAGCATTCCTAAAAGTAAAGGCTCGCCTGGAAAAGGGCTGGAAGCATTTTTAGATAAACCTCGTCCATAAAACGTAGTACGCGTTGAAAAGGTATTGTTGTTGTTTTATTTTTGTTGGTGGAATAAGTTGAATTTACAGCACAATAAGGAGGCTGAACTATTCCACTGTTTTGTTTGCTGTTGGCCACCCAAGTACTGGTGAAAAGAGAGAAACAGGTCGTGTTGACACCGCTTTCAAGAATAGCTTGAAAGTAGAAGGCCGTGTCAACTACCTCTCTCGATTCTCGTGCCAGAGAAGGTGCCGCAGTTGTGTAGTTGTAAAGTGTTAAAATTAAGAGGATTAAAATGGGTAACTCACTGCTGATGAGCAGTGGTTAGAAAAGAAATGTCCAGGCGCCGGACAAATTAGTGCATACAGATGGAGAAATCCAAAGAAAACCTAAATGTCCCACGTGGGAGGGAAAATGCATTGACTAAATTATAAGAAACCCTCCAAGCAGAAATAAATACTGAAAAGGAAGCTAAAAAGAAAACAAAGAGTACACAAGAGTTGTAATATTTTAAAATGAAAGAGGAATGAAGTGGAATAAACAAAAGGTTAAATTAAGGTTAACTTAAATTAAAGCATGATAATAGGAGATAATAGGAAGGTTAACAACCTGTAAACTGGTATTAACAATGAAACATAGTTGGCATGACGACCGTGCCTAGAATGAATAGAATGCATGAAATCAGATAATTCACAAAAAATAAGAAAGAGAGATGCATAAGGTATATTAAGGCTGTGTCATTGTTCAGCCAAGGAAAATGTCTCCAGCTTGGGAAGGTGTGAAGCTGCAGATTCACACAGACCCGTGATGGATACATAATAAAATATAAACTAATATACTATTGTATATTAGTAGTAAAGTAGTGAAGTAGCGTATTGTAATATACTATTGCTGTTATAAAAAAGGAAAAACAATACAATGATAACATTAATAATGACATACTATTAATAAGAAGAGGCACCTCAGTCAGTTATGATGTGAGGTGGAAGATTGTTAAAAGTAGTCTGAGTCAAGCCTAAGGTTTGCTCAAACTCAGTACAATGATATATGAGATGAAGAAAATAAGGAAATAACTACACTAATCGGGTGCATAGAGACACTTGACCTGCTTGTAAACCTGTCATCTTAGATGAGACTTTGTTAGGATGAAGAGCAAACCTATACTAACAACTAATGAGAAGCTGAATTAAATATGTGGACACTACCAAGCTAATGAGGAGCAGTGACGCGCATGGAGATGCTGGTTTTGCTCACACAATTGTATAAATAGAGTTTGAATTCATTACTGTGGATGTACAGTGAGTGACCTCTATATATCTTGAAAAGCATGTCTGAAATACTCGTATGAAAGCATATTTTGAGTGATTTTAACTGTGTAAATGCTGTGAGTAGTAGGTTTTGAGGTTTTGAAAAGGCAGTGTGTGTGATGATTCCTGATGTCTGAAAGAGCTCAATTTAAAAGTGTGTGTGAAATAAAGGTGTATCGTTTTTAGATCAAGATATAGTAGAATTAAAGAGGGTTTATAGACTATGAATACAAAGAGAAACAAAAGAGTTCGATTAGTCTGCAGAAACAGGGAATATGTGTGCCTGTGGAGTGTCAAGACAGCCCACAGAGAGAAACAGAACTCTATGAATAGACAACACATACTCAAATTGTTATATGTGAAATTATTTCTGGAAAGGGTCAGAGGAGATAATTTGAACTTAGAACTCAGTGATATGATGCACGGATTAAACCTTATGGCAATAAACACTTGCAATGAAGAAAGCAGCTTACACTCAATTAATATGAACGCAAAGCTTTAGGCCATAGGCAATTTGTTTTTGTTTTTGTTTGTTTGTTTTGTAAGTTTGGAAAACAAATTTGTGATCATACTGTGGATCACAGTGACATATAATGATTAGGCACATGATTTAACAATGACGAGTTTTAGAGCTGTGAGCTATGAGCTATAAGCAATGCAAAGTTTTTCCTAACTTAAAAGTTTGAAATATGTAAGATGTATGAATTTTTTGAGAAATAGGAATTGCCTAAAATGCCTTAAGTCAAAATGTAGTGTTGCATCTACAAAGAAGAAAGCGGAAGAAGCATTCAGTAACTTGAAGCTGGTTTCAGTGATGTTTTTGTAGACGGTTCAGCCTAGGACGAAACTGTGTAGGCTATTGTAGGCTATGCAGTAACCACAGCAGATAGAGTTGTAGAAGCGAAACCGTTGACATCCTCACACACGCAGGCCAAGATATAAATATATACACTGACAGACAGTATGTTTTTTCAGCTGTGCAACACTTTGAGATCTTCTAAAGACACTATTAGAAGTAATTATATTGCCAAAACGGTTAGCATTTTGTAAATGTGCTGCACACCAGAAAGGCTGCTCAGAGGTCACTAAAGGCAATAACTTGGCAGACCAAAGCCGCAAAAGCAGCAGCACAACAAACTGTGGACACAACTTGAAATTACTTGAAAATAAAGAGATTGTTCTAAACAACTCTCCAGTATCTTGCAGGTTGAAACCAGGTGATTGGATCCTGATCAAAGTACTCCAAAAGAAAAATTGGAGTTCACCAAGGTGGGAAGGTCCTTATCAAGTGCTACTCACCACACCTACTGCCTGCAAAATAGCAGAAAGACCGTCCTGGATCCATCAAAGCCACTGCAAAAAAGTGAGTGACAACCTAAACGTTTAGACGCCGACACCCCTAACTCCTGTATGGTGATCTATTGGTGGAGGGAGGGCTGATCGGGTATACCCCGCCTTCTTCTTCTTGCCAGTAGTCTACTCATCAGAGGTCACAGGTGTGTCTGGTCATCATGAAGACACTCGTCCTCCTAGTGGCTAATGTTGCACTCCTGGTGAGTTTCTTAACACTCACCCGAAAGAAAGAAGATGAACAACGCATGGTATCGATATATACATGACAGCACACCCAGAAAGGCCTGCTATGTTTGCTCCTATATGCCCCCAACGACACAATACGCCACCTTGTGTGCGAAGGGAATGGACATAATTCAGGCAAAGTGTGCCGCACGCTACGCCAGCCATGGGCATCAATTCCAGGGAATCGTGGTCAACCATGAGGAACCTCTCCAGATAGGACTGCGAAATGGCACATGTGACGAATGGTTCTGGGTTGACCTGAAAGTGAAGCACAGAAGTAAGGCTAAATCATTCCCAGTCTTTCTTGAAAACAATGGGAATTTGAGCCACAGCCTATGCTACCGCCAAGAGAACGGATCCACGCCAATGGGAAACACCACCAACTGCAAAGCAGTACAGACACACGGTCCTGGAGGGCCCGTGAAGAGCAGCAACATCTCAAATGGCACCTTCTGGGTGCAAGGGATGGCCTGGGATATCCTTCCTGGGAATTGGACAGGTCAGTGCGCTCCCATTTTCATATCTGACCACACTTTCAAGATAACCATGGACGCCACGTCAACTTCAACGTCAACAACAAGGAAAAGACGAAGCACCCCAGACCTCAAGCAGCATGATTCCATATGGGGTTCCGATGTCCCAGAGGAATTTAAACTTTGGACTGAAAGACAAAAGGTTCTGGATGCTTCATGTAGATTCAACGACGAATGGGATCAGGAGATTGACGCTCTGTGCATTGCAGTGATGCAACACAGGGTAGCATTGGACATGATTCTCGCCGAGAAAGGAGAAAGGTGTCCTCTTTAAAAACACATGTTGCACATACATTCCAGATAATGTGCACTCACCGAACATGACTGATGCTCTGAAAACACTCAGACAACTTCGGGATGCACAACAACGAGACTATGCCGCAAACACAGAAGACTGGCTTACGTGGCTTTTGAGCGGCTCTTGGAAGTCCCTGCTGATTAAAGGACTTGTTTTTGTTGGTGTTATAATACTGTTATTCTGCTTCAATTCATGCTTACATCACCCTATCACAGAATGAGGAAGGTGATAATGAGATAGACACTTGGATACAACATGAACCGTCTACAACTCACGAAACCCACTATTTTATGATGTCTTGACTACTAATGTTTACAAGTGGCCGTAGGCTGATACACTGTTAGTGGTTGCTATGTACATATCATATGTACAACAGGAGGGAATGATAAGAGATTTTTTAGGATTTTGGGATTTTTATTATGTTATGCTTAAAAGTACGTTTCATTATCTAAATGTGTTTGCTCTTTTCAGCATTCAGCTTAAACTCTGCAACTCTGTGCAGACTCCTAAATGGGGAAGTTACACAGGAAGCCTGCAGTTCTATTTTCTCTCTTCCTGCATGTGCTCTCTGAATAAAGACTCTTGCTTTTTATTACACGGCGCGAGTCTCCCTGAGTCTCACCCGTGTACACGTAAACCTGTCTGAGCGTTTTATTCCGACCTGAGTTGCAATACAGGAAAACTCCTGACAGAAGTGAAGAGAGAAACTCAACGGTTGGCCCGAGGGTGCTGGAGAGGATGAGGACAGGACTTTGTTTACATCTTTTGGCCTTCATGTTTTTGAACCATTGCATGTCAGGAAAGCTGATTGCTTTTATCTGTTTCTGCAAAGTCTCATCCACCAGATACAACTGAAATCTTAATTATGCAGCCTATTAGAAACTGAGCTTGAGCTTTTAGTACCATGAGAATCATAAATACCTATAAAAATGAAGGAGATAATGTACCTGATTGTCACACCATTGAACCATAGCTATACATACATAATAATAAACTGCAGTATGTTGAGAAATGTGGAGAGAAAAGTAAGGGGCCCACAGGACTGATCGTGTACAGGGTCTTCTGGTACACACCTGCTTAAGAGTCTAAAGAAAGGTAAAAGCACCCTGAGGAAAGAGATGACTGAAGACAGAAAGCACATGACACAATAAAACAGGAAGTAAGACACAGAAACATTAGATGCAGATGGGAAGCTCGGGACATACACTGTGGATTAAACACTGTGGCCGTGATGCTTTTCTCTGCAGGTTGTACAGATGAGTCTGACGAGTCTCACAGTTACTGTTTCACAGGTAAATGGACCGGCAGCTTTACTCGTATGTATTCCTACTCGTGCACTGAAAGCACTTTACACAACACACTGTAGTCACCAGCGCCACAAATTTTCTTTAAAATAAAGCATTCAGAGTGATGCTTTTTAACTTTATTTAATGCCCTGGGTTTTAAACACAGAGCTATGGCAGAAATAATGCTCTGACACAAGTATTGCATGTGTCCTGAATATACACACACACATATATATATATATATATATATATATATATATATATATATATATATATATATATATATATATATATATATATATATATATATATATATATATATATATATATTAAGAACATTTACTGTTATAAGACTTTGACCAGTTGGGTGCTGCTAACATCCTGCTGTGTCAAATACCTGTGAGTGTTGACCTGGAAGTTCTTTGGTACTGATCAGACGGTGTTAAGAATCAATAAACTTTCTTTCTTCATCCCTCCCTCCTTCTCTTCTCTCCTGTCGTTTGATGTGATGTGTAATGGAGGGCCTGACACGGCAGTATCTCATTCACACTGACACCAGGGCTCCACGTAGGAGGGTCGCCCCCAGACAGAGGCTGTGGGCCGTAAGGGGGTCTAAACTCTCCTGTGGACAGTGGAGGGATGGAGCCTCTAATGTTCAAAAATCTGTTAAAGGACCATCACAGACGGCCTGGCTGCTCAGCTAAAAGGCCACAGCAGACGTCACATCCTCATCACTCCAGTCTTTCACTCTCTGCATGTGCATCTGAATGCTCCACTGCAGTCATTCACACACAAAGAAGCTTTTTTATGAAAACAATCATTTGCTGCAGAGAACAAAAGAATGGGTGAAATGCTTCAGTCTGTTTTTCTGAAACAAAATAGGTCCTGTCCTCAGGATGCAGTCCAGTGCCTCTTTAGATTTGACGTCACAGAAGTGCAATTCTCAATCCAGCCCGTTCAGGTTTAGCACTCCCAGTGGCTGGCTGCAATATATCACACACACACACACACACACACACACACACACACACACACACACACACACACACACACACACACACACACACACACACACACACACACACAACAAGAGGCAGTAATATATCTCTGGGAGAATTTAACTGCACTGGCACCAACATTTGCATTTCTGTGAAACTAGTGCATCTGATTTATTGAACCACAGGCCTAAAGCATCTTGGGAAATGAGGCGGGTGGATGGAAACTACATTTCCCACAGGCCGTGTGTTTTAGCCACATCAGCAGCAGGCATTTCAGAGATGCTTTGTAGTGCTGGTGAACTGCTGAAAGCAGTGAAAGAAGAAATGCAAGCAGAAGAGAAATATATAAGGCACAAAAACAAACAGCAAAGAGTTTCCATGAAGACACGGTCCTCTTTTTGTTCTCAATGATTTGTCTTTGAGAGTATCAAACCAGCAAACTAGATCATTCTGTAAAGATTCAAGAACTGAGACAGTAGGACAGCAACAAAGGACAGAACAAGAAACAAGCTAAAGCAACAGAGCAGTGGAAAAACCTGTGAAACGAGAGGAGGAAATAACAAGAAAGGCCTCAATGAAAAAGGAGAGAGAGGTCCTTCAGAGTGCTGTGCCGGCACAGATATCTTTGTCCTGATATCATTACTGTGTCTTTAGTCCAGCTGTGTCCTCAGTAAATAATGAAGGGAATGAGAAAGAGAACGGTGATTCCTCAGATAGGACTCATTTAACAGCAGGAGGGATGAGTGGGAACAAATGGAGGGATGGAAAAGTGACATTTCAGAGGCCAAACGAGTGGATACAAGCAGGTAGGGCAGTGAGAGGACGACACGAGGCAGAGCAAGAATCCCCTTTGTACTACACAAACAGGGAATATAATTCAGGAGAAACACAGACTGATTTTTCCACACTTGTGTACTTCTGCCTGAAAGTGTCACTTTGTCCCAGCACCGTCTGGCTGCTGCAGCAGTCCACATCCCACCATCGCGTCTCAGGCAGGGCAAGGGTGTGTTCAAAGTACAACCAAGGCCATGTTCAGTTTCAAAATCTGTGAATCACCCAGAGTGTCATAACCAAAATGTCACATTCACAGAAGTTCAGCTTTAACCTTCACGTGTTTGCTCTCTGTAAGTTTAATATGCTGTTAATATAAAATCATTACTTTCTGCATCAGTTTCAGACTGAAACCCATCAAACATGTCAGTGGGTAGAAATTCGTCATTATTAAAAAGGCCTTTAGTCAAGCTGATTAAAAACAAACCCTGACCTGAGTGTGTTAAACAGGCCAAACAACATAAGTAAAGTTAAATGAACCTAACACATCAATATGAAAACAGATGAGCACAAAGTAAGGAGCTCATGCTTACTGAGATGATGCAGAGGTGATGTCCTGCTGTCACTCAGAGACTTTACTAATGTATCTGTCAGTTTGTATTCATGGTTAACAACATGTTCAGTTCACCGCTCACACACTGCACTTCTCTCCATAAATCCTGCACATACAGGCCAGAGAACCAATAATGATCAAAGGCAAACAGCAGCTACCAGCAACCTTTAAGGTGGAATGTCCTCTTGCATTTTATGAACATTTAATAAATTGTTTAGGTTTGTTCTATCTTTTCATTGGCTCCCACATCACACAAACTTTAGTTATTATTAAATCTTGTGGAGCTTAAACAGGCTGATGTGAATGAATTCAACAGTGCTTATAATCCATTTCCTCAGATATGAAGAAAAATATGATTTTTTATTTTAAAAAAATATGTTTTTAGAAGCAACACTTCAGTAGGAAACCTTGAAAAGATGACTGCTGACCAGGTGAAGCCTTTTCATAAAAGACTTTCTGAAGAGTGCTGAGTATAATAAGGCAAAGGTCTCACAAATGGTTCCTTTAGAACGTGCAGCACCAATGTTCAGGGCACAGGTGGTGGACTTGGTGTGAGGGATCGTGTTAATAATGTCAGACAACGAGAGGTTAAACCTCGTTAAGGCTGGATGGCCGGAGGTAAGTGAGGGGAAAACGTTTGAATGTTTTTGATTATCAGGCTTTAACCATTAAAACCATTGGAGACGACTCTGGACAGACAGCAGGACAGAGCTTTATTTGCCTGTGGACAGAGAGTAAAACAATGGTACGCAACAACTTTTACAAAAATGCGAGCTGAGACAAAGAACCACCATCGCTGGCCTCACCTGCTTTACTTAGTGTTACATGACAAATACACAATAAAACAATAAAACACAACATATCTTGACTACGTGCTGTCTTTGCTGAAAGTCTCTTTGCAGGTAATATGATTTGAAAGCAGCTTGAAATGCAAAAAAGTGTCAAGTATGAAATTTGATAAACTGTCAAAAGTTGCCAACTACTTTGAACAGCTGTTCATAAGGAACAAAAGTCCCAGATTTATCCACTGGCACATAACTCACTGCTCTGTGAAATACCTGATTCCTCATCATGGACATCTTGGATATCAGTATTATGGATTTTTGGAGCAAGAGCTAACAGCATTACCATTGAGATAATGTACTAATGAAGGCTTAAACCTACCAATTAAAACCAGTACAAACATTTTAAAGGTAATAAATCAGCCTCAGCACCAAACTGGACCCCCTTCAGATCCCCCGTCACCTGTTCCTGGATCAGAGACTTCCTAACCAGTCACACTCTCCCCCCACTCTGCACTGTATCCCCACAGGGCTGTGTTCTCATCCCACTACTCTACGCCCTGTACACCTATGACTGCACACCTAATCAAATCAAATCAAATCAAATCACCTTTATTGTCACGTCACATGTGCAGGTACACTGGTACAGTACATGCGAGTGAAATTCTTGTGTGCGAGCTTCACAAGCAACAGAGTTGTGCAAAATACAATAACGTGCAACAAGCAAAATATAAAATGGCTAATCTAAAAGTAATAAATATATGTACCATATATAAAGGTATATACATTACTGAATGTGTGTACTAAATATGTTTTTCTACGTGTGTGTGTGTGTGTGTGAGTGTGTATATACATGTTTTACAAATGAAATAGAGTAAACAATAAAATAAGATATATAAAATATAAAATATACAGAGGTTGGTAGTTGGACATGTGCAAAACAGTGGCATTAATGTACAGTATGGAGTGCATAATGTTGAAGTTCCAGTAGTGAGGGTGAGGTGTCTATGAAGTGTTCAGCAGTCTGATGGCCTGGTGGAAAAAGCTGTCTCTCAGTCTGCTGGTTCGGGACCGGATGCTGCAGAACCTCCTTCCTGATGGAAGTAGTCTGAAGAGTTTATGGCTGAGGTGACTGGAGTCCTTGATGATCCTCCCACTTTCCTCAGGCACCGCTTCCTGTAGATGTCCTGGAGGAGGGAAGCTCACCTCAATTATCCGTTCAGCACACCGCACCACTCTCTGGAGAGCTTTGCGGTTGTAAGCGGTGCTGTTGCCGTACCAGGTGGTGATGCATCCAGTGAGGATGCTCTCAATGGCACAGCGATAGAAGGTCCTGAGGATGCGGGGCTCATGCCGAATCTTTTCAGTCTCCTGAGAAAGAAGAGGCGCTGCTGCGCCTTCTTCACTGTTTTGTTTGTGTGTACTGACCACGTAAGATCCTCAGCCAGATGTACACCAAGGAAGCGGAAGCTGCTCACTCTCTCCACAGCGGCGCCGTTGATGGTGATGGGGTGTGTACTCCTCTGCACCTCCGGAGTCCATTATCAACTCCTTTGTCTTTGTGACGTTGAGGGTGAGATGGTTGTCTTGACACCAGTGGGTCAGGGCGCTGACCTCCTCCCTGTAGGCCGTCTCATCACCGTTGGTGATAAGACCCACCACTGTAGTGTCGTCCGCAAACTTCACAATGATGTTGGAGTTGTTAGTGGCCGTGCAGTCGTGGTGTAGAGTGAGTACAGGAGAGGGCTCAGTACACACCCCTGTGGAGCACCAGTGTTCAGTGTGATGGGGATGAGGTGGTGCTGCCCAGTCTGACCACTTGGCGTCTGTCAGACAGGAAGTTAAGGATCCAGCTGCAGAGGGAGCTGCTCAGTCCTAGATCCTGCAGTTTCCTGTCCAGCTTCGAGGAACGATGGTGTTGAATGCTGAGCTGTAATCTACAAACAGCATTCTCACATACGTGTCTCTCTTCTCCAGGTGTGACAGGGCAGCATGGAGTGTCAGGGCTATGGCATCATCAGTGGACCTGTTGTGGCGGTATGCGAACTGTAGAGGGTCCAGTGAGTCGGGTAGTGCGGAGCAGATGAAGTCCCTGACCAGCTTCTCGAAGCATTTGCTCACGATGGGGTCAGGGCTACAGGTCGCCAGTCGTTCAATGATGAGATGGTGGAGGATTTGGGTACAGGGACGATGGTGGCCATTTTGAAGCAGGCTGGGACTACAGACAGAGAGAGGGAAAGGTTGAAGATGTGTGTAAACACTCCAGCCAGCTGAGCCGCGCATGACTTGAGGACGCGGCCGGGAATCCCGTCCGGACCAGTAGCTTTGCGTGCGTTCACCCTCCTGAAGCACTTCCGCACATCCTCCTCAGACACAGTGTGCGCACTGACGTCATCCGCGGTGCGCACACTGTCCGGTCTCATGGTGTTCGCTGTGTCGAATCTAGCGTAGAATACGTTTAGATCCTCACACAGAGGCCCGTGGTCCGCGGTGTGCTGGTTTTCCTCTAAAGTCTGTGATCGTGTTTAGTCCCTGCCACATACTCCGAGGGTTGTCAAACTGTTGCTCCACCCTGTCCCTGTACTCACGTTTGGCTGCTTTGATCGTCTTCCGGAGTTGGTAATGTGCGTGTTTGTAGTCCGATGTGTTCGCGGAGGCAAAAGCGGTGCTCCATGCCGCTAGCGCCGTGCGAACATCTCCGTTAATCCAGGGTTTTTGATTTGGGAAGGATTTAACTGTTCTGGATGGGACGACATCTTCCACGCATTTTCTGATAAATCCACAGACTGAGTCTGTGTACTCATCAATGTCATTAGCAGCCACGTGAAACATTTCCCAGTCCGCGTGATCAAAACAGTCCCGCAGCGTAGACTCCGATTGGTCCGACCAACGATGCACCGCCCTCAGGGTTGGAGCTTCCTGTTTCAGCTTCTGCCTGTAGGCGGGTAGAAGCAGGATGGAGCGGTGATCTGATTGGCCGAATGGGGCGCGGGGGAGGGCTTTGTACGCATCCCGGAAAGAGGTGTAGCAGTGGTCAAGAAGCCGGTCTCCACGAGTGTTGAAATGGATGTGTTGGTGGAGTTTTGGTGAGACTTTCACCTACCCACCCAACCAACGTCATCTTCCAGTATAACGATGACACCAGCGTGTTTGGGCTCATCTCTAATGGAGATGAGACAGCGTACAGGGTGGAGGTAGAGAACTTGTCCCGCTGGAGCTCAGAAAACAACCTGAAGCTGAACGTCTTTAAAACAAAAGAACTCACAACTGACCTCAGGAGGCACAGACAGGGCCCCTCTCATTATAAATGGAGAACAGGTGGAATCAGGTTTCCGGGCACCCACATCTCGGCTGATCTCACCTGGACCCACAACACCATCGCCCTGGTAAAGAAGGTCTGGTGTTTGGTACTCAGGGACCATGACTGAGAACAGGAAGCCTGCACAGAGGGTCATCAACACCACCCAAAAATCACTGGCTCCTCTCTGCCACCCCTGGAGGCCATCCTCAGATCTTCCTGTCTCCAGAAAACCAGGGACATCACAGGTGACCCCTCACACCCCGCACACCACCTGTTTTACCCCCCTGCCCTGTGGTAGGTGCCTCATGTCAGTCACGTCCCACACCTCCAGACTCTCAAAACTATTCCCCTTTACTATTTAGATTCTATTCTATTCTATTCTATTCTATTCTATTCTATTCTATAATATTCTTGTAGATTCAACATTGTGTGGCTCCTTTTGTAATCAGCAGAGTAGCAGGTTTAATGAACTACATGGTTTTCATTGTATTCCCCATGAAGCTAGCTGTGCCCCCCCATGGACTGCTTCCAAATCCCCCACAGTGTATTTTTAGACCCCGTCCTGAATGTGCTCTAGATCTCCTCGTCTATGTCAGTGTTCAGAATGAAGCCATTCAAATTTAACACAGGTGTTGTTTCACAATATACATACAGTGTACCTGAAAACCGTATGGTTGAAAGGTATGTCCACTCTGGACTGTTCTTCATCCATGTTCAGCATATCTCTTTAGGCAAGTGTACATGAAGGGCAGGTGTGATGCCTCCATGTTGATGTGGCAGGATGAATGTTATTCCTCGGTTCAACCCACTTTCAGCCTGGCGCATTAGGGGGCGCTAGTATAAATAGTGGCCCTTTGAGCATTCCTGGATCGCTTACCTGTGATCTCCTTTTTGGTCACCTGACTTCCCTTGGTGTTGCAGCGATCATCTGCGGGTTACCCTTCTGAAGCCTCCATCGCAGCTGGTAGGTGTTTACTCAGTGTAGTGCGTACTATATTACCTTACTGGGTGGTAAACAGATATTGTTTTTAGGTTGTAGCTGTAGAAGCCTCCTATGAGCCACTCTGCTCATGATTCATGACGCTGTTTACTTGGTACGTAATTCAGTTTTGTTACGATCTCTGCCTTTTATTGTTCTTTTATAGTAAATACTTATTATGCTTTGCTTTGCTTTGCTTTGCTTTACTTTGCTTTATCCGTCTGTTCCTGTTGCGAGGTTACTTTTCCTGCTGCTGCCAGCTTTTAAAGTGGACGTCGGCGTGGACAGCGGCCATATGCCAGCCGGTTTTGGGAGTCGGCTGGCGTGCATATTGATTGACTGGATGACTAACTTATAGTCGGGCAGACGGCAAGTTGGAGCAATACAGCGATTCCGTTTGCTCCAGATTTTAATGGTTTATTCAGATTGTATGTCGTTTTTCTGTTTTGATTTGTAGTTTTGATTTTTGTTACGCCACTGGTGGGAGGCCCTTTTTCTAGCTGCAGATTACCAGTGTGGTCCTGCAGTTGGGTTATCCCCCAGCGCTGCATATTAGTTTTGTTGTAATATATTAAAATTTTCTTTGTTTCTTTTATTCAGATGCGGAGTGCCGACGTGGAGGAGACTAGGGTGCCTTGGTGGTGGGATCCTTTGAGTGTACACACCTGCCTTGTTTAGTTTATTAGTGTGAGTGTGTGATAGTGTGCTGCACTTGTGTCTTGGTGTGTTTTCTTTTCTTTTTTTTAGTTTGTGCGTGGCATCCCTGCCCTTCCACTGGTAAGCCTCAGCTCTGAATACCTTTTTTAAGCATATTTGTACATTGATATTTATGATTGTGTTTTTATACGTTGTTTTAAATAATCATTAATAAATTGTTAAACTGTTTTATCATTGAACCTCGTCTCTGTACTGAGTATAGCGAACCTAAGTGCCTTTTTGGTGATTTAGTGTTACTTCCAGTATTCTCTGGGTGAAATTCCCAGGGTGGCGTTGTCTTTTAAAACTGTGAAGAGTATTTACTTTATTCCCACCTCGTGCCGCCACATTGAGCAGTCCTCTGGCATTTGAACATTGAATCAAGCTGATGTCAGATCAGTCAGTCCTACTGTCTGCAGGAACACGCTGCCCGAGAAAGTCAAACTCTGCAGCTACCACTCATAAAAGAAGCATGGAAGCCTGTCAGGCCCCACAGCATCTGTGTTTGGCCCAGCCTCTTATCTACCAATCAGATCGCATTCAGAGCTGCTGAGTGCCAATCCCTCACCGACGCCGACTCACCTACATGACCTGACTCTGACCCCTTAATAAATCTCTATGTGCGTCCAACTTTCCCCTCTCTCACCTTCTGTTTCTCTCTCTCTGCCTTCATAGCCTGGACTGCTGCTTCCTCAGTGTTGTATGTAGCAGCCAATTCAAGAGAACTATCATATATTTTACATGACTCCTGAAATCAACACTCTCAAAAACCATCTATTAGCACAAAAACTCTTTGCTCGTTTCTTTTCTCCTTTTTCAACATAATGAACCTTCTTCTTTTTCAGCTGCTTCATTCAGGTGTCACCCTGCTCCTCTCTGTCAAACCAGCCCTCTGCATGTCCTTCTTCACTACATCCACTTTCTCTGAGGTCTTCCTCTCCTCCTCCTGCATGGCAGCTCCACCTTCATCATTCTTTGTCCAGTATACCCACGGTCCCTCCTCTGCACACCTCACACACTCAACCATAACACATGTTAATGCAAACAAACTGAAAACCAAACTAAAGGGATGAATTTTAGAAAGAGACCTGTCTGGATATTCTAGATTTTTGCATGTTTACATTTTCAAACCACTTACCGTATTTTTCAGACCATAAGGCGCATTAAAAGCAAAATAAAACACTCAGATAAGTCAAACGTTCCTCAACTCTCTCTCTTGCTTCCTCCACTTCCGTACCATTGATGCATTAATGTTGAATTCTCTGGCAGCTGCTCTATTCCCATGTTGTTGCAGTATATTAATGACTAACCTGGTATTGTGGATGGATTATCTCAGTTATTCTCCTGACTGAAGTTTGGTCCGTTTACAGCATCCTGCCATGCGATTGCATTTGTCCCTAACCATCGGGAACCCTCACGTTAACTTTTATCCAGTGGAAAAAAGTTAGCGTTCATCCTCCAGCTTCACTGTTTATGTTATGCTAACAATCACGTAGCACATCATTATATACCAGCTAGCCCAACTTCAGTAACCCTACAAACGTCACTGCTGTTTAGTTTTCTGTCTTCATTTATGTTGGAAGTGATAGCAGAGCTGTACGTTTGAATGTTTCAGAAATCTCTCAGTCAGAACATGCTATATCATGTTTAGGTGGAAACTAGTGCGCTAACTTCCTGCTAACTTCTAACTCCATCCATTCGCTTCCGCTTATCCTTTCCAGGGTCGCGGGGGGCACTGGAGCCTATCCCAGCTGTCATAGGGCGAGAGGCGGGGTACGCCCTGGACAGGTCGCCAGTCTGTCGCAGGGCCAACACACAGGGACAGACAACCATTCACGCTCACATTCACACCTAGTGACAATTTCGATTATCAAATTAACCTATCCCCACAAGCTGCATGTCTTTGGACGGTGGGAGGAAGCCGGAGTACCCGGAGGGAACCCACGCAAACACGGGGAGAACATGCAAACTCCACACAGAAAGACCCCGGCCTGATGGTGGAATTGAACTCAGGACCTTCTTGCTGTGCGGCAACAGTGCTAACCACCGTGCCACCGTGCTGCCCTTTTCAGAAATCTCTCAGTCAGAACATGCTATATCATGTTTAGGTGGAAACTAGCGCGCTAACTTCCTGCTAACTTCTAACTCCATTAAATGTAATAAATCCTGTTTTCATGGATGCCTGGATGTTAAACTTAATTGTTACACCTGGTAAAGCAGGAACGCTGATCATTTTATTAAAGATGAAAGAATTTAGACCGTTTTTAACTCTCAGTGATGCTGCAGTGTTCGTTTGACTTTGGGACCTGAAGCGGACGGAGTTTAGGACCCAGATTACGCCGCGAGGCTCCTGACTACGGTAGCCATAATGCTCCGACAATCCATCAAGCGGTGTGGCTTCGTAGCTTACCAAAGTCGTACTAAAACATTTTTGGCAGATTTTTGAGAGCCGTGTACCACATAAAATCGGTTTGGGGTCAGTAAGCACAACCAGAATTCGTACATAAGGCGCTTATATGATTATAAGGCGATTATAAGGCGCACTGTCGATTTTTGAGAAAATTAAAGGATTTTAAAAGCGCTTTATAGTGCAGAAAATACGGCAAATGCTTTTTGTCTTCAAATTAACTAATCTATACTTGCACCCTGTTAGACCTAATCCATAGCCTTGTGACATCCAGCTTTTCCATTTTATTGTTATTTTTTAAATATACCTCGATCTTTACTGAATTAAGGAGGAAGCCAGAAATAATAATGGCCCCACCGTTGAATAATATTACGTTTACTGAGTAATTCTTTGTATTTTGGATGAACAGACTGTTAGTGTCAGGGTTACAACACAAACACAAGTTAGACTAGACAACAACATACTGAACTGCAATGTGTGTGTGTGTGTGTGTGTGTGTGTGTGTGTGAGTGTCGATCCCTCCACGCTGTTAATGTGCTTGAGAGGGAGAAGCCATTTGTATGAAAGTAGTTTGTGTATTTGCAAGTCATTGTATGCACTACACCAGTGTATGTGTGTGTGTGTGTGATGAGGTGTTGTGTTGGCTTGGCACAGTGCATAGCTCTGTTGCCCACTGGCAGCAGCACAGCACCTCGTTGCAGTTGTTGAAGAGAAAGTGAACAGCTGGCACTGCTGGGACACAGAGGGAGCAGGCAGCGAGCCTGAGACTCAGAGAGAGCAGCAGGGAGGCTTCGTGTTCATACTGATAGAAGTCAGCTAACTAAAACACACCCAGCAGATCACACACACACACACACACACACACACACACACACACACACACACACACACACACACACACACACACACACACACACACACACACACACACAGACACTTATGTATTTCCAACAAAGTTGCAGCACACCCTGTGATCACATAAACTCTGTAAAACCCAAAGAGAATTTTAACATGAAATAACTTTAAAGCTGAAATCATTTCTGAGCTTTTAAACACTTAATGACTTTCTCACACTGGTGACCCAGATGTCACTGAGCTAATCAGGCAAATGCATCACAAAGTGCTTCTATTATTGAGGGAAATACTGAAATTGTAATTTATTGTTTATTACTAAGTTAAAAAAAAAAAGGATATCATGCCATCCTGTTATTATTGTTGTCATGATTATTTTCATTATTATCCAAAGAACAAGCTGCTGACCTTACAGCTTGTCTTTCCTTCCTGTCTTTCCTCTGCATGTGTTCACTTACCAGGAGCCAGGTGGGACAAGAGGGACAGCATGAATATGTTAAAAACACGAAACATGTATTCCTGCACGGTCATTATCTCTGCCAGAGACAACACTGAGCTGTTTGATTACCGCTCATGCAACTACAAAGCAACAGTTATGGAAAATTATATTTATATAAGTTGATGTCTAAGCCAAGCATCCTTTGGCAGTGTTAATGTGTGTGACTGTTATACAGAACAAAGCGCTTTGAGTGCTCAGGTAAAGTAGAAAAGCGCTACATAAAACCAGCTACCCTCAAAGGAATGATGGAAAACCAAACAAGGATCCGTCCTTAAAGATAAACAAGATGCTTTTCCTTCAAAATCTGACAACTGTGGAGTTTTTGCATTGGTTACATGTGACATTCGACCCAAATGTGGACATGGAGACAGATGGAGGTTTAACAAAAAGCGACCCCTTCATTAGGAACAGATGCTGTAGCTCAGGAGGTAGAGCAGGTCACCCACTGATCGGAAGGTTGGAAGTTCGATCCTTGGCTCCTCCAGTCTGCATGTCAAGTGTCCTTGGGCAAGATACTAACCCCAAGTTGCTCTCCGATGCATCCATCGGAGTATGAATGTGTGTGAGTGTAGTTAGAAAGCACTGAGTATAGAGGGAGTGCGTGTGAGAATGGGTGTGATTGGGTGAATGTGGCGTGTTGTATAGAGTGCTTTGAGTACTCCGGGAGAGTAGAAAAGCGCTATATAAGAATCAGTCCATTTACCATTTACCATGCTCTGATAAGGGACAAAGGGACACTGACACCATAGGTGATGAGGGGAAGTGGACACACATGGGAACAGAGCTGAAGCAGATAGACACAACAAGATGGGGGAAGGAACTCTGAATATAACACACATGAGAGGAGGGCCTTTCAAAATAAAATAGGAAACACTGCACAGCGAGAGCAGGGGACACACAGAAAGACTAAGGCTGTGTCCCAATCCAGCGACCGCACGCTCCGGAGTACGCATTTTGAGACCTATTACGTCACAGCGACTCGACGACGACTGTCCCAATCCGAACTGTACTCCAAATGCGGTCTCCAAATGCGCCGCCGATTTCCCCAAATTCGAAGCGTGGTCCGGTGTACACTTCGTGGTCTCATATATCCCACAATTCATAGCACGGCGGTGGGTGTGGATAATTTTGCCGAAAAAATGGCAGACGGCTGAAGCGGAGCGGCCGAAGAATGAATTTTCAAAAGTAAGTACTGAATATTATGTCACTTATTTATGTGCGAATGTTTAATAATGAAGAACATTAAAACATTACTGTTGGCCACATGTCGGCAAAGTTATGTGACATTAGTGATGTTTGTACTAACTTGGTTTTAAAGCCTTTACTTTAAAATATACGCCGTTCAATAGTCGACCTTAATCTTACAGAGATGTGATGATTTTATGGATAATTAAAGTCAGTCATATATCCACAAACACAACAAGCTGAAAGTCAGTGATGCTGCTCGGTTTGCAGTCCTGAATATGACGGCACAAGCAGGATTCACTGCACTGTTAATGTTAGCTATGTTATATTGCTGCCTCTGTTCGGTGGTGTCGAGCCAAACGGACTTTAACGTGTGTTTGAACGAGCTGACGGTTCACTCGTTAAGCTGAAAGAAAGATGCTTTAATCACAGGAGTCACACATGTGTCCACTGGACCATCTGGAACTCTTCTTGTTTAGCACTCGTAATAACACAAACACTAAATCCTCCTTCTCTTGTGCTGTTTTTTAGCAGTGTGTACACCTGAGACTGTCACCTGTCTGTCTGTCCTGCACTCTCTCTCTGTTTCTTTCTCTCTGATTGTGGAATAAAAGTATGAACATGTATTTATAAGTTACACTTGTGTTTGAATCCTGCAGCTTATCACACATTTGATTTCCATGTGTGACAACTGCAAGTGTCCAGAGTGAGGACAGACTGAGGGACCCACTGCTGCACATCATCTGTGAGGCTTTGCACCCCTGATGATCCACCAGGACAAACTCAGCAGTGTGTGAGGAAGAGGAGGAGGAAGAGCCAGCAGCAGCTGACAGATGGAGAGAATAGACAGACTGTTCCCTGTTTGTGAAGGACTGCTAGGAAAGTTTAACATAACTAATTGTCTGTCCTGAATCAGTCTTATTAGGTAATGTTCAAATAATGTTATCATCCCAGTGTTTTCAGTGTGGGAGAAAGTACTCAGGGCCTTCAAGTTACACACTATGAAAGGCAGCAACAAGTTTAATGTTCAGAAACCTAAAGTATGTATCAGCAGCAGAATGGAGCTAAAAATACATGTTTGTTTCAGTTCTATGAAGCTTTGAGTATTTTGGATTAGTAGCACTGCTGTGTTTGTTGCATCATATTGCTGTAATTGTTTATATGCTTTATATATTCTGAGCTAAGTTGATCTATAGTGTTACATCATATTCTATAAGGATGTTATGTGTTTGTAGACTTTCTGCCCAGTTTGACCCATTTAGCAGAAGTCAGCCTGTTTAAGGCTCTGATATCTATTCTGTATGACTTAAAGCAGTTATGACATGCTCTGATTTTCTCACCCAATAAAGGAATATTTCATATATCAGTCTGATCTTCATTCTATCAGCAACAGTTATCACAGCTCGTACATTTCCTTGTCCCACGTATATGTAAGCATTGCAGCATGCAACCTGAATCTTTACTGAAGTCCAGTGAATGTCACAGAGTTCAAGCTCACTGCTGTAATATCTCATAATAATCTGACAATAACTATAATATTGTCCATATTATATTTACATTACCACAGTGAGATGACTTTAATTTCATGAACAACATGAGCTAATTGTTATTTACTAACTAATCTTAAAATGACTGTTCAGTACAGAAATGAAGCCCAACAATCATGTTGTTACAGTCCTGTGGTCTCAGCCTCAGATACTCAACTAATCAAAGTGATGTCATAAAAAAAATGAACGGACAGCTCCTTCATTTCTGTCAAACAAAGCTGTATGAAATGTTTCTTGCGGTTAGTGTCATGGTTGCTAGGCAACCTGAACAGCACGACGAAGGCTAGACCATCCCATTTCACAAGCCTCTCACTTCCGCATTTCTCGTAATTAGTAGATGCAGCATGCTTAAGTAGTCCACTTAACGGCGCAGTGCCACGGAAGTCTTGATCGCTGAATTGGGACACAACCTAAGACACTCTGGACATGAAAGGAAACTGGCAAAATTAACAAGAACTAAGGATTAGAAATGTAAATAATAAAACTAGGAAACATAGCGGGGAAAGTACCAAAGATTCAAGGACTGAGCAACGAGGGAATACGCCACACTACAACATCGATTCAAAAAACAAACCACTGGGAGCCAAAGAGAGAGGTGGAAATTTAATAACTGTAGAGTACTCTCTGTATATAGTAACCATTGTCCTTAATGTAAATATGTAAGAAACATTGTGTATGTTTCTGTTCTGTGTCCTGTGTACTGTTTGTTTGTATATGTGACTTTTTGGCTGCTGTTACAACCAAATTTCCCCTTGTGGGACAATTAAAGGATTAAAGGATTATTCTATTCTATTCTAAATTTAACAGAAGGTCCGCCTTTACTTGGGGCTGCACAAAACACTGTGAACAAAAGGCGACAGGAGACTATGGTAAACTAGCAACCTAAACTGGGGACGGTTAACCACACAGGATTATCATGGTCCTGAGTCTGACGACTCAGTGTTTTGTGTTTCTTTATATTATTCTATGTTCTGGTTTATTCTGTTATATCTTTTGTTAAGGTTTGCCATTTGTTAGAGTTTTGTTCTGTGCCTGCCTGCTCCCACTTCTCTGTGTTCCCTCTGTCTGTCCATGGTGTCACGCTGTCTGCCTTTGAATCTGTCTGTTAAATTCAGTGTCTTGTCTGGTTCTGTGTCTGTGAGTTTCCTGTTTTATTCTGAAGGTCTCTGTCTCATGTGAGCGTGTTCTGTTTATGTTTCCCCTGTCCCGTCAGCTGTGATTTCTCCCAGGTGTGTTCCCCTCCTGTCTCTCATCCCTTGATTACTGCTGTGTGTATTTAAGCCCTGTGTGTTCTGCCTGTTGCTGGTTCGTCTGCGTTAATCTCCTCCGTCATCCTGAGTGGTTTCCCTGCATCTGTCTGCGTCTCTCTGTCCTTCTCCCCATTCGGTTATCATTTCAGGTTTGCTCTTTAGTTTTCTCAGTTTAGGTTTACTCACTTCTGTTTTTCGCCACCCTCACCTTGTGTATTTACCACCTCCATGAATAAAGCTTCCTCACATCTGAAGTGCCTGCGTTTTGGGTCCTTTAATAATTCCACACGGCTCATCCTACGAGCCGTGACAAGGATACGTCGAAAAACAATCGAGCAACTGGAAACGAGGAACTTGGGAAACACGAGGAGAGATCAGCAGACGACCCGACGAGGAACAAAGGACAACACACACAATATACACACAACGAGGGAAGCAGGAGGGAGACACAGCTGAACCTAATCTGACGAGACTGGGAGGAAGCAAAACTCAAAAAACTGAACACGAGACTATCAAAGTAAAACAGGAAACACAAGATAGGCACAGAGACGCAGACTAGACTGACAGGGAAGACAGAGCGAACATGGAGACCAACAACAGACTGAGACATGGAGACACGACTGAGTGGAGACACACAGGACATACAGGGACACAGAGACAAGAACAGACAGGGACACATAACTATGTCAGAGCTAACAATCACTGAAGTATAACCAGAAACTAACTAAATAAAACCATCAACACTGAGTCAGCAGACTCAGTAGTGTAAACCACTCCACTGTTGACTCTTTATAAAGGGTTTAAATATGTTGATGTTTTTACATTCATTAAATATCAGTTCTATTTTATAAATGTAATTAATAGAGTTACCTGTAATTCTCCATTTAATTTTCCATTTAAAATCAGCATCAGTTGTAATTTAAAAACCATCCTGCAGTGGTTTGGAAAGTTAGTGGGATGTAGGAATAGTCTCAGGCTGCGGTTTGTGACCAGGACACCAGCAAAACTCCCAACTAAAGCAACGATCGTGTGTATTTAACAGGATGTTGTAATAACCTTTGTGTAGTCATTTTACCACATTAAATATGGAGCACATGTACAACATGTTTCAGATTAGACGACAGCCAACAGCTTCAATTTAACTGTGACTGTTTGTATTACAGCGTTTTAGTATTTGGAGCCAATTTTATGTTTTTACAATTTCAAAAACTTTTTTCTTTAACCTAAAACATCTGCAAAGATACACAATACATACAATTTAAAACTAAGAAACTATCATTTAATTTTGGAAAATCACAAACTGTTTATGCGTGTTTGAGTGTGTGTGTGTGTGTGTGTGTGTCTCATTGGAGTTTCACATTAGTCATCAATGACACACAGCTTCACGTGTGTGTGGGTCTGTGTGAGTGTGAGGGGATTTTTTTCCAATAATCCTTTAATCCACAGGAATTAGCTAATAGCAAATCATTATTTGTAGAATACAGGTTGCTCTCAAACACACACACACACACACACACACACTTCTCTGTCTCTCTTTCTATCTTTAAAATCTGAGTAGAGGGAGTGGCTTTAAATACATAAAGATGGAGGAGAAACGTTTGGAGGTGTTCTCAGACGGGGACAGGTGTCGGAGAACGTCTGTGGGAGAACGAGTGTGGAGTGGATTTAAACTGCAGACAGTGAATAAGCTTTCAGTGCCAGCGTGTCCACAGCGTGTCTACAGCGAGTCTACAACGAGTCTACAACGAGTCTACAGCATGTCTACAACGAGTCTACAACGAGTCTACAGCGAGTCTACAGCATGTCTACAACGAGTCTACAGCGTGTCTACAGCGAGTCTACAGCGAGTCTACAACGAGTCTACAGCGTGTCTACAGCGAGTCTACGAGTCTACAGCGTGTCTACAACGTGTCTACAACGTGTCTACAACGAGTCTACAGCGAGTCTACAACGAGTCTACAACGAGTCTACAGCGTGTCTACAGCGAGTCTACGAGTCTACAGCATGTCTACAACGAGTCTACAACGTGTCTACAACGAGTCTACAGCGAGTCTACAACGAGTCTACAACGAGTCTACAGCGTGTCTACAGCATGTCTACAGCGTGTCTACAACGAGTCTACAGCGAGTCTACAACGTGTCTACAACGAGTCTACAACGAGTCTACAGCGAGTCTACAGCGTGTCTACAACGAGTCTACAGCGTGTCTACAGCGTGTCTACAGCGAGTCTACAGCGTGTCTACAGCGAGTCTACAACGAGTCTACAGCGTGTCTACAGCGTGTCTACAGCGAGTCTACAGCGTGTCTACAGCGAGTCTACAACGAGTCTACAGCGTGTCTACAGCGTGTCTACAACGTGTCTACAGCGAGTCTACAGCGTGTCTACAGCGTGTCTACAGCGTGTCTACAACGTGTCTACAGCGTGTCTACAGCGAGTCTACAACGAGTCTACAGCGTGTCTACAGCGTGTCTACAGCGTGTCTACAACGTGTCTACAGCGAGTCTACAACGTGTCTACAGCGTGTCTACAGCGTGTCTACAGCGTGTCTACAACGTGTCTACAGCGTGTCTACAGCGTGTCTACAGCGTGTCTACAACGTGTCTACAGCGTGTCTACAGCGTGTCTACAACGTGTCTACAGCGAGTCTACAGCGTGTCTACAGCGTGTCTACAACGTGTCTACAGCGAGTCTACAGCGTGTCTACAGCGTGTCTACAACGTGTCTACAGCGTGTCTACAGCGAGTCTACAACGAGTCTACAGCGTGTCTACAGCGTGTCTACAGCGTGTCTACAACGTGTCTACAACGTGTCTACAGCGAGTCTACAACGAGTCTACAACGAGTCTACAGCGTGTCTACAGCGTGTCTACAGCGTGTCTACAACGTGTCTACAGCGTGTCTACAGCGAGTCTACAACGAGTCTACAACGAGTCTACAGCGTGTCTACAGCGTGTCTACAGCGTGTCTACAACGTGTCTACAACGTGTCTACAGCGTGTCTACAGCGAGTCTACAGTGTCTACAGCGAGTCTACAACGAGTCTACAGCGTGTCTACAGCGAGTCTACAGCGTGTCTACAGCGTGTCTACAACGTGTCTACAGCGTGTCTACAGCGAGTCTACAGCGTGTCTACAACGTGTCTACAGCGTGTCTACAGCGAGTCTACAACGAGTCTACAGCGAGTCTACAACGAGTCTACAGCGTGTCTACAACGTGTCTACAGCGTGTCTACAGCGAGTCTACAGTGTCTACAGCGTGTCTACAACGTGTCTACAGCGTGTCTACAACGAGTCTACAGCGTGTCTACAGCTTGTGGGGTTTTGCAGAATTAATTTTGCACTAACTTACATCAACATAAAGGAAACTGCTGAAGGCAGATAGTCTGGTTGGTTCATTGAAGTTTCACATTAGTCATCAATGACACACAGCTTCATCTCAGCTGTGTGACGTCGTGTTTGGCTCGCAGTGTTGGTGCAGTCTAAAAAACATGATAATGATTAATTTTCTCCCAAGTAAATATCACGTTTCCCCGCTAGCCCCTGTCTGTGATTATTACTTACTTGACTTTTCCTTGAAAGCCAATTACCACAGCTGACATTAATTCTGTTGTAATTACACATGAGGTGAAATGTAATGTAACTGGCTTCCCACTGAAATCAACTCAATGTTAAATTTGGTAATTAGGTCATAATTTTGACTAAAATGTCCTCACTGAATGGATATAGTGAGTGTTATTAGCAGCAAGGATATACCTGCATAATCACTGTCTAACAACACAGCCCATTAACAAATATGTGTTTAAAGGTGGGAAACATCACCTGCAGCTGACATCACAACCTGTAAAAATACCACAGGTCTCTCCCACAGAAGTCATTCTCATCGTCGAGTTTTCAGTGGAACAAATGTTTCATGTGTCTCAGTCTGAGCTGACTGCAGGTTTCCTTAAACAGCTTTATAAACAGTCCTGCTGCATAAACCTGAGCTCACAAGCTCAGTTTCACCATCATTCAAATGCAAATGTCCACCACCATTAACTGGTAAGAGTTAGATTCACAAAGAAGATGGAAGATAGCCCCATCAAAGAGCTGCTGGGTACATGTGTCAGTATCGCCACATAAGCGCTGATATAACAGGAGAAGAAGGCAAAATCCAAACTTTCACAGTTTCAAGCATCTCCGTCTGTATCTGTGTGTCTCGGAGCTTCTGTGTCATTAAAACCCACACGACCTCTGACCCAGCTGTGGCCGCTGTGGTGCAACCCAGCCAAGAAAAACTGAGAGGAGCAAAGGTCAGCTGAAGCGCCTCAAAGACTGCGTCACATCACATGTTGTGAAGAAATGTCAGAATCACAGGTGAGCATAACAGGAGACATCTTCCACCATCTAACCGTGCAGTGCAGCCATGGCCCCGCCCTCTGTGGTACAGTTCACATAATAAAGAAACGACGTCACTGTTAGTCAAAGGTTTGGTCATCATGTAACTGTCCTGTTAGAATCTAGGGAAACCGTCAGTCAGCTGAGACTGACGACACTTCATCCACTGAAAATATTTAGATTATTGATGAGCACGAATCAAGACACCGCAGGTTTCTATTATCATTTACAAAACGTCCATATTGTGAACATGTATATTTAAAAGTAATATTTCCTAGGCACTTACAGTTTCTCTAAAACCATCTGGAGCATTACATTCATTCACCTCTGGACCAAAGTCCAAAAATCTGTATTAACATAAGCCAAGTCGTTCTCTCACAAATTCAGAAATGAGACTTAAAGTTGTGTTTAGTAAAAACTCATATTACAGGCACAGCGCAGTGCTGCAGCATGTCTGTTTAACACTGATAAACATGTGCTCAGGTTAAACTGTCACATGGATCATGTCACTTTGTCAGTTATAGCAGAGAATAGCTTTGACACAGGACTGACAGCACAATCGATACTTCTCTGACCTCATCCACGGGAATGTTAGGTCATTATATTAGGTTAAAATAATAAGTTTACAGCCCCCTATGGAACGCCAGGACTGCCATAATGAATTAATTAAATACACCATTAAATAATTAATTAAATGTGTCAATAATTAATTAAAATCATAAATAATTAATTACATAAATATTTACGACACATATAATTAATTAATTATTGACACATTTAATTAATTAATGACACATTTAATTAATTATGGACATATTTAATTAATTAATAACACATTTAAATAATTATTGACAGTTTTAATTAATTATTTAATGATTTATTTATGTAATTCATGTTGGCACTTTTGTCCCCTTCATGTCTCTCCTTGAAATCATTTTATCTGTCAGCCTCACCCATCAAACTAAGTGGGCGGTGTTAAAGCTGCCACTGCAGCTTCTCTAACATTTGATTGGTTGCCGTGCAAAGTCAGTCAAGACAGGTCGAGCCTAGATAATCGATTGCTTGTGTGGACTTGGGCCAGCCAGGTGTCCCAGAATACATTTCAAATCACAGGCAGCAATGGTGGTGTTGTAAAGTTTTAAAATACCCCGTTTTTCTGTCACCAACTACACTTTGTCAAGGAGACACTGCCACTTCTAAGCACTGAAGTGGAGAATACCTCTTGCTTTGCAGTATCTTTTGCAAGTTGAGGAAGTTCACGCCGGACTTTATTCACCGTGCCCAGTAACGTTGTTTTGCGCTGCAGCAGTCTGTGCGACAGTGACAGTGAAGTAAAGAAATTGTCCGTTGTGACATTTCTCCCATCATCCAAAAACGGCTCCATCAGTTTCATGACCACGTTCTCTGCCAGCCTCTCTCCCTTCTGACGACTGGGGTCCTTTCCCAAGTAAGGAGATGCACTGCAGACATATTTGGTGTCCAAATCCGTGGCCATCCAGAACTTGATCCCAAATTTGTCTGGCTTGGTTGCAATATACTGTGTGAATGGACAACGAACCTTGGCAGGGAACAGCTGTTCCCTACCAAGCATTTCTTGCAGCTGGCAACAACGGTCGTGCATTCAGTATAGTTGTGACTTCCGCAAGAAATGTGGTCAAAATCTCATGAGTAAGTTGAAGCATTTCTACCAGGCATTTCTGAAAGTTGTAACACAGAGGTTTGGCCTGCCTTGGATCTGAGCAACTCTGAGTGAGCAAATGCAAATGTGCCAGGCCTCAAGGATAATGGGTGGTTTGCACAACAAAAGCTGGAGGAGAAACAAGCTGACGACCTGTGAAAATCTCAGCAGGGGTGCTTAACACCTCGGGACTTGCACCAGAAAATAAAAAAGCCAGTAATTCTAGGGGGTGTTGGGTTTAGGGAAGCTACGCAAATTTGCGCAGGATAGTAAACCTAGTGTTAACAGTGTTTTAGCCGCGAATGTAGTGGCCTAATCGTCACGTCTGGTCAGGTTATCAACATAGAACTTGTTTGCAAAAGTGCTCAGATGTTTTCAGAGATGTCACTCGCTCTGCTGACAGTCAGCTAAGGAGAGTGTACTGAGCTCACAGCCCCGGTGTTCCATTTTAACTGTTTTTTATTTTTTGTTTGTTTGTTAGTTTTTAGGGGGGGAAGGGGGGGGGTTACGTTAACCGGTTTGTTTACATGTTCCACTCTCTGTGTTCCACATGTTACATTCGCAGATTCTCATTTTCACCGAACGATCGTCTTTTTCCGCCTGGCCTTGTGTCTCTGTGCTTCTGTAACATAAAGAACGAGCTGACATTTTTCTAATGACACCAGCGATCAGCTCAACAGGCCCTCAGTTTACCTGCATGCATCCTCCTCCTCACCTGTCAGCTGTTTAACACCTGCTGCTAATTCAAGAAACACGCCCACGTTACCTGGTGATAGTCAAAGTTTGACTGGGCAGCCGGTGCTCGATATAACGCAATGTCGGCGCATTTTTCTGCACAAGATAAATAAATATAGTTTTCTTTCCTGAGCGCAGAGCTGCTGGAGCTTGTTTCCCTACAGAGCACTTTATAAGCGAACCAGCTTTTTCAGCGGCTGATGTCCAATCACCGCACACAGCTTTGAAACCTCACCTGAGTTTTAGCTCTCAGTGGTTAAACACTGGACTTAATTCACTCAGGTTCTGTCTGTCGGGTCACGTTTACGTCGCTGTTTTATTTACAACTGAGCAAATCGGTTTGGCTGAGGTCAAAGTTATGTTTCATAACTGCATAGTTTTACAGACGTTTAATGGTTCACTGGCACATGTGTTAGACTGAACCATTTGCTTTTCTTTATCTGGTGTGTTTTGGATTTAACAGTGAATTTTGAGATAAAACTGACTTTTAAAATGTTTTTATACAAAGAGGAAAGAGAAGGCGCATTTCCACCGAGAGGAGCAGAGTTTGCAACAGCATGTTCATCATGAAGACTGCAACCTGGACAGAAATATTACATCATCTGTTTTTTAATAGTTATTCAACTGTATTCTAAGCACCAGCTGTCTGTTAGAATTTTTAGAGTTTACTTAACTGAAAATAAATGAGGTTAACATATAATTTCTGTGATTTTTTTTCTTTCTTTCTTTTTTTCTTTTTTTCTTTTTCGGTCATGTTATGTTTAACTGTCAAAGGCTTGTTACAAACTATGAAACGCATCGTGCAGACTTCTGGATGTTAGGAGAAAACTAATACTGCTCATGAATGAGACTAAAGGCAGGAAGGTGTCCTTTAAAACTAAACATGTTAATAGGACCTCCCTATTTGTATCATAGTTTATGATATAGCACGTGCATTTCAGTAATAGCCTACTTATTTCAGTGTAGTGGTGAACAGTCACACAGCCAACACGTTCTCACTCCCAAATCGTAACATTTTACGTTAGGTGACAAATCGTCAACATATTACGTTTTCGGGCACCCAACGCGTTCCTACGTGACGACATCGGAAAACTGCGGACACATGAGGACCATTTGGACTCAATCTACACATCTTCGCTTTTTCCCTTAAAATCGCTTGGGAAAAGACTATTTCACGTCATTAAAGTGCTGGTTAAGGTCATGGTTAGGTTTAGGGATAAGGTTAGGTTTAGGCGTAGGGATACGGTTATGGTTAAGGTTACAAATAAGGTTATGGTTAGGCTTAGGGATAAGGTTAGGTTTAGGGCTGCAATACAGGGCTGGAACCCGCCGCGTACCATAACAACGTGGAAGGTCACCTTTCGCGTTCCTCAGGAACGCCGCGGGACGTGACAAAACGTCGGGATGTTAAGCCTCGAGAGTGAGAACGGGCTCACACAGCTCATGTGGGCGTTATCTGTGATACTCCATAACTATAATTTATCCAAGTTAACTTCAGTTAACCATTCAAACAGTTCTTTTGCAACAAAAAACATAAACAGTCATGTCGCCGGTAGGTTTCCGCTGTGCCAGCTGTTTAAATTACAGCTGCTTATGCAGTAACCATGGTAACCACGGACTTTGAGCGGCTGGATCGATGGAGGTCAGACAACAATTTTACATATATGATCTTAAAACAGGACACAGCCACTATACGTGCTGGCCTCATATCAAATGTGTACGCAGACTGAGTCTGTTTGACGTTTGCTTTATATCTAATCTTCGCTCTCAAACATTTAAACAGCAGCGAGTCTGCAGCTGAGGGAATACAAACTCAAATTGTCGGAACAGGTTTGATCGTTTCTTTCGTGTATTAATTTGGTGATTTATTAAATGTATAACTGTTATTCTAATCTGCTGCTGAGTCTCTTACGCTGATGAAAATGCAGATAACACAGATCACGAACACCTGTTCAACCAATCACTTTCCACTTTGATCTGTGACAAACTGACGGTTCATCTCTGTTACAGTGTTGCGTTAGACTGCTATAATTTTTTTGTTCTTTATGCTGTAGATTTCCACGTCTCTGGAATAGTTGGCAGTAACAAGGATGATTTTCTGTAAAATCATAAGACCCGTGACATATTTGTAGATGACAGTTAGATTAGTCAGCTGGGAAACTGGGTTAACTTAGAGAGCTGAAGATATCGTGGATATGCTGACCTCGCTCTGTGGTGTACAGGGCCGTTTACCCTCATGATTAATATTCACAATAAAAATATTAGCCGAACATCATGAAGTCTGTATGTGTTTCATAGTGTCGAACAACCTTTGTACAGTTAAAGCCAGCAGTTACTACATGACAGAAACACCAACGTTATCTCTTTTATGCGTTTATACACAGGTCACGCTGATTACTGAACAAAATTGCTGGTTGTCTGAGTGGTGTCCCAGAAACGATGTGGGCTTCATAGATAATTGGCAAACCTTCTGGAGGAAACCTGGTCTTGTTAGGAGAGACGGCATCCATCCCACTTTGGATGGAGCAGCTCTCATTTCTAGAAATATGGACAAATTTATTAAACTCCCCAAAATATGACTATCCAGAGTTGGGACCAGGAAGCAGAGTTGCAGTCTTACACGCCTCTCTGCAGCTTCTCTCCTCCTGCTACCCCCAAAACCCATCTCCATTGAGACTGTGTCAGCTCCCAAAATGACAAAAACAAACCAAAACCAGCAACAAACAACTTCAACATAGAAAATCACAAAGAAAGAACAATACAGTATCCACATCTGAACCAAAGAGTAAAACAGTGAAATGTGGATTATTAAATATTAGGTCTCTCTCCTCCAAGTCTCTGTTAGTACATGACTTAATAATTGATCAACAAATCGATTTACTCTGCCTTACAGAAACCTGGTTGCAGCAGGATGATTATGTTAGTTTAAATGAATCAACACCCCGAGTCATTCTAACTACCAGAAACCTCGAAGCACAGGCCGAGGGGGGTGTGGCAGCAATTTTTCACACCAGCCTATTAATTAACGAAAGACCAAGACAGACTTTTAATTCATTTGAAAGCCTGATGCTTAGCCTTGTCCACCCCAGCTGTAAAACTCAGAAACCAGTCTTACTTGTTATCATCTATCGTCCACCTGGGCCTTACACAGAGTTTCTCTCTGATTTCTCAGACTTTTATCTGATTTAGTGCTCAGCTCAGATAAAATAATTATTGTGGGTGATTTTAACATCCATGTAGATGCTAAAAATGACAGCCTCAACATGGCATTTAATCTGTTATTAGACTCAATTGGCTTCTCTCAAAATGTAAAAGAACCCACCCACCACTTTAATCACACTCTAGATCTTGTTTTAACATATGGCATAGAAACTGAACATTTAACAGTGTTTCCTGAAAACCCTCTGCTGTCTGATCATTTCCTGATAACATTTACATTTACAATAATTGATTACACAGCAGTGGAGAGTAGACTTTATCACAGTAGATGTCTTTCTGAAAGTGCTGTAACTAAGTTTAAGAATATAATCCACCCACTGTTATCATCTTCAATGCCCTGTACCAACATAGAGCAGAGCAGCTATCTGAACGCTACTCCAACAGAGGTTGATTATCTTGTTAATAATTTTACCTTCTCACTACGTGCGACTCTGGATACTGTAGCTCCTGTGAAAACTAAGGCCTCAAATCCGAAGTCCCTGACTCCGTGGTATAATTCTCAAACACGTAGCCTAAAGCAGATAACTCGTAAGCTGGAGAGGAAATGGCGTGTCACAAATTTAGAGGATCATCATTTAGCCTGGAGAAATAGTTTGTTGCTTTATAAGAAAGCCCTCCATAAAGCCAGAACATCTTACTATTCGTCACTGATTGAAGAAAATAAGAACAACCCCAGGTTTCTCTTCAGCGCTGTAGCCAGGCTGACAAACAGTCAGAGCTCTACTGAGCCAACAATCCCTTTAACGTTAACTAGTAATGACTTCATGAACTTCTTCACAAATAAAATTTTAATCATTAGAGAAAAATTACCAATAATCATCCCACAGATGTAATATTATCTACAGCTACTTTTAGTACCATCGATGTTAAGTTAGACTCTTTTTCTCCAATTGATCTTTCTGAGTTAACTTCAATAATTAATTCCTCCAAACCATCAACGTGTCTTTTAGACCCCATTCCTACAAAACTGCTCAAAGAAGTCCTGCCATTAATTAATTCTTCGATCTTAAATATGATCAACCTATCTCTAATAATCGGCTATGTACCACAGGCCTTCAAGCTGGCTGTAGTTAAACCTTTACTTAAAAACCATCTCTAGACCCAGCTGTCTTAGCTAATTACAGGCCAATCTCCAACCTTCCTTTTATATCAAAAATCCTTGAAAGAGTAGTTGTCAAACAGCTAACAGATCATCTGCAGAGGAATGGCTTATTTGAAGCGTTTCAGTCAGGTTTCAGAGCTCATCACAGCACAGAAACAGCTTTAGTGAAGGTTACAAATGATCTTCTTATGGCCTCTGACAGTGGACTCATCTCTGTGCTTGTCCTGCTAGACCTCAGTGCTGCGTTCGATACTGTTGACCATAATATCCTATTAGAGCGATTAGAACATGCTGTAGGTATTACAGGTACTGCGCTGCAGTGGTTTGTATCATATCTATCTAATAGACTCCAATTTGTACATGTAAATGGAGAGTCCTCTTCACACACTAAGGTTAAATATGGTGTTCCACAGGGTTCAGTGCTAGGACCAATTCTGTTTACATTATACATGCTTCCCTTAGGCAGCATCATTAGAAGACATAGCATAAATTTTCACTGCTATGCAGATGACACGCAGCTCTATCTGTCCATGAAGCCAGATAACACACACCAATTAGTTAAACTGCAGGAATGTCTTAAAGACATAAAGACCTGGATGGCCGCTAACTTTCTGCTTCTTAATTCAGATAAAACTGAGGTTATTGTACTCGGCCCTGAAAATCTTAGAAATATGGTATCTAACCAGATTCTTACTCTGGATGGCATTACCTTGGCCTCCAGTAATGCTGTGAGGAACCTTGGAGTCATTTTTGACCAGGACATGTCCTTTAACGCACATATTAAACAAATATGTAAGACTGCTTTCTTCCATTTGTGCAACATCTCTAAAATTAGAAATATCCTGTCTCAGAGTGATGCTGAAAAACTAGTTCATGCCTTCATTACTTCCAGGCTGGACTACTGTAATTCATTATTATCAGGATGTCCTAAAACTCCTGAAAAGTCTTCAGCTAATCCAAAATGCTGCAGCAAGAGTCCTGACAGGGACTAGAAAGAGAGAGCAGATTTCTCCTGTTTTGGCTTCCTTCATTGGCTTCCTGTTAAATCCAGAATTGAATTCAAAATCCTGCTCCTCACATACAAGGTCTTAAATAATCAGGCCCCATCTTATCTTAATGACCTTGTAGTACCATATCACCCTATTAGAGCACTTAAACTCTCTCGCTCTGCAGGCCTACTTGTTGTTCCTAGAGTATTTAAAAGTAGAATGGGAGGCAGAGCCTTCAGTTTTCAGGCCCCTCTTCTGTGGAACCAGCTTCCAGTTTGGATTCGAGACAGACACTATCTCTACTTTCAAGATTAGGCTTCAAACTTTCCTTTTTCTAAAGCATATAGTTAGGGCTGGACCAGGTGACCCTGAATCCTCCCTTAGTTATGCTGCAATAGACGTAGGCTGCCGGGGATTCCCATGATGCATTGAGTTTTTCCTTTCCAGCCACTCACTATGTGTTAATAGACCTCTCTGCATCGAATCATATCTGTTATTAATCTCTGTCTCTCTTCCACAGCATGTCTTTCATCCTGTTTTCCTTCTTTCACCCCAACCGGTCGCAGCAGATGGCCCCGCCTCCTGAGCCTGGTTCTGCCGGAGGTTTCTTCCTGTTAAAGGGAGTTTTCCTTCCCACTGTCGCCAAAGTGCTTGCTCATAGGGGGTCATATGATATGATTGTTGGGGTTTTCTCTGTATTTATTATTGTGCGATCTATTGTACAATATAAAGCGCCTTGAGGCGACTTTTGTTGTGATTTGGCGCTATATAAATAAAATTGAATTGAATTGAATTGAATCCCAAAGATCAGCTGTTAATCGAATTTATTTGCTCTCTCTCCTCCTTAAACATGTTTTTAATGTTAGTTATAATTCAGAATTGGCGACTGAAACACGTAGGACACATACGAACATCAGGAAATAAAAACCCGATAAATATAACCTCAGTAAAAGAAGTCAGTGTCAGCGGGGGTTATTACAGCTGTGTACCGGGGCCTGCGCTTTGTCGGCGGTAATAACAGCTCGATTGTTTGCGAGGCGAGCGGGTCTATCCCACGCTTTGCCGTGAGACTGGGCTGGACATCTCTGAAATCATCGAAGCACTTTTGCAAAGAGGCTGTATCTTGACAAACCGACCAGACATCTGAAGATTAAACCGCTACATTCTCGGCTAAAAAAATATTAAAACGGTATTTAGTGACACACAAACAGAGTTTTTCAAAGTTTAGTTCTGCTAGTTTCCACATGCCGGTTTTTGTGTGCTCAAAACAATGGCCACCAGGCCAAAGCAATGGTTTTGACTCGATCAGCGTTAACCCCGCCCCCTGGGTTTGATGGGTGAGGTTGACAGATAAAATTATTTCATGGTGAGACCTGAAGGACTCAAGTGTGCCAAAATGAATGAATTAAATACACCATTAAATAATTATTTAAATGTGGCAATAATTAATTAAAATATGAAATAAATAAATAATTAGTTAAATGTGTCAATAATTAATTAATTAAATGTGTCAAAAAAATTTTTTATTAATTATTTCCCATTTTAATTGATTATTTCCAATTTTAATTAATTATTGCCACATTTAATTAATCATTTAATGGTGTATTTAATTAATTCATTATGGCAGTCCTGACGTTCCATATTACAGCCAGCTGATTATTTCTGTGTGATACTGGCTTACAGTGAGTCAGTACTCTGTGTTTAGAAAGTTTAAAAGCTACAAAGACCAAATGCTTGCTGATGATATGATATTCTACATCTCTGGAGTTCGACGTAAAGTTCAAACTTCAGCTCAGTTGAACCCACAAGTCCTCATGTAGCTCACGTGCACATAAGGCAGGGAGAGCTACGTCTAAAGAAACAGACTGAATACACCAGCACATAAACGTTTGCACCAAAACTCTTATGTGTGTGTGTGTGTGTTTGTGTGTGTCTGTTTTGGGACTTGTGACCAACAATATTGTGATTGTGTTGTTGTGTCTTAATAGATGAGCACTATTATGTTGTTTCTATATTTTCTGAAAAATTCTAAAATAAAAGATTTCATCAAAAAGGTGTTTGTTATGTGTCAGCTGTGTCTGACTGACTGCTAAATGTTCTTAGTTAACTTTGTTTTAAATATTACAGCGTTTCAGTGTACAATGTGATGAGAAGAGTTCGATTAGGATGAGAGTCCAAGGGAAAAATGGCTGAATGAGAACAAACATCTGTTTTCCATAGTGAAAAAAACATGATCACACACTAAAGTTTCAGTGGTTTTAGTCCCGGGCTTCATTTTGGATTGTCCACAGAGACACCAGCGATGCAGAATATCTAAATATAGTTTGTGAAACTGCGTCCAGCTTGCGGTTTATTGCAGCATCCTATGCTCTGAGTGAATAAGCTCATTCCTTCACCTTGTTCTGTTCACTCATGCCCAGACACTGTCTGTCCACTGATCCTGCTTTCTTTGCAGCCTCGCACGTCTCAAGTCCAAATACAGGATGTGGACCCCAAGGCTGACCTTGTGCTGGCTGCTGGAGAGGAAGACAGAGCTGTGGGTTTAGAGGTGGTGGCAGAGTATTGATCGATAGCTAACTTTATTGCCTTTAAGCTCCAAGATCTCATCTGCTACAACCTCTGTGCTTCTGTTGCTGCAAAGGAGGAAGAGATATGTGGAGTAAGAGACAGAGCCAGTTGTTCTGCTGTCATTATCACCGGGTTTAAACAATAGAACTTATACACAAAACCACTGTGTTCATTAAAGTCACGACTATGTCAAAGGTGAGCTCTTCTATTTGACTCCAGTCCAAGCTGATGGAATTACACCTCACGAAAATCACAGATAAGACTCAAGCATCCTAGCACTGTGTGAAAAACATTCATGACCTGGACCATTGAGGTCTGAGGGAGTCACACACACACACACACACACACACACACACACACACACACACACACACACACACACACACACACACACACACACACACACATCCCATTTTTATGCATGGGAATGACGACCAAACAAATCAAAGAGGAGCTTATAAAGAAGCAAGAAGAATATTTAGTGTACAACAAGTCAAGTCAAGTCAAGTGGCTTTATTGTCGTTCCAACGATGTGGAGTGATTAAGTGAAACGAGACAACCTTCCTCCCCACATGAATCCACCTCTGCTGTTCGTACTTTGCTGCACACGGTGTTGGAGATGGTACAGAACGTCTGAACACAGGTTCTAGATACCGTCTAAGCTCAGTTTGCCCACATTAGAAATGTTCACTTATCCCCCTCACCCTTTTCTCCTTTTTCATGCTGGGTTCAAACATCCACACACCTTCAGTGGCTTAGACCAATCAGCTTCCTGCCTGCACTTCATGCAGTACATGCATTTGTGTATCTAAATGCTCATCTGAGCTCAGAGATCTGGAGAGGGAAACATTCCTGACTCTTCCATGATAGCAAAGGGATACACTGACCTTTGCCCTGTGGCTCCAGGTGGGAACACCTAACTCTCCTGCCTTCTTTGCTTCTGTAACACTGTGTGCTGTTAAACCGAGGCTAACCGAGCACTGAGCAGCTCCTTTAGTGGGAGACTGCGGCACCCACGGTGTGGGACGGAGAGATTTCGCAGGTCTTTCCTCCCCACTGCTGTCAGACTCCACAATAAAGACTTTTGCAGCTGATCAAACACACACATCCACACATGTGCAATAACACTAATGTGCAATAATCTTTCTGGCATCGTTGTATTTTTACTCAGTTGTATAAAGCATTTGTATTCTATTTTTATCTTATTGTATATTTTATTCTATTTTATTCTACTGTATATAGTATTTTATTTTATTCTATTCTGTACAGTTGTGTACTGTATTTATTCTTATTTTATTTTATTCTAATTTTTGCTTCATAACTTTTGCACTGTCCACTTCCTGCTGTGACAAAACAAATTTCCCACGTGTGGGACTAATAAAGGTTATCTTATCTTATCTTATCTTACATCACTGAGATCCTCCTGTACTCAGAGAAAAATCCTAGAAATCCTCTCTCCTGTTTAATCTACATATTCATATTCACACTGTGAATAAAAGAAGAAGCAACGAGCCAAGCACCGGTATGTGCTGTTGTAGTGTGATATGGGGACTTCATGAGAAAGATATGGACACCAGCTGCTGGAGATCTGACCGATACTAAGAGATACTGTCAAATGGAACACAGGTATAAATAAATTACTCACTGTTTGAATGAATGTTTGAACATTTATTCAAACTCCTTTCTGACAGGAAGATTCATGTTACTGTTTCAGCCTGTTTGACGTTTCTCATTGTCAAACAGGAGAGAATAACACCATATTATTTGTGTATTACTGTTGTATACTGTGCATTACTAACAGTGAGTAGTACTTTTTGTAGAGTGGCTTTAACATGATTGTTTATTTTGCTGAACTTCTGTGTAGCTCCGTTTACACATCTTTGATGTTTCCTTATTTCCAAGAGAGACACAAAGCTGAAGCTGTGATTGAAACGAGACGTTTAAGACAGACGCCATGTGTAGCAGGTTGGAAAGGCTACATGTTTATTTTGTAAGAAAAACAATTACCCCCTTATTTTTTGTTTATTATTGTGACTTATTTTGACATTGTTGTGCATTGCCAGACCAAGGTTATATCTCATTATGCCAGTAGATGGTGCTGTTGCACTGGTGTGGAACTACCAGAGAGACCGCGCATGCGCAGCTCAGGAATAAATGAGCGCCTGAGCAAGACGCTAACTTTGGTGTCCTCTCTATTAAGGTACTGACAAATAAACTTTTGTGTTACCGAACTGGTTCTGAATGTCATGTAAGTTCAGTAACAACTGTTCGGCCATATTTTGAGATGATTGTGATGATGTCGTTTTGTGGTATTTTGTTGTAATAAGCAGTAGTGTATCATCGGCATAATGCTATTATGTAGTGATGTGTCGGTCGCGAACGAAACGGCTCTTAGAGCCGGATCTTTGAAGTGAACAACACAAGCCGTGGTTTTTTTTTCTTTCTCTCACCCTCTTGCTCACCCCTTTTCCCGCTTCACTCTGCACGTGAGCCTTGTGCTTTGCGCTGGGAAGAGGGGGGAGGGGCGGTAGTTACACTCGCAGTAACACAGGAACAGAGCGAGGGAGAGAGAGAGAAAGAGAGCCAGGGACAACATCGTCACATTAGAAAGGTATAGTAATCATCCACAACTATTTTCAATTGCGGATGATAAAGGATTCAGAAAGTTTATTCATGCAGGCCCATATGACAGAGAATGTGCATCTTCTTTTTGTTTTCATATTTTCATTTATATTTAATTGTGTTGTGGTTTGCAGTGTTTTGTGTTGTTTCACTTTAAATTTGTTTAAAAGGAAAAAGCTGAAAATTTAAATAGTTAAAAGTTGAAATGTAAATAGTTGGTTTTTGTATTATATGATTTATTTATTACATTTTATGTGGAGTGAATAAATAAAAGTATATTTACGGTGGCCCCTAGAGACAAAGCACGTACAAACTCCAAAACACATAAAAACTCCAAAGCACGTACAAAACACAACAGAAGTGCTCCAGGATGCTAGGCGCAGTGTTGAGCTTTTGTTACCTAGTGGCTACACCAGCCAGGAAGTACCAACGACCGGATTTGGTGTGTGGTAGTAACAGGTAAATGAACATTTTTTTTAATTATTTGAATATATATGAGTGCTTGTGTATAAATACACAAACAATACACATATGCTTTTAATTGTGTAATTTAGGTGATCTAGGTAGCTCTGTTTTGGAAGTTCAGTTAGCGCTAGAAATGTGTTTTGGAGTTTGCACATGCTTTTTGGAGTTAGTACGTGGTTTGTCTCTAGGGGCAACCATATATATTTTTATATAAACATATATAAATAAAACCACTTTTTTTACATTAGTAATTCCTTTTGTGCATAATTTTATATTGTTGTTAATAATAAATTAATTAAAGCAACAAAACAACCTGAAGAGCCGGTTGCGAGCCGAACGAGTCGGCTCTTTTTAGGGAGCCGAGCCGAAAGAGCCAGTTCTCTAAAAAGAGCCAGAAATCCCATCACCACTCTCTAGCCTGTGTGTCACTTGCTGCCGGTCCAGATTCCCATAGGACTGGTGCCGGTAACACATGCTTTAGCATCCTGAACGGTAGCATGTTAGCCCAACTGCTGAAGAGTTTTCCACACTGGGCTGGAAAGTTTTTGTCCCTTAATAAATCATTTTGTTATCTAATGTTAACAATAGTTTGATGATCTGAAACATTTAAGTGACAAATATGCAAAAAAAAAATAAAAAAATCTGCAGGTCAAATGCTTCTTCCTAACAACAGAGCGCTCCGTGTGTCAGCAGCAGTGATGGGAATAACGGCGTTACAAGTAACGGTGTTACTAACGGCGTTACTTTTTTCAGTAACGAGTAATCTAACTAATTACTATTCCTATCGTTACAACGGCGTTACAGTTACTAACAAGGAAACGCGGTCCGTTACTATTTTTCAACAAACAGATGGTTGAAGCTGTGTTCAGCTTACCGCATCTCATATCAGTTGCACGGAAGTAGCTGTAAGTAATCTGGACGCTACAGCTTTAAGCAGCTGCGCGCTCCCGCGGACGGTAATCACGATCACTGTCTAGCACAACACCTGGAGCTCAGGGGGCAAAACAATCGCATGAGTGTTGCTGTTTGACTGAGGAAGAATAAAGTAGTCATGGTAAGCCAATCACATGACCACTTAAAGACAAAGCAACAAGGTGCCAGTTTTTAAATTGTGCTGATAGGCCACGTAAAACCAGAGTCATGATAAACAATATATACGCGGCGTTTTTTCCTCAATAGTTTCGCCACGTTAGCGCTAGCAAGCACTCTCTGCTTATGAGCAAAAAAACAAAACAAAAAAAAGTTTTAGGAGTGACGGCGAGAGAGAGAGAGAGAAAGAGAGAGGGAGAGAGAGAAAGAGAGAGGGAGAGAGAGAAAGAGAGAGGGAGAGAGAGAAAGAGAGAGAGAGAAAGAGAGAGAGAGAAAGAGAAAGAGAGAGAGCAGGAAAAGAGAGAGAGCGAGTTTTGAGATGTGAGATTTGTGACGTTTAGCGTGTTTGGAGTGTGTAGTTAATGTGTTGTCTTGTGTAGTTAGTGTGTAGTGTTGTGGATAGTTTTGTGTTGTGTGTCAGAACAATGAGGCGACTGCTGTCTCCAGGTAGAAACAGCAGTGATACACCTGCTGCTGTCAGACCTGCAGGTATCAGGCTGTGATGTTCTCCTTTATAGTGGACAGTGTCAGGAATAGAAATATTGTCCTGCTATTAGTTGCTGCTATTTTTATAATCATCATTAACATTTCAGTATTAATAGTGAGGTTGCAGTTAGATGCATTCAGATGTTCAAATATATGGTTATAGCCTTTATTACAGGTCCAAAGAAGAACCATTTTAAATGGTTCTGTTGAATCTATAATTTAAATGTTATTAATGCTTTTATGATCTCTGTGTAGAGGGCAGAGACAGGAAAAATACTCTCTGTGCCAAAATGAGACAGGAAACAAAACGCGTCTGCAGAGCATGTTTTGCAGAAGTGAAACTGAAGCCAGAAGTTTAAGTGCAAGGGTGTTTAGTATGCATTTATTGCGGATTAAGCCTTAAGCAGTTGTGGTAGATTGAAACAGTTGTTTATATATTTCACATATAAGTCAAGATCATTACACACAGGATGGCCTTAGCCTGGTTGGTTGCTTGCTTGAGGTCAACTAAGGATCAGAAAAGCAGATGCAAACTCTGCACGCACAGACAGACAAATAGTGAGAGGTCATGACACGTACGTAGCATACACTGCAGACACATACACACAGAAATGCAGAAGTGTGCCGACGTACTTAGAGGAAGTGCACCAGACGAGCGACAGCGAAGAGGGGAAGCACCGACCCGAAGACAATGTTTTTTAGAGCAATGTTAAAGGTCAGGGAACATTTTGTGGTTTGGATTGACGTAAGCTGTACTATTGTCTATTTTTGTAAAAGAGGGGGGCTTTGTTATTGTACCCATATAAAACCTTGTCTCATGATTGTAAGTTCAGTTCAACACTGATTGGGTTGTTGAACTCACACATGTGTTCATTAAAATGCCGTCTAAATTGCCACGCCTGGATCTGTGGTTTTATGGATTCTTCTCTCAATATTGAACCCTAACATTTGGGGGCTCGTTCCGGTGAGAGAGAGGGAATGTTGGGGTTTTGGTGAGATCCGGGGTCCGTGGTAATTGGACGGGCAGACGGTAATCAGTGGTGAAAGTGAGCAGGCATTCCCCGGGGCATTTAAAGGTAAGACACTGCCTGTTGAAATATATTTCCAAAAGGTGTCACATTGGGCATGTCAAATTAAAGTCTACTCACTGAAAATTACTGGTGAATGTCTGTTTTTTAATTTTGGTGAAGTTTTCATGAAGTTTACCGGTTGAAGTAATGATAATGAAATGGAAGTTTATAAGTGACAGTACTGAGTTAATGAGAATAAAGGAATGAAAAGAGAATTAAAGCAGTTGGACTGCGAAGTGAACTTTTAGAAGGATAGGGAATTTGGTCATTGTGTGGGGTGAAGCCCCGTTGGTCATTTGATCTACGTGTGATGGTCAGTTCGTGGGTTCAAGTCCCTTATGTCCACAACGGGAGATCTGCCTCAATCTTAATCCTGATCCGGGTGTAGATTGTTGTTTCAAATTATTATAAATTTTTCTAGGACGACAGCGGCGTCTGTTAAGAAGCGCATTTTCTCCTTGGTAACGCTTGCGCTAAGGCAGGACGCTGACCTTAGACCTACTGGACAGTAGGGATAGTACCGTCGACAGCGGGAGAGAACTTGGGAACCTCTGAAATTGCTAGGAGTTAGAGTCTCCTATTTTTGCGCTTATTGGGTATGCTGGCAAATTAAGTTAGGTTTAGAGATCTGGACAGGACAGTCTGGGACCGCCCTGGTGAATTGAGCACAAAAAGTCTGGGACTGATCGGTTGGAGCCGTTATGTTCTATTATCGAAATTACATAGGAGTTGAAAAGGCCTAAAAAAAATCTGTGCAGTTGTAATTTAAGACGTCTGTAATATAAAATATGAGATCTATGAGTAGGATCAGTCTCTGTGTTAGTCATGCACAGCCGGATGTGCACTGATTGTGTGTGTAAATGCAAATGAGCAGCAGTGACGCGCAGAGAGGGTGGTTTCAGTTTTCGAGAGGACTGAGCTTTTTGCTAAATGCCTGTATATGAGAGGTTGGTTTTGCTTATTATGAGAGTGTAAATACAGTGTGAATATATTAGTGTGGATGCATAGTAAATGACTGAATTTTGATAGATGTATAGTTCGTGAGCCATAAATGTTGGTGTGTTCATTTTCAGTTATGTGTGTGGGGAGAAGCCGTGAGGATGATGAGAGGTTTCAGTTTTCTTTCTTTTCTTTTGACTTGCTCTTTCTGATCATGGAAGGCATGTCCAAAATACTCGTATGAAAGCGTATTTCGAGTGATTTTAACTGTGTGAGTGCTGTCAGTATTTGATTTGAGTGACTCTGCGTGAGTTCTCTGAGTGAGAGAAAGGCAGTGCGTGTGAGACGATTTATGGCGTCTGAAAGAGGTGAGAACTTTTAAAGGTGTGTATGGAATAAAGGAGTGTGAAATATATTTCTTGGGTGATGAAAAAGTAGGATGTGCTAAAGTTTGAAAGTGTTTTTAATTCAAGAAAACAAAAACAAAGGAGTTAGATTAGTTTGAGGAACAGGAAATATTGCTCTGTGTATCGGGGCTGCAGCAACAGGAAATAGTGAACAGGAACTGTGCATGCCCATATATGGGAACTGAGGGTGTGCAGAAAGAACACAGAGAGACAGACGAGGAAATGGGAGCAAATGAAGCCTTTAAGAAAAAATGAATATAATACTAATTATATGGTCAATACAGGTGGGCGTCTTTCAACTTTGCAACCTTGAGTTCAGCAGCAGAAAAGTAGATTAAAAGAATTGGGAGAATAAGCCAGTTTTTGGCTCGAAATTGTGCGGCTGGATCTCTCACTTTGTCCCTGAAGCGGAGAAGAAGTTCAAAGGACAGTCAATCGCCTGATGAAGACCGATAGAACATCGTGAACTTGAATACAGCAGGCAAACGGCAGTGCCACTGATCCATTAACCCTGATGACGACTGACGACCAGCAGCAGCATGTAAGAGTAATGTAACATGTACTGTGAAAATACAGGCTGGGCAGTTGAACAGTGGGATAAAGAATTGTGGAAGAGCACTGGACATTGAGTGATATTTTGCCATGCTGGGACTTAATCTGAAAGAAAGACTGTAAAGAAACAGAGAAGAAGACAACAGCTGAGTTGAGACTGTGTTTGCTGGAGCTTTGAAGCCCGAACAGGACATTGTGCAGAGAGGACCAGTGAGAGATGAAGCTGGACGAGTTTGACTGCGAGAATATAGGATATAATTGGATTGAAAATTGAAACCTGAACTCATGAATTGTTTAGGGATGTCCACTACAGCATAACAAAGAGGTAAACATTAGAAAAGGTAGGAATAATGAACGAAAATAATTGTCATTACCTTAATGAATAGAAAACACACATACAAATTGTTACATGTGAGATTATTTTTGAAATGAATCAGAAGTGAGATAGTTTGAATCTAAAGCTCAGTGGTGAAATGCATAAATTAAATATGAATATATAGGATGCAATGAAGAAACAGCTTACACGTAGTGTACATTAACATGAATACATCACAAGGCAACGAAGAACTCAATGAATTAATTTAATGAAGAAGCAGTTTACACCCAATTAACATAAAATGCAGGGAAGAACACGCTTACATGCATGGCATAATTGGTGTTTCTGATCAGAGATAGAGAAATGGGTTATTTAACCACTGGTGATAATAATGAAAATGTCTTAGTTTGTTATTTTCAGGGTAAAGCAGACCCAGGCCAATTCTCCAGATGCAGGAGTCTGAAGAAATTACAGGTTAACATGAATGGATATGTTAAGGCAAGTTTCTGGTTGAATTGTTCACAGCATGATGTGTCCAGGAACCTGAAAAGCAAGCCCTAGCTCCTGGCTGAAGACCAGGAGGGCGGTAATTTAAGGTGGGAAATCAAAATGTGGGGCTAGTAACTCGGGGAAAAAGAAAACTGACTGCTTAACTGGAGAGTTGGGAAGAAGTCTGGGAGACTGTGAAGTCATAGATGCAAAATAACATATACCCATACACACACAAACAGAAAATGCATTAACCTTATAAAGACAAGCTCCTGAAGCTTAATGAACAGATATTGATTAAAAACCTGGCTAAGAACATAAGCATATGCAATGAAGATCTGCTTGCTGCTTGTATGAGTGAGAGAATGGTGTGAATGTTTCATAAAAATAGATGGAAAAAACAAAAGAAAAGTGTCTATAAGAGTGATTACTTAGGAGTGCTCTTGCACTGATTTATCAAAGTAAGTGATTAGTATAGAAAGAAAATGAAAATAATTCAATAATGTGATAAAGTTTAAACATGTATTCCTCTTGTTAAGTTGGCTGTTGAGCTGTGGGTTTATGCAAATTAGCTGGAGTGAGTGAGTGACAAAGACACTTCCTGTGTGCGTGTGTGTCGGAGGCTTTCGGTTCAGTTCAAGAGAGAGCAGTGGCTGTTGAAGAGTATTGGGAGAAATATATAATGGTAAAGTATCAGGATATTTGATTACGGTGGTCAGGTCTGTTCAGAGGGGCAGATTTGGACAGGAAATTTATAATTTAAGGATGATATGTGGTTGAAATTGGTTTTATCTTGTGCTGAATGAAAACGGTCTTTGATCTTTTGACGAGGTTTTCGTGTGTTGAACGGGTGAAATTTAAGATTGTTGAAGATTTTTGAGGTTGTTGTTTCATTTTTAATAGAGGGAGTTTTGATAAACATGGACATGTCTAAAAGGGCCCATAGTTTTTATAACAGTGCACTTAGAAAAAACCTGTCAGGTGATTTTGTTTTGTACTTTGAGGAGCTAATAATCAGCTCTCTTTTTCATTTTTGTTCTAAGCAGGCCTGGAAGAGAGTGAACGGACGGCGCTGACAAAATTACCAAGTACGAAAAATCAGGTGGGCTTTACAGAATTATAATTGATTACAATCAGAGACTGATTGGCGGCAAGTCTCTGTCTAAAAATGGATTGTATCGATTCAATCCAGTCAAAAGTATAGAGAACTATTTTCCTAAACAGGAAAACGAAATAAAACGAATGATAGAGCTCATTTTGCTGATGTGGAGCATCTGATGACGTGCGCAGGAGGCTGCAGATCAGCAAAAATATCATCATGTGAATGCATGTGAGTGAATGTGAGTGACTGGACTAAGGTGGGAATGAATAAATGTGGACAGATTTATCATGTGAGGAAAAGAAAGGGATGCTTTGTTTTGCTTTTTGCCATAGGCAGGACAAGTGGGAGACTTAAATCTGGGGAGGCTGATTTTGGGATGCTGATGTTTGCTTTGAGAAAATTTCTTTTACGGGGTTAGATTATGGGATTACATTATATTGTTGGGAGAATGCTAAATGCTAAAAGGGAAACATTGTTTGATGAGATTCAAGTTACCATTAACTGAGGTAACTCAGGATTAATAACTGTTCTGTTCAAGTTTATTTTTGTTATGACATAGACGGGATCATAAAGGGAGAGTTGAGTATGAAATGTAAACTACAGGTTTTGTTTTCAGGAAATTCCAAGGATCCAGAGTTCAATGGAGCAACGAGTTGGAGGAGATTTGACATGATGATTAAATTGATTTTGTTCCTTAAACACAGGTTTTCAGGGCTGAAGCAAAACACCGGAGAGGAGAATTGCTGAGCTGTTCTGGGAAATGAAATGACTAACCTTTTTCCTTTTAATTTGTTAAGCTTGGGTGGAGCATGTTGAGTTTTTGCCACATGAGATGTGTCAAAAAGAGAGGATTTAAGATTTAATTTGTTTAATTTGAAAGGGGTTTTACTAGGATTTTATAATGATTGGGGTGGTTTGATAATCTAGATATAGTAAAACTGAGGATTTGTTAAAAGAAAGGATTAAAATGAACTGAATTAGGTTTAGAAGATAAAATGCGGTGTTCATAAGAAGTTGTATACAAAACTTAAAGGGGAAACTGTGGGAATAAAGGATATGCTTTGGGGAAAATAGTGAACATTTTATGAGTAGAAAATGTGGGATTTTTCTTTTTGATTTGTAGGATAAGTTGTAACAGTGACATAATGCTAGAATGTTGTTATAAGGTAGGCTTTAGGGTAGAGGAGAGCTTTTTATGAGGATGTTAAAAGTCTCGCTGACTCAAATGAATAATATTGGAGATTATATATGTAGAAATGATTTTTTCATACACATTGCATTTTGGTGCCTTTAACTGAGTTGTGGCTCAGAGAGTCGTCTCTTGAGGGTCATAAACTTTTGGTTAACGTTATGATTAGCCAATCTACTGTGAGAATGACCTGAGTTATTGAAGGATTGCACACGCTTACAGACATATAGAGTTCATTAAGACCTGACAGTATTGATTCCAGGCAAAGGCCTGAAATCCATTTAGCATTTAACTGAATAGGAGTTTCGTTTGTAACTAAATTGGGTGACATGTAAAAGATGGAGATAACACATGCAGTTCTAAATTAGTCCTCTTATATAAAATGCAGTTACAGAATAACAAATGCTTGTTGAAGTAAAAAAGTTGTTGTTTAAAACAGAAGCAAAGGGAGAAAGCTCATATATTTTGGTTAAGTCTGATAAAGTTTAAGTTAGAAGGAGTCATTACATTAAAAGCAGCAAAATGAAATAAAATGATATATTCAAACAGGTTATTACCCAGAAAATGGGAGTTCAAAATACAGTTAGAGTTCAGCTTTTAGCTATGATGAAGTTTATCTAGGAGCAATTAACTATGTGCTTACACTTAGTGATTAAAGTGGTCGTTTTTTATTATCCTTTTAGTAGAATAAGCCGTTATAATGATTTTATGATGATTTTGCTGGTGAGAGGTGACTTTAGATGAGAGGCACTTGCAGCAGCAGGGACAGTTTTGTGCACAGGATGTTGATGATCAGATAAGGAAAAACAGGAAACGTATGACAGCAGTGCTGTAAGACTGTTAGAAAGCTGTAGATTGAGATGAGTGATGTTTAAGATTATATAGGAATAAAAGTCAAAACCAAATATGAAATTAGGTTCATGTTTTGAGAACAATCGAGGAACAGAGTAACTTAGAGCATAGTAGGGAGAAAGTGTTTTGTTTCCTTTGCAGGTGGCCAGATTTCCACTAGAGTGGGACCCAGAAGAGGAGCAGAGACCACTTAAGCATGAAGTGTTCTCAAGTGGGAGCGGGCATTTTATAACTAAGACCACCTAGATGACATGAGGTTGTCTGATTTGTTAAGTCACAGGATGCCAAGAGAGGGTCAGAGCTAAGAACAGTGATCCTAAATGTCCATGATGTCTGGGATGGACAGGGGAGCAGCTGAATGGGCCAAGCAGTGACCTAACACACAGTATGGTGACCTCTTGTGGTCAAGAGGTCAAGAGTGGGAGTGTCAGGAATAGAAATATTGTCCTGCTATTAGTTGCTGCTATTTTTATAATCATCATTAACATTTCAGTATTAATAGTGAGGTTGCAGTTAGATGCATTCAGATGTTCAAATATATGGTTATAGCCTTTATTACAGGTCCAAAGAAGAACCATTTTAAATGGTTCTGTTGAATCTATAATTTAAATGTTATTAATGCTTTTATGATCTCTGTGTAGAGGGCAGAGACAGGAAAAATACTCTCTGTGCCAAAATGAGACAGGAAACAAAACGCGTCTGCAGAGCATGTTTTGCAGAAGTGAAACTGAAGCCAGAAGTTTAAGTGCAAGGGTGTTTAGTATGCATTTATTGCGGATTAAGCCTTAAGCAGTTGTGGTAGATTGAAACAGTTGTTTATATATTTCACATATAAGTCAAGATCATTACACACAGGATGGCCTTAGCCTGGTTGGTTGCTTAAGTTGAGGTCAACTAAGGATCAGAAAAGCAGATGCAAACTCTGCACGCACAGACAGACAAATAGTGAGAGGTCATGACACGTACGTAGCATACACTGCAGACACATACACACAGAAATGCAGAAGTGTGCCGACGTACTTAGAGGAAGTGCACCAGACGAGCGACAGCGAAGAGGGAAGCACCGACCCGAAGACAATGTTTTTAGAGCAATGTTAAAGGTCAGGGAACATTTTGTGGTTTGGATTGACGTAAGCTGTACTATTGTCTATTTTTGTAAAAGAGGGGGGCTTTGTTATTGTACCCATATAAAACCTTGTCTCATGATTGTAAGTTCAGTTCAACACTGATTGGGTTGTTGAACTCACACATGTGTTCATTAAAATGCCGTCTAAATTGCACACGCCTGGATCTGTGGTTTTTATGGATTCTTCTCTCAATATTGAACCCTAACAACAGAAATGATTTTTTTGGAGTGGCACAAATAATTTGTGCGGCATCTTATTGAAGAACAGCTGATTGTTCTGTAAATAGTTTGAAATGGTTATTTAAAAAAAGGGTAAAAGGTAAATGGATGCAAATAACTTTGTTGTTTGCAAAACTTGTGCATAGGATTTTAAAATTGACAATTAATATTTGCATTTGAAGTTATGAAATATGATTCATTAAACATGTTTATGGTTGTTACAGTAAAAATATAACTTTTTCTACTGTGATTTTCTGTTTTTTGTCTGATTTTAGATCAATTCTGGTTATACAGTATGACAAAATGAGAACATAACTGTAAATTCAGGCACGTGAGGTTGCGCTAAAAAGAATGATACCAAACAAGGCAAAGTAAATAGTTTTTAAAGGTAAAATGTGGAGAGAAAATCAAGAGTAGTAAAAAAATGGCCAATTATACCCTGGACGCCGGAGGGTTAAACGTTCTTTGTTTTTTGTTTTTTTTAAGTAACGCAATAGTTACTTTTCCAAGTAATTAATTACTTTTAGAATATTGTAACTCAGTTACTTTTTTGAAGAAGTAACTAGTAACTATAATTGAATTACTATTTCAAAGTAACTTGCCCAACACTGGTCAGCAGTGAGCAGATGATCAGTGAGCAGCAATTTAACATCAGCGGACAGAGATATTTGAAGATCAGACGTCTTTACAGAGAATAATGATGCATAAAGGTGATCGAGGCACACAGGTGATGATGACTCTTTATAGAAATCACAATCAGCAATCAAAAGTATCAAAAACAAGATCAGAACCTAAAACGATTCAAAGAAGTGATTCGCAGCAAAACCAGAAAAAGATATTGAGACAAACAAAAAGTGATGACACAAAAGAAATGTGTTAGACTCTGAGTGTCTCTGAACATCTGGCACAGCTGTTGTAGACAACACTGTTGCACCTTCCTCAGGCTGGCTGCAGCACAGCAGGCTGAGCTATACAACAAACAGGGAACTTTTTCAATATTGTTTAGTAACAAACAAAACAAAGCAAAAGAAAGAAAACGTGAAGCTGAATCACTGACACGGTCTGTACTCCAGACGTGGTGGCAGAGTTGAGTTTGCGTCCTCTGCTTCCTCAGACATATCAGGTCAGCTAAATGAGAAGATGTGTGCGTGGTAGCGAAAACGGCTTTATAGCATTTTTCTATGTGACACCACAGAGAGGAAAACCTTAAGCAACAATGTTACTACCTGTGGTTCTTTAATATTATTCATTCTTTTAACTAAATCTGGAAAAGCATCTGTTTGCCACACATATTGGCATTGGAGCGGATGATGCCGTCATTCACCTCCTACATCGTTCCCTCGCGCACCTGGAGACCGCTGGGAGCACTGTGAGAATCATGTTCTTTGATTTCTCCAGTGCCTTCAACACTATTCTTCCCACGGTTCTGAAGGACAAGCTGGAGAACTCGGGAGTGGACCATCACCTCACTACCTGGATTCTGGACTACCTCACCGACCGACCACAGTATGTGAGGACTCAGGGCTGTGTGTTGGACAGGGTCGTCTGCAGTACGGGGGCCCCACAGGGAACGGTTCTGGCTCCGTTCCTCTTCACCATCTACACTGCAGACTTCTCCCACAACTCCACCCAGTGCTTCCTGCAGAAGTTCTCTGATGACTCTGCAATAGTCGGCCTCATCACTGATGGGGACGACAAGGAGTACAGAGGACTAACCCAAGACTTTGTGGACTGGTGCCAGCTGAACTACCTCCAGATCAATGCCAGTAAAACCAAGGAGCTGGTGGTAGACTTCCGCAGGCACAAACATCCTTCACTGCAACCACTGAACATCCAAGGTATGGACATCAAGGCTGTGGACAGCTACAGGTACCTTGGTGTTCATCTGAACAACAAACTGGACTGGACTCATAACTCAGACGCCCTCTACAGGAAAGGGCAGAGCAGGCTGTACCTGCTGCGGAGACTCAGGTCGTTTGGAGTAGAGGGCCCACTCCTGAAGACCTTCTATGACTCTGTGGTGGCCTCAGCCATCTTCTATGGTGTGGTCTGCTGGGGCGGCAGCATCTCTGCTGGGGACAGGAAGAGACTGAACAGGCTGATCCGAAGGGCCAGCTCTGTTCTAGGATGCCCTCTGGACCCAGTGGAGGTCAAGTCAAGTCAAGTCAAGTTGGCTTTATTGTCACTTCAACCATATACAGTTTGTACACAGTGAAGCGAAACAACGTTCCTCCAGGGCCAAGGTGCTACATGCAATATAAATTTACAACATAAATTAACAGAAAAACACTAAACTAGCTAACTAGAGACAGGACAGACTGACCTAACATAAATTACAACATAAATTAACAAAAACTAACTATCTAACTAAAACTAACTATCTAACTAGGTAGGTAGTGCAAAGGAAACCGTAAACATACTTGGTATGTAGGTAGTGCAGGAACAGTAAACATAAAAATATTGTGCAAAAAGAGCATTTACAGGTTGATGTGTAAGTCCAGTCTCAGTGCTTTGAGGTAGTTGAGTTGAGCTGAGTGATAGTGTGTGTGTGTGTGTGTGTGTGTGTGTGTGTGTGTGTGTGTGTGTGTGTGTGTGTGTGTGTGTTATCAGTCCAGTCCCTTTTTGTTGAGGAGACGGATGGCTTGTGGAAAGAAGTTGTTGCACAGTCTGGATGTGTGTGCCCGAATGCTTCGGTACCTTTTTCCAGATGGCAGGAGTGTGAAGAGTGTGTGAGAGGGGTGTGTCCAATCAGCCACAATGCTGGTGGCTTTGCGAATGCAGCGTGTGGTGTAGATGTCCTTAATAGAGGGGAGAGAGACCCCGATGATCTTCTCTGCTGTTCCCACTATCCGCTGTAGGGTCTTGCGGTCCGATATGGCACAGTTCCCAAACCAGGCAGTGATACAGCCGCTCAGGATGCTCTCGATAGTTCCTCTATAGAAGGTGGTCAGGATCGGTGGTGGAAGCTGGGCCTTTCTCAGTCTTCTCAGAAAGAAGAGACGCTGTTGGGCTTTCTTGTGCAGGAAGCTGGTGTTGAGGGACCAGCCGAGGTCCTTCTCCAGGTGGACGCCCAGGAATTTGGTGCTATCGACGATCTCCACAGAGGAGCCGTTGATGCTCAGCGGTGAATGGTCGCCTCGTGTCCTCCTAAAGTCAACAACCATCTCTTTTGTCTTGGCAACATTCAGAGACAGGTTGTTGTCTTTACACCAGTCCGTTAGCCTCTGCACTTCCTCTCTGTACGCTGACTCATCGTTCTTGCTAATGAGACCCACCACGGTCGTGTCATCAGCGAACTTAATGATGTAATTTGAACTGTGTGTTTCTACACAGTCATGAGTCAGCAGTTTGAATAGCAGAGGACTGAGCACACAGCCTTGTGGGGCCCCAGTGCTCAGTGTGGTGGTGCTGGAGGTGCAGTTCCCGATCCGTACTGACTGAGGCCTTCCGGTCAGAAAGTCCAGGATCCAATTGCAGAGGGAGGTGTTCAGGCCCAACAGGCTCAGCTTTCCGATCAGTTGTTGGGGGGATGATCGTGTTGAATGCTGAGCTGAAATCTATGTACAGCATTCGAACGTGTGTGTCCTTCTTGTCCAAGTGTGTGAGGGCAAGATGGAGTGCAGTGGAGATGGCGTCATCCGTTGAGCGGTTATGGCGGTATGCAAATTGCAGTGGGTCCAGTGAGGGGGGCAGCAGGGTCTTGATGTGTCTCATGACGAGCCGCTTGAAGCACTTCATGATGGTGGGTGTAAGTGCAACAGGACGGTAGTCGTTGAGACAGGACACAGAAGACTTCTTGGGCACGGGGGACGATGGTGGTGGCCTTGAAGCACGTGGGGAGCGACGGCACTGCTCAGAGAGATGTTGAAGATGTCGGTGAGAACATCTGCCAGCTGTTCAGCACATTCTCTGAGCACTCTGCCTGGGATGTTGTCTGGTCCAGCAGCTTTACGTGGGTTGACTCTGCGTAGAGTTTTCCTCACCTCAGCTGTAGTGAGACACAGCACCTGGTCGTTCGGAGGAGGGGTGGACTTCCTCGCCGCCACGTCGTTCTGCCTGTCGAACCGAGCGTAGAAGTTGTTCAGCGCAGGTGGTGAGTGACAGGAGAATGGTGGCTAAGCTGTCATCCCTGTTGGACAACATCTCCCACCCCATGCAGGAGACTCTGACAGCACTGAGCAGCTCCTTCAGTGGCTGCAGCACCCACGGTGTGGGACGGAGAGATTTCGCAGGTCTTTCCTCCCCACTGCTGTCAGACTCCACAACAAAGACTTCAACTGATCAAACACACACATCCACACATGTGCAATAACACTAATGTGCAATAATCTTTCTGGCATCATTGTATTTTTACTCAGTTGTATAAAGCATTTGTATTCTATTTTTATCTTATTGTATATTTTATTCTATTTATTCTACTGTATACAGTATTTTATTTTATTCTATTCTGTACAGTTGTGTACAGTATTTTATTCTTATTGTATTCTAATTTTGCTATATAACTTTTGCACTGTCCACTTCCTGCTGTGACAAAACAAATTTCCCTCGTGTGGGACTAATAAAGGTTATCTTATCTTATCTTATCTTATCTTATCTTATCTTATCTTATCTTATATGATGTATGAGTGAATAAATCTGTTTACATATTCACCAACGTTAAAGCATCATCCACCTCATGTGTTTAGAAAGACATAACTATGAAGAGCAGACACACAGTGAAGATGCTACAGAGTGGACAGTGGCAGCGTGTTGTCCACATAACACTGTGGTTATTACACAGATGATGGTCAGTGCCTTGTGGCCACAGAGGCTTTCAAATAGACACACACACACACACACACACACACACACACACACACACACACACACACTGCAGCCCTTCTAACAATCCAGGACAACTGCACTATGTCCATTTACTCATGACTGTGCTAAATGAATAGTGAAGCCCACTGTGGTGTAATAAGAGTGTGGAGATGAAGCTTATGAAGCACGTTTGTAAAGGATTAAAGGATGTAGCACACTGGAGAAGATGCTCACCAAATGGTGTAATAATAAAGAATTGTGTGTGTGTGTGTGTGAGAGCAAGTTCATCTTGATGATACTGCCTGCACTCCTTTGTTTCCCCCCAGAAAAGCTGGAAGAAGTGATGGTGAGAGGAGGCCAGAGCATCTCTGCCTAGTTATGCCTGTGCATTACATAACTGTACATTACATTCAGGCCTCTGTCACACAGGTCTACAGACCAGCTGGTGACCTCCTGGTGACCTCCTGTTGTAACCAGGAAGCACTAAAGACTATAACTGAAACCTGCATGTTGAGGCGACTTCTGTTGTGATTTGGCGCTATATAAATAAAATTGAATTGAATTGAATTGAGTTCACTGCCTCTGCATAAAGGACTCACTAAAGACACTTAACCATCTCATAAAACTAGTTTGTTTAGGAATAATAAACACAGCATTACTTAATCTTACTCAGTCCATGTTTTCTAATCACTGCAAAAATGTTAGCATCAATCACACCTCAGTGCAGCCTGTCACTTTTGTACACCACCACATACATTTGCACACAACACTGGGCTGCCATCACTGGTACTGCTCTCAAATGTTTTTCATCAACAGCTATTTCAGAATTCATGGTAACCAGTGTCCCCCTCTGTGGAGTCCCACAGGGCTCCGTCCTTGGACCCATTCTATTGTCTTTATATGTGTTACCTGTTTTCAGTGACTCTTCTAACTATGCCAATGATGCACAGCTGTACTTTTCTGTTCAAGGCAAACAACCTGAACAGCCATTACTAACAGGATGTACTCAGATTTTACTGCACAACTTTACACCCTAAAGCCATCATGCTGATGAGGTTATAGCAACTACATTTGTAACAGCCTTCTCCAGCCTAATAGGTCAGCTGTGGTTTGCTTTAAACTCATTTCTATAGGTTCTTTTCCCCTTTTCTCCCATTATTTTGGAGCACAGTTGATCTCTACTTGTGCATATGAAAGTGTGCAAAATGAAATGTGACCGTGTGGATGATTATGTATGTTGGAACATGTATACTGATCTTTACTGTGTGGCTTTTATATGAAGCACTTTGTAACTTTTGAAAAATTGAAAAATTCTAGTCATGATTATGGTGGCTTAACAACAATCAGCAATTAGCCTACAAGGTTTCAGGGCTGTATCTTAAACACGAGCCAGTAGAACAATGAGAGGGTTTCACAAATGCTTTTTTGGAGAAAAAAATTAAACTTTTTAAAAACTATTCATTTTGTACTGCTATCTGTGATTTATAATAACTATGACTGAGTGAAAATTAGAAATGAATGCTTTAAGGAAGGTTACAGGTCGTTTTTGTGTCTCCTTACACAAAACCTGTTCTAAAGTCTAACAGTGGTCAGCCTGAGACACAGTCTTATATAAAAAACTGATGTAAAGTGGACTAGACTTTCACCAGTCAGTGTGAACCCATCCATTTCAAACACTCTATGGGAGGCCCTCTGTGACATGTCTTTAATACATGCCACATAAGCTGTAGTCAAAATGAATGAATGGAAACATCGGAAAGCTGCTGAAGAACAAAATAATAATCATTATAGAAATTAAAATATTTAAAGTTCAGTATAAAATTACTATATGTGGTACATGCACATGCAGGTTCAGTCATTTACTACCAGGTGTGCATATGTCAGTGCTGCTCTTACATTGAGCTGCTCTCAGAAAACGCCTATCACCGTGTTTCTGTGCTGTAGCTCGCTCTTTACTGTTCGCCTCGTAAAAGAAAGTAAAGGTGCAGAACAGAGTAGACTCCTGCTCTCTCTCTAAAATAAAGCATGAATTAACCCTGCAGAGTAGAAGCGGATCGAAGCCCAGCTCAAAGGAAATGCACAGTGCAGGATTGGACTGCGCTTTCTCCCAAATGCCTTCGACCCACAGCTAAACAGGAAGGAATCAAAGTGGGGACGAGCAGCAGAAGACGCGTTTAAAGATGTGATCTCAGGTCCTCATTTCACTGTGTAGTGCTCCAGCAGGCTTCCCTTTCTCTCTCTCTCTAACCCATGCAGCGCGCTGCTCGGCACACTCAATTATTTATTAGCTTACAGACGCACTGAGAGGAGTGAAGGGAGGAGGCAGCTGCACATCTCCCCTCTGCTGTAGACTGTTGCTCTCATCTTTCCATCCTCTGCTCTTCAAAAGTCACTATCCCTCCATCTGCCATCGTTCTATGTAAAACATGAATAATTAACACTAATGAATCAGTGGTGCAAGCAAGAAGGCGAAGCAGCCTGGTCATTACCTTCGTCTTTCTTTCCCTTCTAGGTCTCTAATAAGCACCTGGCTACTGACTGACCCTCCAGCTGCTCCTTTTCTCTTTTCCATGAACCTTTTCATCAGTTCTGGATTCCTGTTTTGTTTCCACTTTTCCAGCCTCTGATTTTTCCTCACACCGGAGGTCTTTGTTCCCGCCTATACTCTCTGGAGGGACAGATGGAGGAACTCTGTTACTGTTGTCAGACTGGCATCAAGAAGATCACTGCAACCTCAGCACTGTGTGTGCATGTGTGTGTGTGAGAGAAACTGCTGCAGTATAGCTACTTTGCAATATATTGTATTCAAAGTTGTTTAATGACACATTTGCAGCCATCTTTTGGTAAGCAGGTGTGCAGACGAGCCTGCAGATCTGTGCACCACACATCATCAGTGATGACACTTTTGTGCATGTATGTGTCCACATGTGTAGCATGTTTGTGTCTGAGAGCAAAAGGAGGAGAGTTGGTAAGCAGAGAGGATAAAGAGGAATAGCTGATGTCGACTGGACTGGTTGCTACACAGCCCCCACCCACAACCCCTTTGTTTCATGTGTTCACACAGTCTCCACTTTTCTGTGGTTCAGCAGAGAGAGGACAGACGGAGACAAAGACAAACAATAAGGACAGCTCCAAAGTCACATCAGCACTGTTACACCTCAGTCATGCTGCTCTCTCTCACTTACTTTATATCTTGTTAAACAGTTTGTGTTTACATTTACAACTCTTAAAATAATTACTTTGTAACAAAGCCAGTAGTTTCACACTAAACTAAGCCTGAGGGGGAGGGACATGTCTAATGTTGAGTTTAAAGTTCTAAACCTTAAAAAGTGCTTTAGAGGAACTTGTGTTGGATCAATACGAGGCTCGTTTTTAAAATATACACGCCGACCATCAAACCAATCACACGATTGAGCTGCTGGTTATCCCAGAGCCTCCTGTAGGTCTGCAGTGCAACGAGCTTCTTCAGGCTAAGGTCAGTACATGCTGCACTGCTGTGCTTCCAGCTCCGTCCGGAACGTCAATAAAAAGCCGGCTTTACACACTTTCAGCTAAAACTCCTCGACCTCCTGTATGCGCCCAGCTCCCACGACAGGCACTGCGGAAACACAGACTCACACTCATACAGTGTGATGGAGCAGCTTATCCACATAATGTTTAACCCAGATAATGGCACATAGCTGAAGCATGCCTCCGGTCAGATAAATAACACGTGTACACTTTGAAATATTCTCAGTATGGCTTTCCGCACTAATTTTTTATGAAATAACAGAAAAGGGTAAAGAGACTGCAAAGTCAAGCATTCTACCAGGTCCACTGATCATTAGCCTGGGAGGGAACATTCTTGTACCTGCCTACATTAATTGCTTTCCAACTCACTGGTGACTCTGCAGTGTTTGGTTGGCTGTCAACATGCAGCAAGAAGGTTGTAGGTTTGAACCTCTGTGTGGGATTCATACGTCCTCCCTGTACCTGCACAGGTTTCCTTACAGTGCTCTGGCTTTCTGCCACCATCCATAGATATTTATATGGGGCTATGTGAGTCAGATAAAAGCTGAAAGTGTTTGGGTAAAGGGTGCTAGTAATGCAAAATACTGTAAGTGGTCAGCAAGACTAGAAAAGTGCTACATAATGTCCATTTCTGTTCAATGGTACAGTGCTACAGTGTTACAAACAACGAAAGGAAATAAGGAAAGGTGGAATCAGAGGCCAGCACAGCCTGTAAACTGTAACCAATGAAAGAAGAGTGCAGTTTTTGTGCACTCATGTTATGTGATGTTGTAATTTTAAAAAGCAGTTAATCTTCTACCTCTGTGACATGTTTTTAATTTGCTTGTTGATTTTGTCCTTAAATTACAAAATTCCAGCTACAAACTAACAGCAACAAATCAAAGTAAATCCTCACAGTTTGGGGATGTGACAAGTCTCATCTGACAGACTCAAACTGTGAATCCAGCCTGGTAGCAGTAATAATAATAGCTGTGATTGGTCCTGCTCATCATATCAGTGATGCAAGTGTGCAGTAATCCACTACTGTGTACTCACAGAAGAGTGAGAGTAGTCTGCAGACCTTCTACTAAATCACCTCAAAGCAGACGTATACATGAAGAGCAACACTGTAACATCACTGCTAATAACTGCAAAGCTTTATATTATCTCTGACAGGAAGAGAGAGAGCTCATCTCTGTGAGAGATGGGCCAAAATGACAAAAACACATCAGCTCCAGCACACACCAGAAACTCAATGCCACACGTTTTATGTCAGCACGAAACATTCTCAGTCATCGTGTGTATGTGTGTGTGTGTGTGTGTGTGTGTGGTCCCTCAGTAATGCTCAGGAGCCCTCACAGGGCCTCAGTACTCACCCAGAAATACATCATCATCTTCGCTGAGAGGGGATGAGAGAGCAGCGGTTAGAAGATGTAGGTGCACAAGGAAACCAGCAAGACCAGAGCTCTTCCTCTTTTTCTCTCTGTGTCTTGTTTGTTCGAGTGTTTTCAGTGTGTCTGCGCTGCTCTTCTTCGTCAGTCAGTTTCTTTTTGCTGTTTGCTAAGTGTTAGCTGACGGCCCCTGTGTTTGCAGCAGTTATAAAATCCTTTTCATTAGTTCCTCTGGCCCTGAAGACAGTGGGTCTTCCTTTCTCTTGCTGACTCTTTTTGCTTCTTAGAATTGCTGCAGAGCTTCTCAGTCTGCTTCTCCTCCCCCCGAACCTTTCCAAAAGTCCCCCTTTGCTTCTTTGCCGTAGGGAGAAGGAAAGAGAGAAAGAGTGCAGAGTGCTAAGAAGGAGAGAGTACTGTGAGACGCCGTTATTCTACACCCTGTTATTTATTCTTTCTTTCACTTCTTTTCCTCCTGCCTCTTCTTCCTCTCCTTGTCCAACTTGAGCTTTCACTCAGTGCTCAGCTCTTCCTGCCTCCATCTTTCCCTGCGTATCCTCATGTTCCACTTACACACAGTCAAACCTGCCTCCTCTCAGTCTGAGCACACGCTCACCTCTTTTCTTCATATGTCATTCCCAGTAGTTCCAGCTCAGCAGCTCTGCTCTAAGGGAACACCAGTCTGAGAGCCACTTTCTTTAACAGCGTTGGCGGGTGAAGAGCACTGGAACGAGTCGGGCTGGGAAAACCTGGAAATCACCATGCTGTACAGCAGCACAGAAGCTTTCAAGCAGGGAGGAAAAAAGGAAGAGAGAAAGAAGGAGAGCGGCTAAGAGGAGGGAGAAAGAGATGAACTGTGAAGGGACGCTGCTGTGGCAGATACACGCTGGGAGGTGGTGGATGGCGAGAGGCTGCGTGGAAGTTGTGGGATAGCCGGAACACAAATGACAAGGCAAGACGAGATTAGAAAGAGAGAAAAGGCAAAGATGCAAAGAGCTGTGAGGGAGGACGACGGAGCAGCTTGGCAGCTTTTTCCTTTACATGAAAGAGCCAAAGATAGCAGCTGGTTTTATTAAGGAGCACTGGGGAGGAAGAGGACGGGAGGTTCATCCGTGATGTGTGTGGGGGGTCAGAGGCAAGACAGCCGTCAAACAAAACACAAGCTTAGAAGAAGAACCAGGATGAAGTGGAGCTGCTTCCTCTGCTTGTTGTTCTGTTGTTGCTTCTGTTTTGTCTTTGGGGCTGTGTGCTATGCTAACACGCTAACATGCCTCGGTGAATAGATGTGTGTGTGCACTTGCTGGCTTGGCTGAGCTGGGATTATTGCAGGCTGCATGCTAAAGCTGAGGTGTTGTAGGATGTTTGCACCTTTGTAAAATCAGCTCATGTCACACATACCTGTGTCAGAATAATGCTGACTTTGCATCTGTATCATTATGATATGTATATTGTGTGTGTGTGTGTGTGTGCGTGCGTGTTAGGCTGGGAAAGACAGGCAGAGCAGCAGAGAGTGTGTGAGACAAACGGAGGTGGGCGGGGCTAGATGTTGTAGCCTGCCTCAGCACATTTCCCCCACCAACTTTCCCTGGTCTCCACCCCCACCACCACCAGTAAAGTCAATACACTTCTGAGGAAAGCACCATTTTAACCACCTACTGCCTGCATTGCTGCACTGCACACATGGCGAGCTTTCCTACAGGCACACTGAGTGGGCTTCAGCCCGATGTCCCCTCAGCATAAAGTGTGTGTGATGTGTGACTGCGTCACTGTGCTAATAGCACAGGTAATATTCACAGCAGCGAGTGTGCGCCCTGCGCCCTGCCTCCTGCACCTCTCTACACTGTGACTGAACTCAAACTGCACCTCACACCTTCAGACCCAAGAAACAGGAAAAAGGCTACTTATGAATTATCCTCTTATCCTGTTATTACGACATATTAAAAAGAAAACAGCAACAACATTCACACCTAAGATAGAAACAGTGGACTTTACTGCAGTTTCATTACATACAGCTTTGAAACAGTGTGTTTTATGGATGTTTGAAAATGAACAAAATGAGGTTTTGTATCAGAAAATGAAACATTTCAATAATTTAAAACACAAATTCAGAAGTAAATGCATGTGTGTAGGTTCAGCGCCCCATACAGTTATTAGGAATCACACAAAATGATGATGTCTGAATGCTTATCTATACAAAGCAGGGGTCTCACACTGAAATGAGCTGAGGGCCACTTTAGTGTTCAAGTAGTACAAAACAAACAAGAAAACTCCCACAAATATTTCAGAAAATGTCATGTTTGTTTTTTAAAATTTCAAATACTTTATAACAAGACAAAACTGCAAACATGAACGCAGATTGTATCTAACTGAATGCTTTCATTGAACGACCAAATAAACACACTGGTCCTCTCAGTCTGCCACACACGTGGCAGCACTGCTGCTGTCATTGTGTTCGTGTTTAACACAATACAAATGCAGACATAAGTGACACATGAGTTTGTGAGTCTGTCACTGAACTAACGCAGCCTCAGCATGTTTGTGCTCTCTGCTCATATCGTCTTCATATTAAATCATTTAAAGAACTTATTCTAACATTGCACTCAGCAACAAACAACAACAGTCACTTCAGACTGCTTAAGATTTCTTCACGTCAATATACGGGCTGCAAGTAGGGGTGACGTGGGTTGCAAGTGGCCCCCGGGCCACGAGTTTGAGACCCCTGACACAAACTAAAATGTTACCAATATGTTCAGAGAGATGCACGTTAGCTCTTCTCTCTCACTTCAAATGCAGCAGAAATCATTTCCAGATCTGCGTCACACACGTTCACTTTCAGTGTCACTTTGCTTCCCATGTTTTTTTTATCCAGCCAAATTGTCCAAATTGTTTTATTATCAATAAAACATTCCCACAATAAAAAATAAGACATTTCTATATTTACAGCAAATAAACGAGTCGTTCACCTCAACCATCCATGAAGTCTTTATGATGAAAGTGCTGGGATGTATCATAACGAGTGTACTTATACTCGCAGATCATCAAAAGCTATTTGTCCTAATACTTTGTTTTGCTTTAAATGAGGCTGTTTGCACACCTGTACACATGATAGGTGTGTCAGTGCAATCTCTGACTGACAGCCACGACACCGACTGCCTTCTTTTGTTTTTCTCCAGTAATACCATTCAAAAAACATCTTCCATTAACATTCTTCCTACTTGCCATGCTTAAGATGTTGGATTTAGAAACTATATTTCCTGCTGGGATAGTGTGCAGGAACGTCTCTGCTGCATATGGATTAGACGTTCCCTAGTCCTGCTTCCCTTCGAGAACAGCAGAGATGAGGTCCTGTGGGACTTTGAGCTCCAGACAGACGAGCACCTGCTGGCCAACCAGGCAGATATAGAGATGTTTGACAAGAAATACAACTCTGCAGAGCACCAGAGAAATACAAGAGAAGTACTTCTCAGAGTAGAGCTGGTTAAGGTGGTGATTGGGTTAATATCAAAGTTTGTGCCTGAAATGTTTGAAGCATATGAAAGCAGTTTGACTCAACACTCCAGCTGACACAGACGTCATCCAGGTGACTGCAGCTGGGGTGAATAACCACGACCACCTCTGCACCATCTCAGTCTAACATCTGTTTCAGCTCAGCTGAACATGTTTTGGTTACTGTAACTTCCCAACTTTGGGGATGAATTATTGTTGTCTTAATCTGTATTTGTGACTGATTTCAAAAACAGGAGATTTAAAATATAATCATATGAAACAGATGCTATTACTCACAGTCAATAACATGATATTATTATAAAATGTAAAATAGAATTTGTTTTTATTTAAACAGTAAAACATTTGAAGTCAAACGAGTGAGTGTCTTAGAGAGTGTATTCCAGGAGCCTCCTCGTCCTGCTCGAAGTTCTAGTTTCAGGCTGCCTGTAGGTGTCTGTCTAACCCACAGAGTGACGTGCTGCCAGCTCCACCTGATGTCAGTCATGTGATCACTCTCTATTGCCAGACACACAGGTATCTTTTACCTGGAAGAACTCAGCAGGTGACTTTGGCTCCACTACTGTTTGTCTTTGCTCTTTGTTCTGACTCTGACTCTTTAAATGCTAACACAGCATTACATGAGTAAGAACACTGTAGATTCTGTTGTTTCTTTGAGGTTATTTAATAGGAAAATAATAATGTTGTACTAATAAATATACACTGGTTACTGTGTAACGAAATTTTCCAACCCATCGGATGTGCTCTCATAAACTTCCAGAAAAAACACCGAGGATGTGGGTAAAGTGACGTCCTCTTCCTTCTCATCTCAAGCCTCGTCTCTGACTCAAGTCACGGTTACTTCTCATCAGCAGATTAGACGTGGGAAGCTTGACCTCCCGACTCTGGACAGCTGACAACGAGCTGGCTAAAAGCTAACATTATTTAAGCTAACGTTAGGCCCAAGTGGCCTGTGTTTGGTTTCATCAACAAGGTAAAGTTGTTTCACTAGCTGGGACCACATCCTCGGTAACGATGGCTGATGAGGGATGAGGAAGTGTGAAATGGTGCTGCGGTTTGGGGAAGGCCTCAAAGGGGACTGGTGACGGCTCTTGGGCCCAGCAGATCCCCGTGTACTAACGAGAAATGAATGAAGGAAAGGAAGAGAGGAGAAGAGGAGAAGAGAGGGAAAATGGGGGGGAAGGGTGGGGCATGAAAATGAGAACAGCAGGAATTGGAGAAGGGGGGCTTTTATAGCCTGAGGCCGGAGGGGGCGTGAAGGAGGAGTGGGCCCGCTCCTGAAATTAAGATGATATCTCCACTTATGTGAAATGCTAATGCAGCTCAGCTAACAGTTATTCTTACTGAATTTCTTATAAATAAAACCATGCTACAAGTTGTCTAGTTTTCAGCTTTTAAACAGCAACACTTGGAATGTGTTCAATAAGCTGTAAATTATCCAGCTACAAATTTCTAGTCCTGTACTATTAGATGAGATGAGCAGCACCTCCACAGGGTTTCCCATACAGGTCTCGGCAACACTGTTAAACCTTTACTAGGATATGGCTCATTATGGAGCAACAGAGATAATAGAAAGACTAGCAACAACACACAGGTATGTATTATAACTTAACCTTTCAATAAGGACTCTCTTCTCTATGGCAAACAAACTGTTATTGATAATACAGCATATTACTGTCATGTTCCCTTAAAAGGTCCACAGGATGAGGGAAAGTGAAGGTGTCCGGGTTGAACAAAGGAGATGGGAGAGCAAAATGGTGACATTAAAGGGTTTTATTAAATAAACTAAAAGAGACATACAAGCTGCTTGCACCTTTAAATAAAGGAAAACAACACTAAACTAAACTGAAAAGTCAAAAGGGGTAGTATGAATAAAACTATACATTAAAAACAGTTTAAAATATAAATTTAATTATTTTTCTTAACAAAATACACAAACATGCAAGGTCAACGATTTCACTCTGCTGTTATCAGAACAGACTAACAGACACGCTAAAGAGCATGGGTGAGGTGGTTCTTTGGACTGGTTGGCTGTCAAACTTTGTGGTGCTGATAAGGACCTTAACTGACCTCACCCAACAGGATGTCCCAAAGCTGACCAATGGATGGAAGAGTGCCAGGCAGCATTTGTCCTGGTCAAGAGGTCTCTCTGTGGGGAATCCCTGCTCCACACTCCTGACTTTTCCCTCCCTTTTATCCTGCAGAGGCCTGGGGGCCGTTTTGTCCGAGCAGGTAAGGGGGTCAACTGCCTCACTGTGTACTTCAGCCGGAAGATGTCAGACCAGGAGACAAGATATAGCACAGTGGAAAAACCGTGTTTGGCAATCCAATGGGCGTTCGACTCCCTTTGTTCTTACTTCCTGGGATGCCCATTCACCCTCTGTTAGGATCATGCAGCGGCTCCACCACATGAAAAATACAGCTCAACTCAGTTCCATTTAAGGTAACACTTTATAACACGCCCCATGAATAAGGCGCAAGTATCCTGTACTTACGTGCATTTTTCAGGCAACAAGTCAGGTTTTTGCAAGAAACAATGAAACAAGTACACTGTTAGTACCCTGTACTTTATGGAATGCGAGCCATATTATGGAGTCCGCTGCAAGACCCGCAAAAAATGAAACAATTGCATTGTAGCACAGCGACTAAGGCACAAGTAGCCTGTAATTTTGTGTACCAAGTCAGGTTTTTGCAGGAAACAATAATTACACTGTCAGACCACAAATAATTCAATTCAATTCAGTTTTATTTATACAGCACCAAATCACAACAACAGTCACTTCAACGGGCTTTATACTGTAAGGTAGACCCTACAATAATACATACAGAGAAAAACCCAACAATCATATGACCCCCTATGAGCAAGCACTTTGGCAACATTGGGAAGGAAAAACTCCCTTTTAACAGGAAGAAACCTCCGGCAGAACCAGGCTCAGGGAGGGGCGGGACCATCTGCTGTGATTGGTTGGTGCAAGAGACGGGACATGTAACAAGTTTTGTACAAGAAACAATAAAATAATAACATAAAATTAAATTAAGTAATTTTAAGCACTGAGTTATTTATGGTAAATTTCCAGGAAAACAAACAATATTTATCTTAGGTACCCTGTACTTTCCTGCAAACTGCACCTAAGTACAGGATACTTGCACCTTAGTCACTCCGCGCCCCAGAATGTACAGCGTACTCGTTTCATTGCTTCCTGCAAAAACCTGACTTGTTTGTTTGTACAGGGTACTAACCTATTACCCTGTTACCAGAGTTTGCATTTATTACCAGTATTGTTACTGCTAAAGGAGGCAGAGGAGTAACTAAACATCTGACACAAAGAGCAGGAAAGTGCAGGAGGGACAGTAAAGAGGTCATGCTGCTAGGGAGTCGGCTACAAGCTAAGCTAAGCTAGTAAATCCCTTAGGACACAGTAAATTGTCATGCTGGCAGCAAATAACAACAAATAACTCTCAATCATGTTCAAACTATATCATGTACAGATGGTTACAATATACAAAAAAATACACCAAGATATATTTATTTTTTATATGTAGATAAAGAGCAGTAGGAGTGGTAATAATGCACATGTGGGTGTTATAAGGTTTGACTGCTGTCAGGATGAAGGGCCTACGATAGTCCTGCACTGTGGCTTTAGCAGTCTACGGCTGAAGGAGTTGCTCAGGGCCTCCACACTCTCATGCAGGGGGTGAAGGTGTTGCCTATAATGGACATTAGCTTGGCTAACATCCTCTTCTCACCCACCTTCTCTTTAGAGTCTAGGGGACGGGCCAGGACAGAGCTGGCTCTCTTTACCCGTCTATTAAGTCATTTCCTGCCCTTCTATGTGCTGCCACCTCCCCAGCACACAACTGCATAAAAGCAAAAGCCGTCTCTACGACAAAAGAGGTCCTCAGTAATGTCACACCTCCAAAAGACCTTAGACCCTTCATCAGAGACAACATACTAATAGACAAACCTGCTAATATGCACTGCTGTTGGAGACAGCACTGATATCTGTCAAACATTTATCAGGATTTCAATAACAGACCTATGGCAACAGCAAATGCAATGGAAGAAATTACAGCTCAATCCAAAGTTAATTGGAATAACATTAATATTGCCTTAGTTAGTGTTCATGCTAGAGCTCAATCCAAAGAAAAGCTCCCGGAGGCCATGGAGCAGGCTCATCAAATGTCAACAACAACTGATAGAAATTAAAGAGTGAGCTGTGTGTGTGTGTGTGTGTGTGTGTGTGTGTGTGTGTGTGTGTGTGTGTGTGTGTGTGTGTGTGTGTGTGTGTGTGTGTGTGTGTGTGTGTGTGTGTGTGTGTGTGTGTGTGTGTGTGTGTGTGTGTGTGCGTGTGTGTGTGTGTCAGCACTCCATCCTGACAGCAGGTTGTTGACAGTCTGCAGAACAAAAGTGTTTTTTTTTCTAAAGTCAAGACTTGGATCATCTATCCATGGAGGAAAAATGAAGATATGAAGACAAACGTTGAATTTTGGGGACTTCTGATCCATATTCTTCCCCGGCAGCTTTATTCAAATCCCTGAAAGTGGGATTTAAATAGCTCTAGTTTGGCGACACCTTCATATATCCTGTGTAGAATCACTCACTTTGCCACCAAGAAGAAAGCTTTCAAAGTGCGGACAGCTACATGTGTTCAGTCTGTGTGAGAAGTAAAGACTGAGAAATTGTTCATTGCTAAAGCAAAGGTAAGTGCTACAAAGCTAGCCTAGATAAACTACCATGTAAATGGTGATTAGTGCATCTCATAGCACAGCAACTGTCCATCATTTTGACTAAACTGCAGTATTGCTTTGCCCTGCAGGCGGTCGTGGACGTCACCTCTGACCTCATGTGAAAACTATGATGAGCAAGCATGATGCAGAGATTTTTCACACTTTAAATAATCAGTGTCAGCTAATGAGTCACGAAGTACCAGCCATTTTGACATCTTTGTTCAAGGAAAGTTTACGTATGTATGTATGTATTTACATTAGAGGTTTTACAGCTGCTATGTAGTGAATACATTTAGACACCTGGACTTCAGATACCCTCAAATAAGCACAAATAGCACACAGTAAACGCAGTGCAGGAAGAAGAAGGAAGATTAAACTGGAAGAGAAAAAAAACTGACTGACCAGTCTGGTGATGAGGGGAAGCCCAAAGTGCCACAAGTGCTCGTTGAGTAGCTCGCTGTACACCACGTTACCAAACAAAGCAATGGTTCCTGGTTTGCACAGACCACTTCCTGGCTTGGTTTCTGCAAAAGTGAACATCATTTCTTCTTATTCACGATATAAAGTCACTGATAACAATAATACTTCATCTCTTATAAGGATTTCAAACAGTAAGAGGCTGGCAATAACACAATCCCAAGACAGTATCCCCACGTTTCCTTGTGTCTGTACCCCTCTACACTTTATTTATATCGGTCAGATCCAGCTCCTCCCCCTCTTGCACAACATGTGTCCATGCCATGTAACATGTGACATACTGTTATTTAAAAGCATTTACAAATAAACTGTGTAAACAAACAAACAGAGCCAAAACAGCAGTGTCTGGTAAATGCCAGATTAGTCACGAACGGTACTTTTATTCTTCACGTCCCGTGGATTGGATTTACTTTGAAACCTGGATGTCTCCTGGTGAGTCTAGCACCTTAGTCCGTGGGTCATGGTGGAGGTTTAGCCACTGGACTTTGCCCGTAAACAGCTGTCCCCTCCAGTCTCTTTCTGCTGCTTTGAATGAAACCTTTTCAAGTCACTCTCCTGTCCTGCTTTGTGTGGTAGTTCACCGTTCACCAACATTTCATAAGGACTTTTTAACTGACTTCTGTCTCTCGGGTGAAATTATGCCAAGTTTCATTGTTGGGACTTTAATATCCATGTTTTTTTGAAGCCTCTGGTGAAGGAGATATAGACTATTTCAATCTGTAAGCGGTCCCACTCAGGAACGTGGGCCCACTTTGGATCCTGTTTTAGCTTTTGGTTTATCTGATGCCAATTTGAAAATTGGTGATGCAGTGTTTTCAGACCTGTTGTAACTGATTTCATTCCTCTTGGTCGGTCTGCTAAACTGTGCACTCCTGTGCTTTTAAACCTTTCTCTGTTGTTCAGTTCTGCGCTGCTGTTCAGTATGAAGTGACTTCCCTGCTGTTTGAGTCCTCCACCACTGAAGAGCTAACATTTCAATTAAATTCTGTTTGCTTGTTGTTTGCTCGCTAGTTCTGGACTCTGTGGCTCCATTAAAAGTCAGGCAACCAAAACCCAGATCAGAGCCATGTTTCAATGACAATACCTGGGCCATTCAACTGAGTGCAGGAGGGCTGGAGGTGGAGAAGTTGCAGGTTTCTCTTGAAATGTTGAGAAAAAGCTGGTGGTTGTATCAGGAAACTGTGAAAGAGCAGCTTTCACAGCTTCCTGATCAGTGAAAGGTCAGTATCATTGTCTCTGACCCTCACTGGTTCTTTTTACCACACTGAGCTCTTTATGTTCATGAACCTGTTCATTTGGAAGCTTCCAGTGAAGTTTGTGATAGATTTCTTCACTTCTTTCTGGAGAAGATTATAAGCGCTAGGACCTAAGCTAGGCTCTAAGCTCCCTCTTTTATCTAAACTAATGGAAAATAATGTCTATAGCAAACTGTAGTCCTTCCTGGATGAACATGGAATTCTGGGAGGGTTCCAGTCTGGGTTTAACTCTTCACAGCACAGAGATGACCATCTCCAGGCTGGAGCAGTGGGTGGGTGTCACTGGCTCAGCTCTCCGGTGGTTTAGTCTGACAGAGGTTTCTGTGTCTGGACTGACAGTTTTACCTCTACCTTTGCTGCCCTCCCCTGGGGGTACCACAACACTCTGTTCTTGGACGTACCTGCTTGTACCACTTGGCACTATTTTTCAGAGACATAATATTTCCTTTCACTGTTATGCAGTCAATTTTCAAGTGTATTTTCCACTGAAGCACTGGTGCATCCTCTGTCCAGCCTCTCCTTGACTGCATCATTGACATCAGGAGATTGCACTAAATCGTTTGAAGTTTAATGAGAATAATTCAATTCAATTCAATTCAATTCAATTTATTTATATAGCACTTTTCACAGGATAAAAACCACAAAGTGCTTCACAGTAATATAAGACAGAAATACATAAAATACATTAAAATACATTAATAATCAAACATACAGCACAAATCTAATTAAAAGCCAATCTAAATAAATGAGTCTTAAGCTGCTTTTTAAAAGAATAAATACAATCAAGACAACGTAAAGATGGAGGGAGGGCATTCCACAACCTGGGGGCCACAGCTCTAAAAGATCTATCACCTCTAGTCTTAAAACGAGTTCGTGGGACGACCAACAGCCTTTGATTAGAAGATCTCAGGCTGCGAGAGGGAGTGTGGGATTCTAAAAAAGACAGAAGTCATGTTGTTTATACCCAGTTGCACTAGCAGCCCCCCCTGCATCGACCGTTCCTTTCTGGCCCCATATGAGAAATCCATTATTACTAACTTAGCTGTGAAAATGGATCCTTCTCTACAGTTTCATCCTCATGTGAGTCCTGTGGGAAAATTGTGCTTTTTCCAATTGAAGCAACTGTCAAAGTTCAAGCCTCCTCTGTCCAAACACAACATTGAAACATTACTTAATGTTTCTTTTACCTTCTGGTCCATGTTTGTCTTTTATATTTGGTGTTGTTGTCAGCCCTGTTGTTGTTTTTAACGTGCTTTAGAAATAAAATGGTAAATATGGTAAAAATATAACTCTTTAATCATTTTACACTCCAACTGCTTTACATCATAAATGTTGGTCAAACTGTTTAGTAAGTGAAATCTCCTCTGAGATTGAGAGCAAACGTCACTTTGCCTGTTAACTCACAATAAACAGTTAGAGCAGTGAAAGCAGAACCAGAGTGGTTTGTTTAGCACACTGGTTTGCTGTCAGTCTCCCATCAAAGAAAACAAGTTAATCCAACACCACGTGTGCAAACAACCAGAAAAAAGCTGCTAGGCTCTCAGCTTTTGTTAACAGGACACACACACACAGACACACACACTGCTGAGGCTGCAGGGATCTGGATGCCAGTCCACCAACAGTGAGAGTTCCTCCGTGTGTCCCTGCAGAGACTCCAGGTGAGAACAAAGGCTTCGAGTCTGTGATGGAAAATTCTGCTCTTCTGTGTGTCGAGCTGATCTGATTGAATAAAAGCTTCATGGTATCCTGTTCTGGCTCCATAGAATCATTCTATACAAGATATACTTGTTATACTATACTACTCATGTTTTATACATAGTGTTGTGACTATATTCTGTGACCACGGTGGGCAGATAACGTCTCTCTGTAAATGCTGCTCCATCCTGTTCTGTTGTTTGCAAAGGCAAATGAAAACCTCACTAAGACAGTGGATCCCTTGGTACATGTGGGCTCTGGAGTCAGACGGCAGAAGGAAGCCTTTCCAACCTCTGACCTCACATCGTTGGGAGACAAGAAGACCAGAGACATTTGGAGACCAGAGCATCTCAACTGGAATTTTCATAAGCAGACCAGATTGTCCTCAAGTGGTGACAGATATGAAATAAACTGGGGGAAATGAGATTTGTTCATATTTCGTCTCAGGGCTGAGGAAACTCATTGTTTCAAACGCGATTAATTATTTTCAAACGAAAAAAGAACCGGGAGATCCTCCTCTCTGTATTGACTGGTTCACAAACAATGGTGACAAGCAAAGGTGGCGAGTACAGCCATTCTGTACTCAAGTACAGATGCCTGTGTTAAAAAGTACTCCAATAAAAGTTGAAGTACTTAAGCAACTTCTTTACTCAAGTAAAAGTGTAAAAGTACAAAGTACACCTAACTTTGTGCTATATTAATCATAATGAAATAATATTAGTAGATAGACAAACAAATTTTCAGAGTGTGAATGTTAGTCAGTAAGCACTTAAAATCATAGAAGAGAGTGAATGTTGTATTAAGTGCTTTGAGTACTCTGTGAGAGTGGAAAAGCACTGTATAAGAATCTGTCCACTTAGCAAATCCATGACAGAACAGCAAAGAGGATTTTCATGCAACCTTTAAATAAAACAGTTAATCCATCTTAGTTTGTTTTGTAACATGTTTCACAATATGAAAACAAACCAATATCTGATTTAAAAACATGACGACTTAAGTGTAAGCTTACCCATATAGAAAAAAAATAGAAAAAACTTATAAAAGACTTGCATCAGATGTGGCCTACTTCATATAGTGAATCATATAAGCAGGGCTCTAGACTAACTTTTTGCCATGGTTGCACTGGTGCGCCCAAATTTTATTTTTAGGCGCACCAGCACAAAAGTTAGGCGTACCCAAATTTTTTAACTGCATTGCTTAACACCGCAGTTTTACATGTTCACGTTTTTTTGATTTGTAAATATTGATTTGTAAATGATTAACTAACAACCTTTCAACACAAAGCTCTTTATTTGTAGCAAAGTTCTACAAGAAAGATTACTTAAACATGCTTGTGCTTAAAGTGCTTCACTGAGCTGAAATTTCAACATTAAAGAAATTTAAAACATCTCAAGATATATTAAATTAAAAAAAAATCTAAATTAAAAAGTTACTCAAAGTGTCAAAGGCTTCAATCTGAACATTTCAATATCCGAACAACTTGTTATCTTATGGACTGTCCTCCATTGCAGTCACATGCCCCTCAGATGGCCAGCTCCTGTAATTTGGCCTTCTTGATCTCTGCGATGACCTGTTTACTCCTGCCTGCCGCTGAAAGGCAGTGGGAAGAGGGGACATTTGGGCAGTGCATTTATCGCGGCATATAATGTGTCTTCTCGATACTGTATGCTTTTTCAGCGTTTCAAGTCGAAACGTATTAGCACCAGTGACAAATGCAGTGTTGCCGGCCATGGTCTTTCCACACTCGCGACAATAAATGCAGTGCATCATATTGTCAGCTTGGCTGTATCTTAGCCAGGGAAACTGGTCAAGCCACTCGATTCGAAATTTATGCATTTTTTCACTTTTACTTTCACTGGGCTCCGGCTGGGAGTCGATCGTATGTGGCTCATTTTTTGATGCCATCTCCGGACCAGTATTTGACAAAAACTGAGAGGTTGTCGGCTCCGTGTCAGACCGCTGGCTCAGAAGTTTGGACTGATCAGGCCTTAACTTAACGAAAAAGTTATCAATTGTTCTTTTCATATTTTCTCAATACCAACTTCATACACTTCTATCGGACCTGGCTACTCACCCTTCTCTATCTGCCCGCACTTTCAAACGTAAACATACGTAGGCCTGCAGGAATATCTGGACCACGGCCAATCACAGAGGTCCCCGCCTCTGACTATCTCTGACTGGTTTACAACACGACATGGGCACAATGTGTGTCTGTTGTTGAACACACGGAGACTTTCAGAGTTGCGGAAACTTTTTATTGTGATTTCTCCCGAGAAAATACGGTGCGACCAAGTATTTTTTTTTAGTCGCACTATTGAGAAATTTGGTCGCACTCTAGAGCCCTGTATAAGGCTTATATGATTTACTCATGAAAGTGGCCACTTTCTCATTACTTTCATATATTGTTTTAGTAAGTATCCAAAACACACAAGTTTCATTTATATAATTTTTCAATGGATCTTATATCTGTTTTCACTCTTGTATGCTTTTCATACAAGTTTCACACAAGACAAATACAAACTGTATAAGATTTATATATATCTTTTCCATATGGGTAAATTTCCACTTTATCAGACCCCACTGAGCATCCTTCCTTTAACTCTAAGCTCTCTCCTTCCTCTCCTGTCTTTCTGATCTTTCTCCATCTCTGAGTGAAGTTAGCTCTCTCTCTTTTCTCTCCCTGTCAGGTACAGCAGCTGGACCTTTGGCTGCAACACACTGTGACACAAACAGTTTGTGTTTGAATTTGTGTTGAGCTGATAGAAACGCTGAATTTGAAATGACCTGCCACAACATGTTAGAACACATGGTGATTAATAAACACAGGGCTGTCTTTCATGTGTTACTGTTTTTAGGCTTGGTTTGATGTTTGAAGACCTGCAGTGACGAAATAAAAAGTCGCCTCCTAAACTGAGAGGAGAAATGTGTAGACGAACTTCTTATTGTGAAAATATTGGTTTTATTCTTGAGATGGTTGTTATTCACAGGAATCAACTCTTATTACTACTGATAAAGCACACAAGCAAGTGGCTGTAGTTAAACCTATAAATCGATACATGAATCAAAAATAATAATTTTGAAGTGTCCTTTCAGGGCAAAGAGCTGATGGACATGGGGTCACTGATGTTACAGCTGTGGGGCAAACGTTTCTTTGAAAGGGTTTTTTTTTTTCTGTGCATAGAATTAGTTAATTGGATATTACTGTCATGGTCCTGAGTCTGAGGACTCGGCCCCCAGCTGACTCTGGACCCCTGGAGGTTAAGAAGCCAGCTGAGGACTGCACCCGGCTGTCGCTGCCTGAGCAGAGTCAACGCTCTGCGCAGGTGCAGTCTGCTATGTGTTTGCCAGAGGCCCACGCGCCTGCTGGTTCTGCTCCGTTCCTGCCAGAGGCCCACGCGCCTGCTGGTTCAGCCCTGCGTGGGCAAGGGGCCCGTGTGCCCACTGGTTTTTGGACTGTTTTTGCTGGGGGGCCCGAGGAGCCCGTCCAGCCTCCTGCCTCATCGGCTGGGGGCCCGAGGAACCCGTCCAGCCACCAGCTGCTCCAGCTTCGGCTTCACCCATGCCCTCGCCTGGCCCAGCTTCGGCTTCACCCACGCCCTCGCCTGGCCCAGCTCCCGCGTCTTCGCCCTCGCCTGGCCCAGCTCCCGCGTCTTCGCCCTCGCCTGGCCCAGCTCCCGCGTCTTCGTCCTCGTCTGGTCCAGCTCCCGCATCAGCTCCAGCGTCGCCTGGTCCAGCTTCAGCGTCGCCTGCAGCAGCCTCCTCATCCGCTTCGCCTGGCCCAGCCTCGGCTTCAGCCTCTGCCTCGTCTGGTCCAACCTCCGCCTCGCCTGGTGCTGCAGGGGCCACGCAGCCTTCAGGTCCCCTACTACCACCTCCACATCGTCGGTCATCTGCCAGGCCGCTTGTTGGGCATCTTCGCCACTGTGGACGACCTCCTGAACGCCACCACTGCCTTCCACATGGCCGGCCTCCGGACTTGCATTGCCGCCGCCGTTGCCGTCCACACGGTCGGCCCCCAGAACTGTTTCCACGCCACTGTCTAATGCGTGGCTCGCCTTCGGACCTGCCCCGCTACCGCTGCTTTTCGCACGGTCGGCCTCCCGAACCGAACTGTTTTGAACTTCTTTGCTACTGGCCACCCGGTTGGCCCCCTGAACTGCCCTGTTATGGACTCCAGTGTTGCCATCCTCCGGGGCGGCCTATCGAACTGCTTGATCTGCTTCCCATGCTCCAGTGTTTTGGTTGTGGTTTTGTTTTCAGCTTTGGATAGTGTATGATAAAGTCATACACTGAACCCAAACACTTTGTTCTAGTTAAGATGAAACATTTGTGGCTGTTTGCTTTCTGTTCCAACATAAATGTCTTCGAGTGTCAGCTGCACAATTTTCACCTATTTCTTCCTTAGGGTGAATCAAACTCAGTACTTGCAGATATTCAAGAACAGTAAAAATATAAGTCAAATAAAGAAGTGAAAAACAAAATAAATATGAAACAACAGTAAAATATTCAGTTTTAAACAGGAATATTCTGGAGTTTCTGTATTTTGCATATTTTAATGAAAGTTATTCACATTTCTTATGGATTATTGGAGTCACTTTAGTTTGAATGACACTTTTCTCTCCTGACTGCAGAAGACGACAGAGTAATTTAGCAGCTGGAAGCAACGTTTCAGTGTGTTCAACTAAACCCGTCACAAACTTTTATTAAGATCTCGCACTAGCACAGCCTTTAATTAAGCAGCTGTAGGAGATGAGCCACTGAGTGAGCAGATGAAGTGGCTCGTCTGTGGATGTAATTAGATTAAAATCAATAATACTCAGTGTGACAATGGTGTGCTAGGACAGGAGGAGAGCAAATAACTGAAGCTGTCCTCTCTGAAACACACAGATCACATTCAGTCGGACTGCAGCTCCTCCTCAGAGCCATCGTGGGGACTGGGAGGATTCGTCACGGCCCAACCAGAGCGAGCAGAACACACACACACAGACACACACACAGTTTACACTGTTTGGTCTGGCTAGTGTATATCTGCTAGGCTCGGATCCCAGTCAGTTTCTCCCACGTTGTGCCTGGTGTGTGTGTGTGTGTGTGTGTGTGTGTGTGTGTGTGTGTGTGTGTGTGTGTGTTCATGTGTGTGTTCGTGTGTGTGTGTGTGTGTGTGTGTGCTCGTGTCTGTGTCTGTCAGTGTGTGTGTGTTTCTGTCTGTGTGTGTTCGTGTCTGTGTGTGTCTGTCTGTGTGTGTGTGTGTGTGTGTGTGCTCGTGTCTGTGTGTGTCTGTGTCTGTGTGTCTGTGTGTGTGTGTTCGTGTCTGTGTGTGTCTGTCTGTGTGTGTCTGTGTGTGTGTGTGTGTGTCTGTCTGTGTGTGTATGTGTGTGTGTGTGTGTGTGTGTGTTCGTGTCTGTGTGTGTCTGTCTGTCTGTGTCTGTGTGTGTCTGTGTGCGTCTGTGTGTGTGTGTGTTTGAATGAGTGAGGATGACTGCTCAGTCTGCTACACCTGATGCACTGATGGTAAGAAGAGATGGAGGAAGAGAAGAGTGAGCTGTGCATATGGAAAGTTGGAAGCTGGATGACTCCATCGTGACAACAACAGTCACTCTGAGGCGTCTGTTGTTGTGATTTGATGCTGTATAAATAAAACTGAATTGAATTGAGTGTCCCTCCACATTCACACATACATGCACCCATTTACACCCTCTGTCATCTTTAGTGAGTCAGATGTGCTCCAGACCAGTTTATTGCCTCTTCCAATCCTCTCTTTGAAACCACCTCGCTTCTGAGCTAATGATGCCCGGGCATCTGTCACTCTGACACCAAATACAGGCTTGTTTGTTCCTTTATTAATCATGTCATCTTATGATATAAAGAAGTTAACTGCAATTTAACAGAAATGACCAGACTCCAATCAAATGCTGCGAACCTGAAGTCAGCCAAAAGTTCATGTTGTCATCTGAATTTAGCATACATATCCAAATATGATTCCCACAGCAGTTAATTAAAGGAAGTAATTGAACCAATAAGAAACATAATTTACATAATTTTTTTTTTCAAAAAGCTCATCCAATAATCTTCGTCTGTGTAGCTAAAGTGGAGATTGTGTGGCTGCCTCATCACACCAAATTCAGAGCATCAAATAAATTGTCAAACCCATAAAAAACAAGAAAGGATTAATGTTTGGCTTAATTAATCAACAGCGAGGTATGACTGACCTCTCTGCAAGACTGACACATTTTAAATTTATCTATCCTGATTTTATCCTTGACCAGGAACCATTTAGATATCTCTTAAAGTTCTGAAAATTGTGCAGGGTACCCTGGAACACCACCAAGCCATTGGTTCAGATATGTGGATGACACCTGGGTGAAAATCAAATCTCAGGACGTACCATAATTCACGGATCACATTAACTCGGTGGATCGACACATCAAATTCACCAGGGAGGATATGAAAAGTGGCAGGTTAGCCTTCTTAGACTGTGAGATTTCCATCAGTAATGGGGGACATCTGAAAGCTGATGTGTACCGTAAAACTACACATATCGATCAGTATTTAAGGTTTGACTCTCATCATCCACTGGAGCAGAAACTGGGTGTCATCAGGACGCTACAACACAGAGCGAACACCATCCCCACTGACACAGCGGCCAGGGAGGCAGAAGAACAGCACATCAAGAAGGCCCTGAGTAAATGTGGTTATCCCAGCTGGACTTTTGTCAAAGCTGGGAAGTCTCCTAAAGAAAGCTCCAGCCGATCCAGGAGAGAAGGACAACCGCTGACTAAGTGAAAACCTGTAGTGATCCCGTATGTGTCAGGAGTATTGGAGCAGCTGAGACGCATTTTTTTCTAAACACCGAGTCTCTGCGGCTTTTAAACCCCCCAAAATTGGTCCACCCCAAGGATCGGGTCCCCCGACAAAAACAGAGTAACATAGGTCGTGTCCAAATTCATGGGCTGCATCCTCCTGAGGCCGCATTTGAAGACCAATTACGTCACAGCGACGCGCCGAAGGCTGTCCAAATTCGTAGACTCCTCCGAATGCAGCCGACAAATGCGTCCTCCTTTTCCCCGCATTTGAAGGATGGGTCGGGTGTGTCCTTCGTGGCCCACCATATCCCAGAATTCATAGCGCGGCCCAGCCAAACTCCAGTTTCCAGCAATGGCGACCGCTACTAAGTTTTAAAATTACTCTTATTAATCTTTCTGGGTCACAAAATAAACTTTTAACATATTTTCAGGCGAGAATGTAGCCGTGTAAACTTCAAATATCTGCTCGGTTTATCAAGACATCGCATATTTGCAAAAGTGCTTTGACGTTTTCGGAGACGTCTGTTACCCACCAGCTCGATAGCTAGCCGAGAGCTCGAGGGTCACTGAAGCCGCCGAGAACGGCACAACTCCCGGCACATCATTTTCAGATCACCGCGAACTTTCGCTACTCAGGTTAAACGTAATATATAAGTCACTTAGACAACCTAAAAATGTTATTGTTGGGCTTTTTTCAGTGTTTTATTTGTTCGTGAGTAAATCAGTTTGGCTGAGATTAAAGATATTAGATTAGATTAAATAAAATAAAACTTTATTAATCCCCCGGGTGGGTTCCTCCTTGGTTTTCACACAGCTGAATAAACGTCAAACAGAAAACCAATTAAACAAAAGTGTGAGATGGTCGAGAGTTTACGCCAGCGTCCTGTTATATTTTAGATAGCAAGGAGCAGGCGGCTGAGTTTATTAAACTCCACCGAGACAGCGGTGACGTTAATCAGAAGGCTAGACCATCCAATTTCACAGCTGTTTACTTCCGGCCTACCCGACCTTCTGAGGACCCGGCCCACGTAGACCGCGAAGGCCGGGTCCTCAGGAGGATGCAGCCCATGAATTTGGACACGACCATAGTGTACGCTGTTAAGTGCCAGGATTTATACATTGGGGAAACCAAACAACCTCTGGCTAAGAGGATGGCACAACACAGCAGAGCCACCTCGTCAGACCAGGACTCTGCAGTCTATTTACACCTACAGGCCAGTGGACACTCTTTCAATGATGAGGATGTACACATCCTGGACAGGGAGGAACGCTGGTTTGAGGGCGGGGTCAAGGAGGGAAAGACCATCTCTGAATCGAGGAGGGGGCCTAAGGGTACATCTGTCACCATCTTACAATGCTGTGATTGCAGCCATTCCCCAACTCTCTGTGAGAGGGACTCATGGCCATTGATCAGTGGCTGTTGATCAAAGGTCATGAGAATTTGCATATTACAGTTTTTTCTGATGGCTTGAGCACATTTTTTGTAACTATTGGCTATTTTTGCAAAACTCTACACACAAATACAGTTTTTTTCTGAATGCTTAAACCCTAACTGTGATTCTTATAGGACAATTTCTAAAACTATTAATACTTATGGCAAAACCACTCACTGAGTTTGCCAAACTAAAAGCACAAACACTGCTTTGCACTCAGTTTGCCATTTTGTAACACACACTTTGCAAACCTGTAGCTACAATCCACTGCACAGCACTCTTTTTGCAGAACTGTAAACACAACTCACTGCTTTACACTCAATTTCCAAAGGATCAACACACTCCTAACAAAACTATACACATTTATGGCCATTATTTACACTATTTTGCCAACTGTCTGGCACACTGTCACATGTGAAAACTCTTTTAGATAATTAGTTCACTTTGCAATCAGCCTAAGCACTATAATACAGGTAAGCTGTGTGTGTGGAGTACAGTGGAGGGAGCAGGAAGAGTGAGAAGTAGAGGAGGCCGAGGAAGAGGACGTGGAGGTGAAGAAGTAGGACGAAGAGGACGACAAGGACAAGGAGGAGCAACAGGAGGACGAGGAGGGGGGAGAGGAAGGGTAAGAAGAGTAAGAAATAGAATTGCTGATGACATCAGAGCTACAATAGTGGACCATGTAATCAACCATGGAGTGACCCTGAGGGAAGCTGGCCAACGGGTTCAGCCTAACTTGAGCCGCTACACTGTAGCAAGCATCATAAGGACATTTTGAAATGAGAGTCGGTTAGTACAGTCACTTTGCACTAAGATCTGTAGCACTGCCATGCTAATGAGAAACACAACAATACCATAGATGTAAAAATACTGAAATTGTTACTTTACAGAATTGCTAGACGACCAGATGCTGGGAGCAGAGGAAGAATGTTCACTGCAGACAAAGAAACCCATATAGTCAATATGGCGATTGCAAATAATCCTATACTTGGAAATAAACACTTGTGTTTGTTTTGATGTGTGTGAATAAACACCAGTACTTGAAGTTTGGATCCCTCTATGCTTACGGATCTATGACAAAAGTATGAGCTCAAACTGACATAGCCTACCTTGTGCACAGAGAAAGCAAAAGCCAGATGTGTTTTTTATTCATACCATCAGTGTGTAGTTGGTGCATTGTGTTCTTATTAATTTGATGGCTTGTGTTAACTGTTGGATACGAAAATACCATTTTTACAACATGCTAAAAACTGGGTTTGACCAACTCTAATGTACAGAATAAAATAAAATAATTTTTTGAAGCTCATTTTTTTAACCTCAGTTTGATCAGCTAAATAAAGTATCCAGAGCTATTTCTACTACGGCTCTTTGGAAACTGAACTTAATTGCACTCCTCATCAAGGAGTCCAAAGAACCCAATAAAGACTCCACAGCCCATCAAGTCAAGCAGTGGATTGGTCAGCACTGGTACTAATAACCGCTGATGAATATTATAAAGGCCAATAAAAGCTCATGGACAGGTTGCAGTGCTTTCCTATATTTCTCCTAGCCGGTCATGTGGAGACTAATGTGTGCAGCACAGCATCTCAGCTAAGTGCAGCGCTACAAACTCACACTGTTCTTCTCCAGCATCCGTGACTTAGGATTTATTTATGTATTTGCTGCATTTACTGAACTGAAACAGGACATGCTTGATCACCCACTAATATATGAAGCATCAAAATATGAAAAAATATGATGAACTGAGTTCAGAGGATCACGTCTGTTAGTACAGACAAAGGAAATAAAAAGCAGCTATTTCACTTCTCTATCCGTCATCAAACGTTTGTTTTGCAGGATTCGTTTTGAGAAAACGTATCAATCCAATGATTGTTCAGCATCCTTATGGATCAGCTCCAAATCATAAAAAAGCGCCTTGACAAGCAGTGTAGAGAAAATAATAATGAATAATGGTTTCATTACACTCACTAACCTTCTCTCAAGTAGACACACATGCTTAGCCTTGCAGATGGCTGCAAATATCAGCACAATAAATCGACTGTTAACTGACACACACAACAGTGGAGCTGACTGTGTGTGACTTAAAAAGTGTTTCACAGATTTTAGTCCGAGCTATTTATTGTAGGTCAGAGAAAGCCTACATACATACATGTGCCTGTGCAGTGACATCATACATGTAATGCATTACGTATTAGAGGCGTCCACCAATGAGTTTGTTAAGTAAAAGCAGGATCATTACTGCAATGTTAGCACAGCCAACTATACTTCCTCTCCATCAGAGTTACATGAACCAAACAGAGCTGAAGTACATCCACAGACAGCAGGTATGTGCAGCTATGTAAAATGTTTTCATTATTAGATCTTACACATTGTTACTGTTTTGTTCAGTTTCACTAGTTTTTAGGAAAAAAGGTTTAATTTTCAGTGGAATAATTCTTCCAGTTTATGACCCAGAACCATAAATGTGTAATTGACCCTTTTGTGTGGAACTTTTAAACTGAATTCATTATTACAGTTTTTCTCGATTGCTTAAACACTATAACCAGGCCTCTAAACTAAAATTTCAAAACCATAAACGCTATTGGTCAAAAAGCTCACCCATTTCCCTGAACTATAAACACTATTCCCTGCTTTGACACATGACTCAAATTTGGTGAACTGGTACTGCAAAACTCTACACACAAATCCCTACATTTTACAGTGCTTACACCATGTAGTCATGTAGAAAGCACTAGCATGCAATAATGTTAACTTAAGTCAGCATAGCTTGAGCCCAATTAGCACACAATTAACCAGGTGGAAACACTAGGAGTCAAAATTTAGCACACACCAATCAGAACCTGCGATGGATAGATAAAAGGCCAAAGTCAGCTCATTCAGGTTTGAAACAATGGATCCAAAGAGATGCAAAGGAAGAGGACGTGGTGGAGAAAGAGGGCGTGGTGAAGGAGGAGGACGTGGTGGAGAAAGAGGACGTGGTGAAGGAGGAGGACGTGGTGGAGAAAGAGGACGTGGTGAAAGAGGAGGACGTGGTGGAGAAAGAGGACGTGGTGAAGGAGGAGGGCGTGGTGGAGAAAGAGAACGTGGTGAAGGAGGAGGACGTGGTGGAGAAAGAGGACGTGGTGAAAGAGGAGGACGTGGTGGAGAAAGAGGACGTGGTGAAGGAGGAGGACGTGGTGGAGAAAGAGGACGTGGTGAAGGAGGAGGACGTGGTGGAGAAAGAGGACATGGTGAAAGAGGAGGACGTGGTGGAGAAAGAGGGCGTGGTGAAGGAGGAGGACGTGGTGGAGAAAGAGGGCGTGGTGAAGGAGGAGGACGTGGTGGAGAAAGAGGACGTGGTGAAGGAGGAGGACGTGGTGGAGAAAGAGGACGTGGTGAAAGAGGAGGACGTGGTGGAGAAAGAGGACGTGGTGAAAGAGGAGGACGTGGTGGAGAAAGAGGACGTGGTGAAGGAGGAGGACGTGGTGGAGAAAGAGGACGTGGTGAAGGGAGGAGGACGTGGTGGAGAAAGAGGACATGGTGAAAGAGGAGGACGTGGTGGAGAAAGAGGACGTGGTGAAGGAGGAGGGCGTGGTGGAGAAAGAGGACGTGGTGAAGGAGGAGGACGTGGTGGAAGAGGAGGAGGAGGTGGTGAAGGAGGTGGAGGTGGAGAGAACGACGGCGACAAGGAAGGGAAGAGCAAGGGCACGAAGACAGTCAGTCTCGGATGAAATTCGAGCCACTTTAGTTGACCATGTCCTTGTCCATGGGATGACTATGAGGGAGGCTGGGCAACGAGTACAACCAAATTTGAGTCGCTTCACTGTTGCCTCCATCATCAGAACCTTCAGGGAGGAAAACAGGTAGGTGTACTTGCAGTAAGACTGCTTTGTACAGTAACGTTTAAGTTACTGAATTTATGTGTCTTGAGTTTCAGTATGTTTCCATTATTTTCCTGTAAAATGAATGTGTGACAGTTACAGTAATGAGTGCTTCTATTTTTGTAGGACACAGAGACGACCACCTGGTGGAGGCAGGTTAAGGCTTTTGTCGGAGGAGCAAGAGAGGAACTTGTAAACATGGTAATTGCAAATAATGTAATCCGCCTGCAAGAGATTCAAAGGAGAGTGATTGAGGATGATCATCTTTTTCGAGGCATAAATGCCATCAGCCTCTCCACAATTGACCGCATCCTCCGAAAGAATCAATTCCGGATGAAACAGGCATACCGAGTCCCTTTCGAACGAAACTCTGACAGAGTGAAAAACCAACGTGTGGAATATGTTCAGGTATGAGTTTTGATACTGTATAAGGTATTGTGTACCATCACAGCATGGCAGTTTATGCTGCCATTTCAGCACTCTTGAACTTTGGTTCAGGGTACCGATTGACTCTACTGTGTTATGTGTTTTGCAGAGAATCTTTGAGATTGAAGGACGGCCTGTTCCCCATGAAATGATCTTTGTGGATGAGGCAGGTTTTAACCTGACCAAAAGAAGGAAAAGGGGAGGAACATAATTGGCCATCGGGCTATTGTAAATGTCCCTGGTCAGCGTGGGGGAATGTCACTATGTGCGCAGCCATCAGCCAACGAGGGGTACTCCACCGCCATGCCATACTAGGACCCTATAACACTATGCTTCTCCTTGCTTTTCTTGATGGTTTAAGACAACATATGTTCCAGCTGGACTACAGGAACCAGCACAGCCAGAGCAGCCTCACTACGTTGTTGTGTGGGATAACGTCAGCTTCCATCGCGCTGCTCTGGTTCGTGACTGGTTTACCAATAACCCAAGGTTTTCTAATATCTTTCTGCCTGCATACTCCCCTTTCTAAACCCGATAGAGGAGTTATTTTCGGCATGGCGGTGGAAAGTGTATGACCGAGAACCTTATGTCCGTGTTCACCTCCTTCAGGCCATGGAAGAGGCCTGCCTAGACATATCAGTAGATGCATGCCAGGGGTGGATCAGGCATGCAAGAGGATTTTACCCCGCTGCCTGGCTGGGGCCAATATAGCCTGTGATGTGGATGAGATTCTCTGGCCTGACCCAGACCAAAGACAAGATGCTGTGGTGGGATAATGTTTCTGGTGTGTGTTGTACTGTATAGTACATGAATGACAATGTGCCACTGTACATACATTGGTTGCGTCTTTTGTGTTTATCATGTGACAAGGGTTTTGAAGGGGAGAACCATAAGCAACCTAATTGTTTTGGAACTATTGTTTTGAATTAATTGTACCAGTGTGCAAAACTCTGTTGTAGTGTGTGTGTTTTTGAGGGCTTGTGTTTGATGTCTGAGGGCAAAGTTCGGTTTTTCAGCAGGAGTGAATAGTTTTGGGTGTAGAGCTTCATTTTGACCTGGAAATAGGATGTTTGGGGAATTGAGTGAGATGTTATGGATTTGTGTTTACTGTTGTGCGGATATGAGGCGTAGTTTCAAGAAATGTGTTTTAGCAATCGAGAAAAACTGTAATACCAACATTAAAGTTATCACTCGGGGACCTGATTCCAGGTTAGAAACAGTACTCAGGTACAGGTAGACATTGTACCAATAATCTTAGAGGGTTTTTCAGCCCTATTATTGGGCACAGCCTTGTAAAGTGAAAGCAATAATAATGCAAAAAAAGCCTTTGACAAATTTAACTGGTCCTTTCTTTTGGTTTTGGAAGGTCTTTTATTCCTTGGATAATAACTCCATATAATTCACCAGGGCCACAGTCACCACTAACAGGATCATATTACGGTTGTCACGGCTCTGGGTCAGTTTGACCCAGCATTTTCAGTTTCTTATATTTGATATTTTTCTGCATTATGATTTATGTTCTGATTCTTTAGTTGTGCTGTTTAGATTATTATTATTATTATTCTAGGTTTAGTTCAGTGTCAAATCTGCGTCTTTGTGATTTGTTTCTTGTTTCCTGTTTTACTTTGAAGGTCCATGTCTCATGTCAGTGTATTCAGTTTTACTTCCCCGTCTCGTTAGCCCTAATTTCCACTGTGTATTTTAGCCCTGTGTTTGCCTTTGCCCTCTGTCATGTCGTTAATGTTTGGTACCCTCTGCTTGCTCTGTGCTTGTCTCGTGTTAGTTTCACCTCTGAGGTTTTTGTAAGTGTTTATTTTCATGAAGAGTTTTTCCAGCAATAAAAGCTGCATTTTGAGTTTAAGTCCCATCTCCGAGAGTCCTGCATTTAAGGTCCTTCACTCCTGCCTGCCTGCCACACAGCCTATCATGACAATGGTCTTGCCCACTGCCACCTTTATTATTTGTCATTGTCCTAGAAACATTAGCTGTCACAATACACCAGAAAAGGTACACAAAATTAATTTATATGCTGATGACATGTTACTGTATCTGGAAGAACAGATTCAGGACGTATTTAATCAAATTACAAATGATTCACAAATATCAGCCTTGTATATAAATTGGACAATCAATCATTCTTCCAATAAAGTAGAACTCATGAAATCCTCCTGACCAACATTTGTACTTTTCCTTCGTCACAGGGACTCTCAAATACCTGGATATAATTATCTCCCCCAAATTCTCAGATTTAGCAGGTTATGGTTAGGATCAGGGTTTAGTTCACTTAAATTTCATTTTCTTTTGGATAAGATTAATAACAATCTGAAACAGTCTTCCCATCACATTATTAGGCTGAATAACTATCATCAAAATGAACCACATCTGTGCTGTTTGCAGATGATGTGGTTCTGTTGGCTATATCGGGTGGTGGCCTCCAGTTGGACTGGAGTGGTTTGCAGTGGCGGGGATGAGAATTAGCACCTCGGACGTGGTCCTCGGCCGGAAAAAGATGGAGTGCTGACTCCAGGTCAGGGAGCGGTTGTTGCCACAAATAGAGGCGTTTAAGTACACTGGGGTCCTGTTCGTGTATGAGATGAGAAGGGAAGTGAGAGACAGAAGGATCGGGATGGCGTGGTGAGGTGAGAGTGGAGCACAAATGTGAAGCTGTCGATTTGCTGCTTGACCTGCGTTCCTCATGTCACCGATGGTCACCAGCTCTGGGCAGTGACCGAAGAATGAGGTAGAGCTACTCCTCCACGTCGGTAGGAGCCACTTGGGTTGGTTTGGGCATCTGAGCAGGATGATCCCATGGCCTGCTCTTGGATGAGGTGTTCTGGGCATCACCTACTGGACGGAGGCCCCAGCTCAGACGGGAACTCCCGGATAAACTGGAGGAGGTGGTTGGAAAGAGGGAGGTCTGGGCCTCTGTGCTTGGACTGCCGGCCCCGCAACCCAGCCCGGCATGAGCAGAAGAAAATGGATGGATGGACATTTTAACAACATTAAACTTTCAGTCAATTAAACACCTCAACTGCTTCGAAAACCTGTTGATCTCCAGCTCGAAATCACAAACTCCCAGACAGAAGACTGTAGGCTTTCTCCAATCTGGCACAACATTCAGATTAATGGAACCACTCTGGACTTTGGAACATGGGAATAATCACACATCTTCATCACCTCTTTCACGATAATAAGCTCATGTCAGCCACTGATCTGTTTGGACTAGGCTACATAAATGTTCTTTACTATGAACAACAAAATGTTCCCTACATTTCACAGCTGTTTACAACCACCTACAAATGTAAAACAATTTCAATGATTTCTCCAACAAGCAAAAAATCTAAACCCACTCACAGCTCTCACATGTTCACATGAAAGGGTGGGTTTGGCAGCATCTGACCAATCACAAAGCAGGCATTTGTATATATTTTTATATTTATACAGGTGATATCATTTTATACATTTTATTCTCTCAGCTGCAGACTCGATACTGTTTAAGACACAACTGAGAATAATTATAAGAATAATAAAGGAAGTAAAATTATCAGCAAGGCACAAGAGACAAAGGACTGACATAACACAGAAAGTAACTTAACAGGGAAAAGCTGAACACAGACACTTGACAGAAGGACACGAGTGGGTAGAGAGGAAACAGCAACAGACCAAAATACGAGGAATCAAAATTATTAATAACCTCCACAAACACAAAACTCCTCGTGTTCAAGTCATAAAAGTCCAAACAAAAACAGAAGCTTGAGCAGAGGTGTAAAGTAAAGCAGAAAGAACAACAAAAACACAGACCACAACCAAAACTGTAATCCAACCAGCAAGTATCAATAATTCAGATTCCGATCAAAAGTTTGCATTTCAATATGTACGTTTTTGTCCAGTAAGTCAGTTATGTGGATAAACTTTTGTAGATATTTATTCATACCTCAGCTCCCTAAAGACAAATCCTGGAAGTTGGAAAAACGACTGATGAGCCCACATGTTTGACTGTTATCTCTCAGTGTAATCTCAGCTGGATTACAGATGTTTTTCTTTTCACTGTGTCAGAGAATAAAAAAGGGACGAGGTCGTTTGTCTCTCTACATTTCCATACCTTAATTATTTCTATCTCCCTCCTTCATCATCCATAGTGTTTAATCGCAGACAGCCTGTGTAAAGGTACGTGCATGTAAATACAGGGAGTGCAGAATTATTAGGCAAGTTGTATTTTTGAGGAATAATTTTATTATTGAACAACAACCATGTTCTCAATGAACCCAAAAAACTCATTAATATCAAAGCTGAATGTTTTTGGAAGTAGTTTTTAGTTTGTTTTTAGTTTTAGCTATTTTAGGGGATATCTGTGTGTGCAGGTGACTATTACTGTGCATAATTATTAGGCAACTTAACAAAAACAAATATATACCCATTTCAATTATTTATTTTACCAGTGAAACCAATATAACATCTCCACATTCACAAATATACATTTCTGACATTCAAAAACAAAACAAAAACTAATCAGCGACCAATATAGCCACCTTTCTTTGCAAGGACACTCAAAAGCCTGCCATCCATGGATTCTGTCAGTGTTTTGATCTGTTCACCATCAACATTGCGTGCAGCAGCAACCACAGCCTCCCAGACACTGTTCAGAGAGGTGTACTGTTTTCCCTCCTTGTAAATCTCACATTTGATGATGGACCACAGGTTCTCAATGGGGTTCAGATCAGGTGAACAAGGAGGCCATGTCATTAGTTTTTCTTCTTTTATACCCTTTCTTGCCAGCCAGGCTGTGGAGTACTTGGACGCGTGTGATGGAGCATTGTCCTGCATGAAAATCATGTTTTTCTTGAAGGATGCAGACTTCTTCCTGTACCACTGCTTGAAGAAGGTGTCTTCCAGAAACTGGCAGTAGGACTGGGAGTTGAGCTTGACTCCATCCTCAACCCGAAAAGGCCCCACAAGCTCATCTTTGATGATACCAGCCCAAACCAGTACTCCACCTCCACCTTGCTGGCGTCTGAGTGGGACTGGAGCTCTCTGCCCTTTACCAATCCAGCCACGGGCCCATCCATCTGGCCCATCAAGACTCACTCTCATTTCATCAGTCCATAAAACCTTGGAAAAATCAGTCTTGAGATATTTCTTGGCCCAGTCTTTACGTTTCAGCTTGTGTGTCTTGTTCAGTGGTGGTCGTCTTTCAGCCTTTCTTACCTTGGCCATGTCTCTGAGTATTGCACACCTTGTGCTTTTGGGCACTCCAGTGATGTTGCAGCTCTGAAATATGGCCAAACTGGTGGCAAGTGGCATCTTGGCAGCTGCACGCTTGACTTTTCTCAGTTCATGGGCAGTTATTTTGCGCCTTGGTTTTTCCACACGCTTCTTGCGACCCTGTTGACTATTTTGAATGAAACGCTTGATTGTTCGATGATCACGCTTCAGAAGCTTTGCAATTTTAAGACTGCTGCATCCCTCTGCAAGATATCTCACTATTTCTGACTTTTCTGAGCCTGTCAAGTCCTTCTTTTGACCCATTTTGCCAAAGGAAAGGAAGTTGCCTAATAATTATGCACACCTGATATAGGGTGTTGATGTCATTAGACCACACCCCTTCTCATTACAGAGATGCACATCACCTAATATGCTTAATTGGTAGTAGGCTTTCGAGCCTATACAGCTTGGAGTAAGACAACATGCATGAAGAGGATGATGTGGACAAAATACTCATTTGCCTAATAATTCTGCACTCCCTGTATGAGTTTCTTAAAAGAGGGAAAGAGATCAGAGCAGACGAAGACAGGACAGGAGACACATTATAGAAGAGAGTTTAATAATTACTAATCGTTATTTCAAAAATGAATTGAATTGATTAAATGAAGCAGGGGTGTATAAACACAATGAGAGTGAAAAGAGGTGTCGTTGCATGGACTGATGCTCTGTGTCCCAAAGGTTCAGCAGCTAGCGATTGGACCATCGGGTCCACCAATGACACGGCACTGATGTGGGCCGAGCACCCACAGCAGGCACATCGTTGTCTCTTTAGTCTTTTCTCTGGCTGACATCTTTCCAAAACTTTTGGTTTTCATTTTGTTAGCTCTCATTCCTTCTGGAACTTTCTGGCTTTTATCCTACCGCCACTTTTCTACCATCTCTCTATTCTGTAGCATCCTTTATCTAGTCTTTCCTTTCTGTTGGCGTTCCACAGCAGACAGCTGCACAGGTGGGTCTGCCTGCTCCTGCCTGTTTAACCGGCTGCTTGGCCAACAGGGCTTTGAGCCATGAGCTAGCATGAGGCAGACAACATCCCCTGTCCCCAGGAAGTATTTATGAGGAAACATCTGCTGAAGTCCACTGAGACTGTGGTAAAAGAGGCAGCATACGGGGGAGGATTCAGCTCATTAGGGGATCTCATCCTGGATCATCACACTCTGCTTATAGTCCAGCAAATAAGCGAACACAAAACCCCACAGAGTCTTCTGGTTGTGATGAAGATGGCAGATTTAAATGGAGTTGTGAAGAATGGCACAGTTTTAGGCATAAATGTGAATGCACACAGTTACATGCAGGAGAATGTCAAGGGTGGACATAGTAGAGAAAGTTGCAGAAACAACATGCTGTTAGGAAGTTTAACTTTCAAAGGTAAAGGCTGAGTAAGAGACTGAGAAAAAAGGATGCAGGACACTGGAGGCAGGAAGTGTGCTCTCATCTTCATCAAAGCTTTAGACAGTTTTTACATTTAGGTTAAGGGTGTCATGTGTTTGATGGGACTGTTTGACCACTGTGAGGCTCAGACACTCGTTCTGTAATGTGTAGACGTCACTCACCGTAATAGTTATAACAGAGTTAATGCTGGATATAAGACACAAACATGCTGTACAGGAATCTGCAGATATGTTGGTGCATCTGTACGAAATTCTGTTCCTCAGAATGAGAGGCTTTTGTTTCCCAGTCTACCCAGTGAGACCCTGCAGCTGCCTGCGTTAAAGCATCAACTCAAATGGCCACAATACACAAATGATTTAAAGCGAACCATGCATGGTGCATACTTTGCTTCATAGTGAGATTGGAAATATGCCGCTCTCTCCTGCCTAGAAGCACCTCGCCTCACTCGTCTCGGTCAGCAACTGCTTTCAGAGGATTCCCACGAGGCTGCTGGGGAAAAAGGGAGGGGTCGCTAAGCTTTGAGGAAGCTTCTGCTGGTGTGTTTATTCCAGAGACTAAGCACTACAAAGCCATCTAAGTGTAAAACAATTAGATTAGCATAAATATGTTCAGCTATACATGCAGATTTAAGGCTTGGCACTTTGCAACAAGCAGAAAATCCACTGAATTATTCACAATGTGCAAATATTGGTTAAATCAGATAGAAGGAAACAAAAACAGCTTCATTATTCTACAATGGCTGGGAGTGCATCATATGCCTCTGTCCATACTGATCAAACATTTTACACGCTGGTTACTCGTGGGCTTGTGTTAGTGCACAGGCTCAATTCATAAGTGAAGAAAAACAAACATCTTGTAAGCAGAGAGCTAAAAGCAGCACAGCGATGACTCTCAGTGTCTGCTGGACGTTTTGAAGCCAAACCAGACGTGAGCTCTTATTAGCATCAGTATTTCCATTGTTCACCATATTGGTGTAATATCCTGCTAATCACCCTATGCTGTCTTTTTTAGTTTGAATCCTTAGTAAGCAGATTTATCCTGAAGTGAACAGAAGGCCAAGACCAGAGTGAAGTGAGCAGTGAGGACCCTTACTGAGGCTGTTGTTTCACACTTCCTGTCTAGTGTGAAACAACTGAATAGCTAACACGCCTGCTCTGATAGAAGATATTATACATTCACACTTAAAGAACACAAACACCTAAAACTGAGCACATGCATGCGCAGCCCAGGGCTGCCACACAGAGCAATAATCTGCAAGGTCGAGGGAGCTGCTGCTGATGGAGCCAGTGATACATGCAGTCTGTCTAATGCTCAGTCCAGGGAAATCATTAAACTCCATAACACCAGCATACATGTACATCACTGGATTCTAGGTGTGTATGCAGAAGCCAAGAGGTATTGGGGGACTTGGACAAGGCATTTCATGCATGAAATGCTCATCCCATCAGTTTTAAAGGGAGAGAAAATCAACCTTGGGAGGATGTGCAAATGAAGGAATGCAAAGATGGAGGGATCGTGCACAAGGGGCTGAAGGAGGAGAGGAGGAGACAAGAGGTAAAGTGTCATGTTTTATAAATGAGCTTATTTTAGAGGCAGGAGTAAAGAAAAAGCCGCTTGTAATTCTCACTTCAGCTTTAAGAGCACAGCACACTGCAGCAAATAGACTGAGCCCGCTCACACTCCTCTGTCACCCCTGCTACTCCCAGCCCGCCTCTTTCTCTCTTCTCCTTCTCTCCCATGCTGCATTCATGTAAACACACACACACACACACACACACACACACACACACACACACACACACACACACACAGTACTGCTCCATTACTAGCAGTTCCCTGTGATTGAGGATTCCTATGGTAATGGTGATGTGGGGCTGCCCTGGCTGCCAGCTGGCTCACCCCATGAGTGATACTGTGTGTGTGTGTGTGTGTGTGTGTGTGTGTGTGTGTGTGAATTTTGCCTGGTTAGGCTTTTGCATGTATTAGCAGCTAAAGAGGAGCTGAGATGCAGAGTGCTGGTAGATGATGGTCAGTGTGCACAGGTGTGTGTGTTTAGAGCCAACCCTTCACACCTACAGAATCTACCTGCTTGCCAAATGGCATCAGCAGCTTGAAGTTACTGGAAAGATGAATCCTACATAGCAACAAAGAAAAACATGTCTGATGTGACTGAGCAGAGAAGCAGACGCCCACCAGTTCTCAGCCCTTTAATCACATCACCTGACATCAGCTTGTTGATGACTAACATGACATCACATGTTCCTGACACCACCTCAGCTTCCTCTAGGCTTAAACAAACCCTAATCTTAACACAGTGAGCAGACTTCACCCTGAACAATGTGATCCATACAACACAGACACACACACACATGCACACACACACACATTCTCTTTCTGTCACACAGAGCTGGTTTTATTTCCTCCTGCTTCTCTTCCATAAATACTCTGTTTTCTCTCTCTCAGTGTAATTCACCACCTGCCATCAGGTCCTTTCCAAAACACACATCCTGTGGACAGCTTCAGTGTGGGTGAGGGTGGGTCAGTAGAAATAGGTCACGCAGAGCCATAAAGCTGAGTTTCTTCACACTTCTCTTCATCATCAAAGTCATATGATGGGTTATTCAGTTTTATTGACTAACTGTGTTGATATTATAATAGTTGATATTGTCACTGTAATCTGATTAAATCTGAAATCATTTCATTCATCGAGAGTTTTTTAAATCTCTTTTCAGAGCTCTGTGTCATCAACATGTGTTAGTTTTTCTACATGAAGCTGTTGTTAGATTTTTCTTTTTATCCCATCATTAATAAATGACCAGTGCAAATGATCACTGAGATATTGCAGAAAAAGCTGCCCTGGCTCAAACATATGATAAGAGCAGCACTCACCCGTCATACATAACAGTGCAGCTGTGTAGTGGTTTGTGTGCAGGGTCCTTCCTGTGGCTGTGTGGGTTTCTTTCATTTACCCAGAATCCTGTGTCTTAGCCTAACTGCTGATCCTAAACTATCCATGGATGGGAGGCTTACAGTGAGCCCACCAAAGCACCGTATGTGTGGTTAGATGTGGCCTGTAGTCTAATGTGCTACGAGTGATCAGTTAGATCAGAAATGTGCTGTATCACAGGCCCGTCTCTGCTTCCCTCTGATCGTTTTTGTTGTCTCTGCATGAAATGTCATTTTCATTTCCACACATCAGTAGATTAATGTGATGTTTTCAGTGGGACAAACATTTACAATAATGTGAAGAAAGTGACTTGATCATTAATATGCAGATTAATCATTTTAAGGACCAACAAAGTGAGCTCACATTGTTCAGCAGTGGTGCTGGTTTCAGTCACTGTACAGTTAATAAGGTTGGAAACCTGCAGTCAGCTGAGACTGAAGACGTCACCTGGATGATGATGAAATGAACAGAATCAACCTTTTGGGTTTTCCCTACCTGATGATTGAGCATGGACTGAGACATTCGTTGATTTCACAGCCTTTCTTGTCCCTTCCTCAGTTTTCCTCGTCTTGATCTTTTCCACCAAACTTCTCGATGTTGCCATCGTTTGTCATGCAGGTAAAGATTAAAGTTCTCTCTGTGCAGGGTTTAAGTGTTCACTGGCCTACAATCTTTCTCATCCTGCACTGTCTGCCAGGCTTCTGGCACGCAGGGCCCACCCCATATGCCGCTCTGCAGCGTGGCCTCGATCGGTCTGGACTGGTCTGGCCTTAATGGAAAGGACTGGACCAGCTTGGTCCAGGTGGATGTGGGCCATTTCTCTCCTCTGTCCAAAGGAAAAAGAGCCACCGGGGGAACCTTTATGTAATAATGATTCACTGGGTGACATGATATATCTGTAATTACCAGGAATGGCTTGCAGAAAGAAGACATCATATTCCACATGGCAGCCACCGGTAATTAGCTGCAATTAGGCACTGGCTGCATGCAGGGAAATGTAAAGCACTGCTGATTGTTATTGTGCTGCTCTAAATGAAATGGACACACTGACAAATAATGAATTCTACTTGCTTAATAATAAGAATACTGCTGCTTAGTGTTGGTGCAGTCACACCTGTCTGACTGCATGCATTGTAATCACTGATTAACAATGAACACATTGAAAGCAGCTCATCTTTCACATGAATACATGCATGTACTCACCTGCTTTGTTAAATGCATTAAATAAACAAAGCCAAGTGAATGTCAGGTACATGTCACCAGTTTCATGTTTGTTTTTTTGAAGGAACTGGGTTATTTCATGATGTCAGAGTAGTGAAGCAAAATGAACATGCATGTGACACAGAACATGCATGTCAAAGACAGTTAGTGCTGTAAAATGTTACACCCAGGATATCAAAACATCCTGTATCTCTGTAACAGTCACACGGTAAGAATCCAAAAACCAAAAACATCTTCCTGACTTCAGGATAACGGCCGCGTCAGCCTGGATCGCTCACAGGAATTAGAATAAAGAGGCTGTGCTGGTTTAAGGCCTGTCACACACAGCTTTGTAGGTTTTTATTAGTTTTTTCTCAACATCAGAAAGAAAACATGAAACACTGTGTGTGTGTGTGTGGGTGCGTGTATGTGTGTGGGGGGGTATGGGAACCAGAGAGAAAGGTGATGAAAGGTCAGCCTGGTCCGACTCTGTTGTATGTGCACAGGCAGTGATGTGGACAGCTAATCGATACTACACTTAGAGCCTCATAACTGGCCTGCTCTTTTAGTGATGTCATCACCGCTCCCTCATCAGAGGGAGAATAAGCAGAAGAACGCTGGAGGGAGTGTGAGACGTTTTGGTCACTGAGCAAAAAAAAACAACCAGATGATGCCTTGAGATAAAAGTCTCTTAATTTATTTTAGAAATGAGCACAAATAGAAGAACACAACATGGATACAGACAAAGACAAGCTAAACAGACGTGGGCACATGTAGACGTGAGTGTGAGGAAGTGCTCAGCTGTGTTCAGTTGGTGGAAAAGCAGAATGAAGGTGAAGGTGAGCAGCCAGAATCCTCTGTCAGGCAAGAAAGGGACGATATTCAAGTGTAGCAGCTGCTCTGCTCAGTTTCCAGGTGTTTATGTGATGTTACACAGAGGGAAACACGGTCCTGTCCAAATTATTTTCATTTCAAAATGGGCTTTTCTTAAAATGGTACATAAATTATGGGTATATGGGATTTACAAAGCCTTTTAATAATAGTTACATGTGATTAAAGATTAGTAAGGTAAACCTTCATAAAACTTCCACTGCTCACTTACGAACCCTTAAACCTCCACCAGGAGTTTAGAGACAAATGTCAAGCTGACAGCTTCACACAGATCCACAAACGAAAGATGTATTCAAGTCCAAGTGTAAGGCTGGGACATCTGAGCTTCCTCTGTATCCCTGCAGTTTTCAGTAAAACGGACATTTCTGTATGTATCTGTCAGAACAGCTCATCGCCTCTACGAGGAAACAGATTCAGCAGTTAAAGACACAACAGCCCTCTGGGTGAAGTCAGTCAGGGAGCCACTGTTGTACATCACCATGGATCATCCTGTGCAGTTTATGCCAATTACTCTCTGTATATTTTGAATATAGATATAATCCAGGTAACGTGGAATACACCTTGTTATGTTACTCTCACCATTCTCTAGTGGTGCAACGGATCACGGTTGATCCGTAATCCGAACCGATCCCACTCTACGGTTCGGGGCGCACGTGATCCGAAGATTCGAAAAAGAAGAAAAAAAAGTATGTGTATGGTGCGCGTGGTCAGTCTGTCAAGCGATAGTTGTGGCCAGTGCTAGCGGTCTGAGTGGAGGAGCAGAGGAGTTTGCTGCATTTAAGCAGCCCTTTGCTGCCCAGTCCGACCGGGCTAAAGCTATTATAAAAGCTACTGGGGTGTTTCGCTGCAGACGGGAGGCCGTATTCCGTTGTGCAAAACAAGGGGTTTAAACTATGATGAACGTGCTTGAGCCACACTATGATATCCCGTTCTTGGCGTCCACTTTAGTGGCAAGATCGTTCAAAGCATGTATGAGCAGGAAAAGTTTAAAGTTATGGCTGAACTGTCCCAGGCATCTTCTGTTGCCCAACTACTACAAATGGGTGGAGCTCCAGAGCAATGGAAAGCTACGTGACTGTGACCGCTCATTATATTACAGTGGAGTGGTAGATACAAAGCCCTGTACTGCTCTATACTGCACCTTAATTCGTTTTTATGTAATACTACTACTACTACTACTACTAATAATAATAATAATAATGATGATAAATATATATATATATAATAATGAGTCTTGAGTTGAATGTTTTTAATAGGCAAAAAATACTTAAAAAAGTTAATAAGTAAATGTTAAAATTTTTTCTTTTTTTGCTGATCCGAAAATTGAGCCGATCCATGACTTAAAACTGTGTGAGATTTTTGATCCGTTGCACCACTACCATTCTCTGATAATAGCAGACTAACATTGTTAAAAAGTTCAGGATTTAGAAGCAGTTTTTTGAAACCATATATTAACTTTTACAGGCCACTGTGTAATTTAATTTAATACTTTAACTGTTAAATCTATGCTTCTGGTAGAGCGGTGATGAGCTGTTCTGTTTATTTAGAAAATGAAACATCTTCTTTTAAAAAAACAAATAAATAAATAACAAATGAAGGTATACAGATGAAGCTCAGATGTCCCAGTCTTACACTGGGACTTGAATACATCTCAGATTTGCAGGTGAAATTTGTCTCAAAAGTCCACGTGGGCGTGTGATGTCATCTGTACCAGGAGATTAGTGCACACTTCAGATTTTGTAAGTGAGCAGAGGGATGTTTTCAGCTTTAGACGTTTGTGTCACAGGAAGGTTTTTGAAAGAGAAAATGAAGTTTGTCAAGCTGAACTTTGCGTGTCAGTATTTATTCAGGTTAGCATGCACACATTGGTGAAACTGTTTTACGAGCACGTGCTCCAGTCCACACAGTCCTCAAAAACACACACATCACTGCACACATTTGTGTGAGCATCTGTTTTTGCTTGAGGATCATGTCGAACGCATTGGCAACACTTTCTCTGCATTAAACTTGAACTTAAACACAGGGAAATGTCTTTGTTTAAAACAGTCATGAATGTGATGTTCACAGAGCTTTAGTCTTCAGCTGCTCTGTGTTTCTCTTTATGTCTTCAGCCCTCATATGAAGCCAGACTCTGCTCCTACTTACATTTCAGTATTCTTCTGTTCCCAGGCATTCCCAGGCGTTCCCAGGTGTTCCCAGGCCAGCAGAGATATAATCTCTCCAGCGTGTCCTGGGTCTGCCCACTCTAGTAATACACTCACAAATATTTAACTTGTATCATAATCTGTGTATGTACAAAGGTTCGTCTAAATACGCTGGTAATCATTATGCTTTAGTAATGATTTATAAACAATGAATTAACTATAACTAACACCTTAGTAATGATTAATAGTGTCCAGTTAGAATACAACTGTGAAACCCACTAAATGACTAAATATGAATGAAAAGTAGGAAATAATAAAAGCTCGGCTGCACAGCCTGCACACTCACTGGCAGCATAGCAGAGATTTCTGCAGAGTCTCGATGCTCGTGCTGCTCCTCGCCTTCTGAGTTATTCCTCCTCTTACTTCATCGTTGCTCAACTGTGTCACCATGGCAACGCCAGCTGGCTGCAGGATATTTACCTTACTAGCTTTATGTTGCAATGAGATAAAAACACCGAACTCTAATTAATAAAGTATAGTATTAATAAAGTATAAAGGAGTGAGTCTGTCTTCAATATAGGATCATTTCACATGACTTTAACAATGGGGAACAATGAGTCCCTCCTCACAGAGACCAGTAACACAGAAGTGTCACTTCAAAGTATTCATTTAACAGGAGCTCACATCCATCTGTGCACCACTGATAATAAAAAAATCTATTCATCTAGATCTATTTATCTATATGTTTAGATCTATGTACATGTGTGTGGCTGCTTTGATGCCAAGATCTGCCCCAGCATTTTTCAGATTCAACAACTGTTGTGTTTTTGTAACAGGCTGTGCTAAGTTATCGGTTACTTGTAGACAAATCATCAGTTCATCCATTCACTGTGCCTTTATCATGCTATTTCAAACATCAGTTAACAAAGATGTAAAAAACAAATCCACAGAAAGTGATCAGCAAGGACTGAAAAGAGTGAAAAAGCAGCTCATGTCCAAAGAAAACCTTGCACAGTACAGCGAAGCGTCTCCTGTCAGTGAATAGTATAAATGTTACTGTTCTCTTTTCCTCTGTTGCCTCTTGCTTCGGTCTGGCCGGATGACAGAAGCACCCATCCAGAGCTGAGCTCACCTGCTGATAAATCACCTCTCACTCTGCACCAACATTTCAACATTCATCTGAAGCACCATATGTGGCACCGTGCTCTGTGTTTGTCACCCTGTTATAACAGTAACAGCTGCTGTTACATGGTGTAGCACCCACAATCAAGATGGCTGCCGTAGCATGGGGAAACAGGAAGTGGGAGGGTGAGGAAGGCTTACAGTACAGGAGACAACAGCTGGGTGACAGTCACAAACGAGTAAACAAAGGCTGCATGACTGAGCCATTTATTATAGCATAAGTAGGCATTGTTGTTATTGTTGTCGACTGTGTGTGTATGCATGTGTGTGTGCGTGTGTGTGTCTGTGTGTGTGTGTGTATGTGTGCGTGTGTGTGCGTGTCTGTGTGTGTGTGGGTGTGCGTGTGTGTGCGTGTCTGTGTGTGTGTGGGTGTGCGTGTGTGTGTGCGTGTGTGTGCGTGTCTGTGTGTGCGTGTCTGTGTGTGTGTGTGCAGGATTGCTCAAAAACAAAGTGAAAAGAGGAAAATTTAAAGACAACCACCTCAGCTAGTGGTAGACTTCGAAATCAATTATCGAGCAATCCCTGCTGCGACAAGTGCCTCAAACACTGACACACATAATGTTCACATAAAGCACACACACACACACACAAACACACACACACACACACACACATTGATTTAGTGCCTCCTTCGAGAAACAGGCAGAAAGGGAGAGGAAGAGGAAATACATCACTCGACCCTGCGCTGCTTTCTTCTTCTCTCTGTCTTGTTAAATGTGATGGTTGTGAGCGCTTGTATTTTATCTGGAAGTGGAGAAACATTATGAGCTGAAAGCTGGAGCGGCTCACTGAATGCAGAGCAAACACTGCAATCAGCTCACAGCAGCTAAAGGGAGAGAACGCCATGTGTTAGCAAAGTTGTCTTATATCTAAAGAAATACAAAGAGAACAGATCATTTCCTGCCCCGTGTGTGTGTGTGTGTGTGTGTGTGTGTGCTGCGGTTCTACAGCAGAAATGGGTAGGACTGCTGCATTGCGTTGCAGGTCCGACATAGCTGATGGAGGTTAACGCACACACTTAAGACGATGCTGGTGGTTCCAGCAGACGCACCTCAGTCTCTGATCAGTGATGCTAAAAATAACTTTGGGGTTACTTTTTAGTGACAAGGTGAGGAGGGCAGAAAGGCAGAGATACAGAACATCAGCAACACTGACACTCTTGAAAACAACAGACACAATGTTACTGCTTTAGGTTGTAAGTGATACTTCATTAATGCTGGTCTGGTCTGTGAGTTGTTCTGTAGGAGTTTGTTCTCAGTGTTGTTTGGTTTGGCTTCAGTTACTCTGAGTATTTTTACTGTTGTTCTCTGTGTACCTGTCATTGTGTTGATTGTGTGTTTGTTGTGTCGATTTTCAGCCATCAGTGTATGTACATGCAGTCCTGTCATTCCTGTGTTCAGTGTCTCAGCATCTGCTTTCCCTCTGTGTGTTTCTCCAGTGTTCGTGTTTGTGGTACTTTTGGTTTATGGATTTATGTCTCAGTTATAATTAAAGACTTTCTTTGTGTGAATCCTGCCTGTACAGCGGCCTCGCTATATTGTCATTCACCTTTCGCGGCCTCGCTGTTTCGCAGATTTTTTCGTGTGTAATTTTGCATGCTTTTGTTTTTTGTTTGTTTTTTTACAGCGTATTGTGTTCTGCATCCTGATTGGCTGTAGACCTTTGTCAGTCAATCTCGTGCCGTGTCTCCTGTACAGTACAGAAAGCATTCAGCTTGTCAAATTTACATAAATCTTGGATCCTAGCAGTGTGACTCTGAAGGTCTGCACTGTATGTTTGTAAGTGTTTTCTGTTCTCAGACATGTGAAGCTAGAGACACCGGCAACCATAGTCAATTGTCTTCCAGGGGCCAGAGCAGGCAACATTGAAGGAAATTTAAAACTGCTGGCTAAGGGTAAACGTAAATACAGTAAGATCATAATTCACGTCGGCAGTAATGACATCCGGTTACGCCAATCGGAGGTCACTAAAATCAATATTGAATCGGTGTGTAACTTTGCAAAAACAATGTGGGACTCTGTAGTTTTCTCTGGTCCCCTCCCCAATCAGACCAGGAGTGACATGTTTAGCCGCATGTTCTCCTTAAATTGCTGGCTGTCTGAGTGGTGTCCCAGAAACGATGTGGGCTTCATAGATAATTGGCAAACCTTCTGGAGGAAACCTGGTCTTGTTAGGAGAGACGGCATCCATCCCACTTTGGATGGAGCCGCTCTCATTTCTAGAAATATGGACCAATTTATTAAACCCCCCAAAATATGACTATCCAGAGTTGGGACCAGGAAGCAGAGTTGCAGTCTTACACGCCTCTCTGCAGCTTCTCTCCTCCTGCTACCCCCCCAAAAACCCATCTCCATTGAGGCTACGTCCACATGTACCCGGGTATTTTTGAAAACACAGATTTTTCTATGCGTTTGCACCTTTCGTCCACACGTAAATGGCATTTTCGGTCACTGAAAATGGAGATTTTTAAAAACGCCTGCCAGGGTGGATATTTTCGAAAACTCAGTTTTTGCATTTACGTGTGGACGGGGAAAACGGAGAAAACGCAGCGTCAGAGGTGTACGCCTTTTTTGACGTCACACTGTGCGCCACGTTATTGTTTTTGTGAAATGAATTTCTACAATACTGTTACTGTTAATTGTACTCTCTGCAGTGTTTAAATGCTTACATATACACACACAGTTACTGTCCCTCCACACACAGGACTCGGTTCTGCTTCTGTGCCCCATCTTTGTTTACTATTTCCCACCGAGGCTTCTAGACTAGTGATGTTCGATTCGTGAACGAATCGTTCAGTACTCGAGATTCACTTTACTGACTCGTGAATCATGATTCACAAGCGCAACTGACTCACTGACTCATCCCTGTTGCTGTTAGCAAGCTAATTCCATTAGTAGAAATATATCTAGCTTATAATTAAAATTGTGGGGGAAAAAACAACAGCCAGTTTCTTAACAAAAAAAATTCTGCTCTGAACTGGCAGAAAAAACCCTGAGTAGAAGCTCACATCAAGACACTAGCTCCTCAGTTCACAGTAGCATCGCTCAGCTAGCATGCTAACAGCACATTTGAGTTACTCACCCCCTCCCTTGCTGTGCTGAATCATAGCGTAAGGCGAATCACTCACTCACTCACCCCCTCCCTCCTGGCTCACAGCTCAAACGAGTTGAACGAATCACTGACTCACTCACTCACCCCCTCCCTTCCTGTTACGAATCACTCACTCAGGCTGTGTCCCAATTCAGGGTATGCACGCTTGAAGTACGCATTTCAAGTGCGAGTACGTCACCGCCACGCGACGACGGCTGTCCCAATTCGAAGTGTACTTCAAATGCATACTCCAAATGCGCCGTCGATTTCCCCAAATATCAAGCGTGGTCCGTGCACGCTTGCGGCTATACATCCCACAATCCATAGCGGCGGCGGTGGGTGTGGATAATTTTGCCGCAAAATATACGCAGAAGGGAGCGGCCAAGAGTGAACTGTCAAGAGAAAGTACTGAATATTATGTCACTTATTTATGTGCGAATGTTTAAGAACATTAAAACATTACTGTTGGTCACATGTCGGCAAAGTTATGTGACATTAGTGATGTTTGTACTTTCAGCGGTAACTTGGTTTTAAAGCCTCTACTTCTAAATATATATATAGTCGACCTTAATCTTAGAGAATGTGATGATTTTATGGATAATTAAAGTCAGTCATATATTCACAAACACAACAAGCTGAAAGTCAGTGATGCTGCTCGGTTTGCAGTCCTGAATATGACGGCACAAGCAGGATTCACTGCACTGTTAATGTTAGCTATGTTATATTGCTGCCTCTGTTCGGTGGTGTCGAGCCAAACGGACTTTAACGTGTGTTTGAACGAGCTGACGGTTCACTCGTTAAGCTGAAAGAAAGATGCTTTAATCACAGCAGTCACACATGTGTCCACTGGACCATCTGGGAACTCTTCTTGTTTAGCACTCGTAATAACACAAACACTAAATCCTCCTTCTCTTGTGCTGTTTTGTAGCAGTGTGTACACCTGAGACTGTCACCTGTCTGTCTGTCCTGCACTCTCTCTCTGTTTCTTTCTCTCTGATTGTGGAATAAAAGTATGAACATGTATTTATAAGTTACACTTGTGTTTGAATCCTGCAGCTTATCACACATTTGATTTCCATGTGTGACAACTGCAAGTGTCCAGAGTGAGGACAGACTGAGGGACCCACTGCTGCACATCATCTGTGAGGCTTTGCACCCCTGATGATCCACCAGGACAAACTCAGCAGTGTGTGAGGAAGAGGAGGAGGAAGAGCCAGCAGCAGCTGACAGATGGAGAGAATAGACAGACTGTTCCCTGTTTGTGAAGGACTGCTAGGAAAGTTTAACATAACTAATTGTCTGTCCTGAATCAGTCTTATTAGGTAATGTTCAAATAATGTTATCATCCCAGTGTTTTCAGTGTGGGAGAAAGTACTCAGGGCCTTCAAGTTACACACTATGAAAGGCAGCAACAAGTTTAATATTCAGAAACCTAAAGTATGTATCAGCAGCAGAATGGAGCTAAAAATAAATGTTTGTTTCAGTTCTATGAAGCTTTGAGTATTTTGGATTAGTAGCACTGCTGTGTTTGTTGCATCATATTGCTGTAATTGTTTATATGCTTTATATATTCTGAGGTAAGTTGATCTATAGTGTTACATCATATTCTATAAGGATGTTATGTGTTTGTAGACTTTCTGCCCAGTTTGACCCATTTGGCAGAAGTCGGCCTGTTTAAGGCTCTGATATCTATTCTGTATGACTTAAAGCAGTTATGACATGGTCTGATTTTCTCACCCAATAAAGGAATATTTCATATATCAGTCTACTCTTCATTCTATCAGAAACAGTTATCACAGCTCGTACATTTTCTTTTTACACATATATATAAGCATTGAGCCAAATTTAGTAATGCCAACATATTAAAAGAACAATGTTTGTCTCTTATATATAATACATCTGTATATACACTGTCAGAGATACTTGTCTTTGAGTGAAGATTTAAGGTGATAGGAAATATAAATAACTGCTACTTGCATCTTTGACCCAGAGTTCAAGCTCATATGTAAAAAAAAAAAAAAACACCCATCTCTCCCCTGCGGGCGGTTCAAGCTCGGGTCCTCTACCAGAGGCCTGGGAGCTTGAGGGTCCTGCAGTATCTTAGCTGTTCCCAGGACCGCGCTCTTCTGGACAGAGATCTCCGATGTTGTTCCCGGGATCTGCTGGAGCCACTCGCCTAGCTTGGGAGTCACCGCCCTAGTGCTCCGATTACCACGGGGACCACCGTTACCTTCACCCTCCACATCCTCTCCAGCTCTTCTCTGAGCCCTTGGTATTTCTGCAGCTTCTCGTGTTCCTTCTTCCTGATATTGCTGTCATTCGGAACCGCTACATCGATCACTACAAATGTCTTCTTTTGTTTGTCTACCACCACTATGTCCGGTTGGTTAGCCACCACCATTTTGTCCGTCTGTATCTGGAAGTCCCACAGGATCTTAGCTCGGTCATTCTCCACCACCCTTGGGGGCATCTCCCATTTTGACCTTGGGACTTCCAGGTTATACTCAGTACAGATGTTCCTGTACACTATGCCGGCCACTTGGTTATGGCGTTCCATGTATGCCTTGCCTGCTAGCATCTTGCACCCTGCTGTTATGTGCTGGATTGTCTCTGGGGCATCTTTACACATCCTGCACCTGGGGTCTTGCTTGGTCTGATAAACCCCAGCGTCTATGGATCTTGTGCTCAGAGCTTGTTCCGGTGCTGCCATGATTAGTGCCTCTGTGCTGTCTTTCAGTCCAGCTTTGTCCAGCCACTGGTAGGATTTCTGGATATCAGCCACCTCCTCTATCTGCCGGTGGTACATACCATGCAGGGGCCTGTCCTTCCATGATGGTTCCTCGTCTTCCTCCTCTTTCTTGGGTTTCTGTTGCCTGAGGTATTCACTGAGCACTCAGTCAGTTGGGGCCATCTTCCCAATGTAAACGAAAACAGGGCGTTGTTGGAATGCTACTACGCAAGTAACCCTGGCGGAAGGGGTTACATGAATAGGATGAGGGACCTATGGATTCTTCGATACCCAACATCCACAATGACGGCGAAACAACTAGTAGCTCAGTGTTCCAACATTCGAAAGAAGGGACTGCTCTCACAGCTAGAGATTGACGAGGTACAACATAAATGCTACGGCAAGGAGGAGTCAGGGCGCCAGGTCAGGGGAGATATCATCACCCCACCCGAGATTGGGTACATAGCCCCAAGTGCGATAGGAGAAGGATCGTTGAGTGCGAGAGGAACTGACCTGAAAGATAGGATCATGGCCAAGCTTGAAACCTGGATCCCCGTGGCGGTTACCAAGATTACGTGAAGTACCCTCAGAAGGTCTGCTAGATGATGTTAATGCAGCACTACGGACGATACCTACAACCACGATTACCGACACTAACAAGCTGATCTACACTACGGCAGCAGTGATCAGTGAGATGCTTGGCTACAAGTTGAACAGCCACAGGGGCAGTACCCTCCCTGGAGAAGGAGGCTAGAGGGCAAGATCAAAGTAGCACGGAGGGAGGTTAGCCAACTAACGGAGTTGCAGAAAGGCGCAACAAAGAAGGTGCATAAGAAATACAGCAAGCTGTCCATACCTGAGGCCTTGGAAACTGCCAAGCAAAGACTCACAGCCTTGGCCAGCCGCTTGAGGAGGTACACCAGAGAGATAGAAGGCAGTAGAATAAACCAGCTGTTCTCCACAGAACCAGCAAAGGTGTACTCTCAGTGGCAAGGGAACAATAAGAGAACAGCACCACCAAGGCTGGAGACGGAGCAATACTGGAAGAGCATATGGGAGAAGGACGCAACCCATAACGGCAATGCTCAGTGGCTAGTGGATCTGAGGGCAGACCTCCCTGAACAGGGTCAAGTAACCATCACAGTGGCAGACATCCAAGAAAGGGTCTCCAGTATGAAGGGTTGGACAGCACCAGGCCCCGACATGGTTCACGCCTACTGGCTGAAGAAGCTGACTGCACTCCACGAGCGTCTGGCAGCACAAAAAACCAGCTGCTAGTTAACGAGAGACACCGGAATGGCTAACCAAGGTCGGACGGTCCTGATCCCCAAGGACCCCAAGAAGGACCGGTCCCATCCAACTACCGACCAATAACCTGCCTCAATACTACATGGAAGCTCCTGTCAGGCATCATATCGGCTAAGATGAACAGGCACATGGGTCAATACATGAGCGGGGCACAGAAAGGGATTGGCAAGAATACCAGAGGCGCAAAACACCAGCTACTGGTAGACAGAACAGTCAGCCGAGACTGCAAGACCAGACTGACCAACCTGTGCACAGCCTGGATTGATTACAAGAAGGCCTATGACTCAATGCCCCACAGCTGGATACTGGAATGCCTAGAATTGTACAAGATCAACAGGACCCTAAGAGCCTTCATCAGGAACTCAATGGGGATGTGGCGTACAACACTAGAGGCCAACTCAAAGCCCATAGCACAAGTCACCATCAAGTGCGGGATCTACCAAGGAGATGCTCTGTCCCCACTGCTGTTCTGCATAGGCCTGAACCCCTCAGTGAGATCATTAACAAGACTGGCTACGGATACCGACTACGGAACGGAGCGGTTGTCAGCCACCTCCTGTACATGGATGACATCAAGCTGTATGCCAAGAGTGAACGAGACATCGATTCACTGATCCACACTACCAGGCTATACAGCAATGACATTGGAATGTCATTCGGACTGGAGAAGTGTAGTCGGATGGTAACAAAGAGAGGGAAGGTAGTCAGAACTGAGGGGATTGAACTACCAGAAGGCAACATTGCAGACATAGAGGACAGTTACAAGTACCTGGGGATCCCACAGGCGAATGGGAACCATGAAGAGGCCGCTAGGAAAGCTGCAACCACCAAGTACCTGCAGAGGGTCAGGCAAGTCCTGACGAGTCAGCTGAACGGTAAGAACAAGGCTGGCCAAAGGAGGAGATAGAAGCCACTGACATAAAGACAAGAAAGCTCCTTACCATGCATGGAGGGTTTCACCCCAAGTCCAGCACCCTGAGGTTGTACGCTAAGCGGAAGGAAGGGGCCGGGGACTGGTGAGTGTCAGCACCACAGTCCAGGATGAGACAAGAAACATCCACGAATACATCATGAAGATGGCCCCAACTGACAGCGTGCTCAGTGAATACCTCAGGCAGCAGAAACCCAAGAAAGAGGAGGAAGGCGAGGAACCATCATGGAAGGACAGGCTCCTGCACGGTATGTACCACCGGCAGATAGAGGAGGTGGCTGATATCCAGAAATCCTACCAGTGGCTGGACAAAGCTGGACTGAAAGACAGCACAGAGGCACTAATCATGGCAGCACAAGAACAAGCTCTGAGTACAAGATCCATAGAGGCTGGGGTCTATCACACCAGGCAAGACCCCAGGTGCAGGCTGTGTAAAGATGCCCCAGAGACAATCCAGCACATAACAGCAGGGTGCAAGATGCTAGCAGGCAAGGCATACATGGAACGCCATAACCAAGTGGCCGGCATAGTGTACAGGAACATCTGTGCCGAGTATAACCTGGAAGTCCCGAGGTCAAAATGGGAGATGCCCCAAGGGTGATGGAGAATGACCGAGCTAAGATCCTGTGGGACTTCCAGATGCAGACGGACAAAATGGTGGTGGCTAACCAACCGGACATAGTGGTGGTAGACAAACAAAAGAAGACGGCTGTAGTGATAGATGTAGCGGTTCCGAATGACAGCAATATCAGGAAGAAGGAACACGAGAAGCTGGAGAAATACCAAGGGCTCAGAGAAGAGCTCGAGAGGATGTGGAGGGTGAAGGTAACGGTGGTCCCCTGTGGTAATCGGAGCACTAGGTGCGGTGACTCCCAAGCTAGGCGAGTGGCTCCAGCAGATCCCGGGAACAACATCGGAGATCTCTGTCCAGAAGAGCGCAGTCCTGGGAACAGCTAAGATATTGCGAGGACCCTCAAGCTCCCAGGCCTCTGGTAGAGGACCCGAGCTTGAAGGATAAACCGCCAGGGGCGCGCAAGGGTGTTTTTTTATATATATATAAATCTGACAATAGATATAATATTGTCCTTATTATATTAACATTACCACAGTGAGATGACTTTAGTCTCATGAATAACATTAGCTAATTATTATTTACTAACTAATCTTAAAATGACTGTTCAGTACAGAAATGAAGCCCAACAATCATGTTTTACAGTCCTGTGGTCTCAACTAATAAAAGTGATGTCATGACAAAAATGAATGACCAATAAAACATTTTTTCTCATTCATTTATGTCACACAAAGCTGTATGAAACGTTTCTCGCGGTTAGTGCATACCCTGAATTGGGACAAAGCCTCACTCACCCCCTCCCTCCTGGCTCACAGCTTCTTCTTCTTCTTCTTGGTTGGCAACCAATGTTAAGGCGCTTTACCGCCCCCTGGCTCACAGCTCAGTGGACATTTAGATGAGAAAATATATATTTGACACATTTAAGGAAAATACCAATAAAATAAAATAAAAATAAATAAATGTTCCCTTTAGAATTTTTTTGCTCTTTTTTGCTCTAAAGAAAATAGTTGTTTTCTTTTACAATCATTCATCTTATCAGTAGAATTTACATTAAAAGAGAAACAAATTAAGTTTGAGTGAAAATATACACTTTTGCACCCTCTGGTCAACTGACTCAGTGACTCAAGAAACCCGACTCACTTTGTTGAGTGACTTATTAAAACTCAATTCAGTAAAAACAATCGAATTTACCATCACTATTCTAGGCTTCTGATTGGCCAACATTTCTACACAGTTAGGAATATATCGCCACCTGTTGCTTTGGCATGCTCCTAGCAGCGTTTTCCTTCATTTCTGTGTTTACGTGTGGACGGGATTATTTTTTAAAACGAAAACGGAAAATCTCCATTTTCAAAAATACCCGTGTACGTGTGGACGTAGCCTCAGACTGTGTCAGCTCCCAAAGAGACAAAAAACAAACTAAAAACCAGCAATAAACAACTTAAACATAAAAAAAATCACAAAGAAAGAACAATACAGTATCCACATCTGAACCCAAGAGTAAAACAGTGAAATATGGATTATTAAATATTAGGTCTCTCTCCTCCAAGTCTCTGTTAGTACATGACTTAATAACTGATCAACAAATCGATTTACTCTGCCTTACAGAAACCTGGTTGCAGCAGGATGAGTATGTTAGTTTAAATGAATCAACACCCCCGAGTCATTCTAACTACCAGAAACCTCGAAGCACAGGCCGAGGGGGCGGTGTGGCAGCAATTTTTCACACCAGTCTATTAATCAACCAAAGACCCAGACAGACTTTTAATTCATTTGAAAGCCTGATGCTTAGCCTCGTCCACCCCAGCTGTAAAACTCAGAAACCAGTCTTACTTGTTATCATCTATCGTCCACCTGGGCCTTACACAGAGTTTCTCTCTGATTTCTCAGACTTTTATCTGATTTAGTGCTCAGCTCAGATAAAATAATTATTGTGGGTGATTTTAACATCCATGTAGATGCTAAAATGACAGCCTCAACATGGCATTTAATCTGTTATTAGACTCAATTGGCTTCTCTCAAAATGTAAAAGAACCCACCCACCACTTTAATCACACTCTAGATCTTGTTTTAACATATGGCATAGAAACTGAACATTTAACAGTGTTTCCTGAAAACCCTCTGCTGTCTGATCATTTCCTGATAACATTTACATTTACAATAATTGATTACACAGCAGTGGAGAGTAGACTTTATCACAGTAGATGTCTTTCTGAAAGTGCTGTAACTAAGTTTAAGAATATAATCCACCCACTGTTATCATCTTCAATGCCCTGTACCAACATAGAGCAGAGCAGCTATCTGAACGCTACTCCAACAGAGGTCGATCATCTTGTTAATAATTTTACCTCCTCACTACGTACGACTCTGGATACTGTAGCTCCTGTGAAAACTAAGGCCTCAAATCCGAAGTACCTGACTCCGTGGTATAATTCTCAAACACGTAGCCTAAAGCAGATAACTCGTAAGCTGGAGAGGAAATGGTGTGTCACAAATTTAGAGGATCATCATTTAGCCTGGAGAAATAGTTTGCTGCTTTATAAGAAAGCCCTCCGCAAAAAGCCAGAACATCCTACTATTCGTCACTGATTGAAGAAAATAAGAACAACCCCAGGTTTCTCTTCAGCACTGTAGCCAGGCTGACAAAAGTCAGAGCTCTACTGAGCCAACAATCCCTTTAACGTTAACTAGTAATGACTTCATGAACTTCTTCACAAATAAAATTCTTATCATTAGAGAAAAAATTACCAATAATCATCCCACAGATGTAATATTATCTACAGCTACTTTTAGTACCATCGATGTTAAGTTAGACTCTTTTTCTCCAATTGATCTTTCTGAGTTAACTTCAATAATTACTTCCTCCAAACCATCAACGTGTCTTTTAGACCCCATTCCTACAAAACTGCTCAAAGAAGTCCTGCCATTAATTAATGCTTCAATCTTAAATATGATCAACCTATCTCTAATAATTGGCTATGTACCACAGGCCTTCAAGCTGGCTGTCAAACAGCTAACAGATCATCTGCAGAGGAATGGCTTATTTGAAGAGTTTCAGTCAGGTTTCAGAGCTCAGCACAGCACAGAAACAGCTTTAGTGAAGGTTACAAATGATCTTCTTATGGCCTCTGACAGTGGACTCATCTCTGTGCTTGTCCTGCTAGACCTCAGTGCTGCGTTCGATACTGTTGATGTGACACACTAATGTGTGATCCCATTAGAAGTAGTACTTGTTAAGAATGAGAGATTTGTCACCAAAGTGAACTATGTGTAAGAGGTAGTTGCACCTCCCGGCCTCCGGGTGGCGCATTGCTCAGTGAGACAGAATAGCGAGGTCATAGGTCCTCCTCTCCAATATGGCAGAAGCGAGGCAAAGAGAAACTTCACCAGTCGTCTCTGTCTCATCATTTCCCTGTTTTGCAGGTTAGTAACCGGTAAAACTATATTAAAACGGTTGTAAAATATTGATAAGAAACACAGCTAAATGTGGGGGTATGAATCAGTGGGTAAACCCTGTTATTTGTTACGTTTATTTGTTAAGTAGAAGGACTGGAAAAATGCCGAAGCCTAGCCAGCCGCGGGCGCCATTTTGGTTTCATTTTGCACTTATTTCAGGACATTTAGCTGAATAAGCTCCCTGTTGTATCCTGATATTGTGAATATGAATGTTAATATGCTGTTGGCAGTGAGGAATGACTGTTTACTGGTTTTAAAAAGTGATTTTGAGAATGTTAAAGCTAAAGCTAAGCCTGTCAGCATACGCATGCCTCTTTCATGTATTTGTGAGCTACTAAGCTAAAGTGGTTTAAGACCAAGCACTGGTATGGTGGTTAAAACAATCAGAATACATAGGTATTTGGGTTAAAAGTTAAATAGAGGTAAAAATGTATTTGAACATGCATTTCATACTGTTTCGAATTGTCATTCAGAGAGAATAGCTGTGTAAATGATTTGAAGGTCACTACACGTGAAGTATTCTTGTTTCCCATGTAAAGATCATGGTATTGCAGCTTGAACATACAGACGGTTTTGTTATTTCTGTTGCATATGGGGAATGTTGGTGCTGCAAATTGAAAATACACGTGATTGTGTAAATAAATATAGCAGAAGCAAGGCAAAGAGAAACTTCACCAGTCGTCTCTGTCTCATCATTTCCCTGTTTTGCAGGAACATTTAATCTGTTTTACCGGCCCAAACTCTGGGTCAGTTACATTGACCATAACATCCTATTAGAGCGATTAGAACATGCTGTAGGTATTACAGGTACTGCACTGCAGTGGTTTGTATCATATCTATCTAATAGACTCCAATTTGTACATGTAAATGGAGAGTCCTCTTCACACACTAAGGTCAATTATGGTGTTCCACAGGGTTCAGTGCTAGGACCAATTCTGTTTACATTATACATGCTTCCCTTAGGCAGCATCATTAGAAGACATAGCATACATTTTCACTGCTATGCAGATGACACGCAGCTCTATCTATCCATGAAGCCAGGTAACACACACCAATTAGTTAAACTGCAGGAATGTCTTAAAGACATAAAGACCTGGATGGCCGCTAACTTTCTGCTTCTTAATTCAGATCAAACTGAGGTTATTGTACTCGGCCCTGGAAATCTTAGAAATATGGTATCTAAGCAGATTCTTACTCTGGATGGCATTACCTTGGCCTCCAGTAATGCTGTGAGGAACCTTATGTAAGACTGCTTTCTTCCATTTGCGCAACATCTCTAAAATTAGAAATATCCTGTCTCAGAGTGACGCTGAAAAACTAGTTCATGCATTTATTACTTGCAGGCTGGACTACTGTAATTCATTATTATCAGGATGTCCTAAAAACTCCCTGAAAAGTCTTCAGTTAATCCAAAATGCTGCAGCAAGAGTCCTGACAGGGACTAGAAAGAGAGAGCAGATTTCTCCTGTTTTGGCTTCCCTTCATTGGCTTCCTGTTAAATCCAGGATTCAAAATCCTGCTCCTCACATACAAGGTCTTAAATAATCAGGCCCCATCTTATCTTAATGACCTTGTAGTACCATATCACCCTATTAGAGCACTTCGCTCTCGCTCTGCAGGCCTACTTGTTGTTCCTAGAGTATTTAAAAGTAGAATGGGAGGCAGAGCCTTCAGTTTTCAGGCCCCTCTTCTGTGGAACCAGCTTCCAGTTTGGATTCGGGAGACAGACACTATCTCTACTTTCAAGATTAGGCTTCAAACTTTCCTTTTGCTAAAGCATATAGTTAGGGCTGGACCAGGTGACCCTGAATCCTCCCTTAGTTATGCTGCAATAGACGTGAGGCTGCCGGGGATTCCCATGATGCATTGAGTTTTTCCTTTCCAGTCACCTTTCTCACTCACTATGTGTTAATAGACCTCTCTGCATCGAATCATATCTGTTATTAATCTCTGTCTCTCTTCCACTGCATGTCTTTATTCTTTATTCTTCCTTCTCTCAATCCAACCGGTCGCAGCAGATGGCCCCGCCCCTCCCTGAGCCTGGTTCTGCCGGAGGTTTCTTCCTGTTAAAAGGGAGTTTTTCCTTCCCACTGTCGCCAAAGTGCTTGCTCATAGGGGGTCATATGATTGTTGGGTTTTTCTCTGTATTTATTATTGTGCGATCTACTGTACAATATAAAGCGCCTTGAGGCGACTTTTGTTGTGATTTGGCGCTATATAAATAAAATTGAATTGAATAGAAAAATTGAATTAAGTTTCCTCCCCAACAAACAACAATGTCGATGAAACGTCGTCACCTGCAGGTGCCTTTGGTTTCATTCTGTAATACCTGACTTATTTTTCTACGAAGGTTTGAACTTAAACAAGGTTTAAACAAGAGAGAAAAGTGTGAAAATGTTCATGCCTGTCTGAGGAAAGTGTATAAAAGGTGTAGTGACGGGTTTTACAGCCTTAAAACATCTATAATAATTGTAAAAATAAACTTGGCTGTTTCATGGATTTTACTTATCTAACACAAAATAAGTTTTGGTAAATCCTAAAAAACATAACGGAGCAGCTTGAAAATGATTTTCTTACATCAGCACAGGGCGGGTTTAACATGCCACTGTCACTGAACGCTCGGACTTAGAAAGCTTAATAAGCGATCAACCAAACTCGTTTGAACCCAAACTGCACTGTTTTCCTAAATCTAAGAGAAAAGTTTGTCACTGCTTTGATTGTTTTGAGTCTGGGTCGGGTTGGGATGATGTGGTCGAGTCTCGGGTTCCCACTCACTCGCTTCTTCCTCATTAATCTCATCAACATGATGCACAGAGCAAACTGGTGGCCCACCTCTTAGCATCCTCTCTGCTGTCTCAGAGTCAGAGATTTGTAAATTATACATTTTAACATGACTGGTGAATCTCTGTTAACGGCTCTCCTGGACTGCTCTCCCTCTCCTCTCTCTGTGACCTCATCAGTTTTCCAGAGCTTGTTTTCCAAATCATCTGTAACCTGACCATAACAATACAAATAACTGTCAACAAGTCACCTGTTAACCAGCTAGTCAAAAACACAATGTAAATCATTGCTTTGTTAAAAAAAGAAGAGTTGCAGGGGTTCTGGACGTTAAACCTGGGTTAATCCTAAAGGCTAAGTTCAGTTTTTCCTCACGTACAAAGTGCCAGATCAGACAAGAAGATTTAGAGAAAACATTCAAGATTTTTTCTGAGAGCATGTCCACATTGTCTTTGATAATTAGTTATTATTAATCTCTGGCTCTCTTCCATAGCCTGTCTTTGTCCAGTCTTCCTCCCCTCACCCCCAGCAGATGGCCCCGCCCCTCCCTGAGCCTGGTTCTTCCTGTTAAAAGGGTTTTTTCCTCCCACTGTCACCAAGTGCTTGCCCGTAGGGGGTCATCGGACTGTTTGGGTTTTCTCCGTCTTCTCTGTAATATTGTTGGGTCTTTACCTTACAATACAGTCTAAAGGGCTTTCAGGCAACTGGTGCTATACAAATAAAACTGAAGTGAAAAGAAAAATCCTTCAGAGAATAACCAACTCCCCTCTCATTCCCATGGTCACCGATATTTCTTCTCCTAACTCTATAAGGTAATATTTGTGGCAATCAAACCATATTGACTGTTTCCTCCTTTTCTGTCATGATGCCCTCCTCCACCCACTGCAGTAACTATACTGTCATTCCTCCTCATGGTTTAGGACAGTTTCCTCTCCAAACACACTCTCTGTCTCACAAAGTCAGGCATGTTCTGTGTTCTTGCTGGTACTCTAATATTCAATAGCAATAATCAATCATATCGCCATGACAATGATGTTGATGCTGCTAAGACAGACTGGCTTCAAAAGAGAGCCATTCATGAGGCAACGGGTTCCACATTTGGACTGATGAGCCTATCTTCTGACTCATGGATCAGAAAAGACTGCAAATTTGTCCTTGTGACATCAAGACAACACCCTCTGTGGGACATCATGGAAAATGTATTTAGGAATGCTGTGCAGTGCTTCCAGAGACATAAAGCAGATGAATAGAGAGATTCTGCATGAATGTGCAGGAGAAAAAGGGAAGAAGTAAGAGATGTGGAGCTCAGCATAGTGTAGCAACAGTGAGAAAGAGGAGCTGAAAAATGAGACACAGAGAAAAGGTTAAAAAAGAAAGAAAAGCCACACTGCAGAGGTTTTTCAAAAAGTATAGTTGGAGAAAGCCTCTTGTCCTCTGAAGAGAAATGTTTGCACTGGAGACAGTGAGGCTGCTGAGATGCTGCTGCCTCAGGCAGAGACCTGGGGAGGTTTCAGTGCCAGCCAGGCCTCCAGCGGTCCTTTCCTCAAAGCCATTCAACACAACATCAACTTCCTGCTCAAAGCCAGAATCAGCGGTGCCATGTTTCAGCTGCACCGGTGTTTAGCTTTGTGCTTTTTATTTGGTGGATCTTCAAACAAACTCACAGGTTTCCACAGAGATGCCAAATGATGGCGATGAGCTCAGCTGGTTCCCTTTGATCACATGCTGAGCGACTGCACAATGCTCACAGTAACAAACGATTAAACGCTGTATTTTGGCTTTCAACAGATAATTTGCTTTACTTCCAACTGCAGTTCTTCTTTCTATTATATCTTCACAAACTGATTGAATTACAGTCATGTGTTTAGTAAATGAGTGAATTAGTCACTAAATAAATTTTTAAAATTGCCTACACATTTTAACAAGGTTCTTGTTAAACAAAGTCTGACAACAACCTTGTTAACTGGCTCCAAAACTGCTGCTTGGTATTTTCGGAGAGTTTCACAGAGAGGAAATGAATAAGCTCTTTCAAATATCAAGAGCTGCTGCAGCCAGGGTTAGAAAAAATCACCTCCCAGCTAATTTTGAACTCAGGAGCTATTTGTTCAGTGCCGTCTCAGTTGGACTGTTTTAGCATTCTCCACATTAGCAAGCCCATCATAAATCATGCAGTATAACAAATGGACTTATGCTGTGTAGATAGTGCTGCTCCTCCCGATGCCCAGAACAAGAAAAGCAAAGGTCAAATGATTAGCCTTGGTATCCCTGTGTGCCTTTAATGATAGTGCAGAACCTTTGTGCCTGGTGCGTGCCTCCTCAGCACATGTAGCGCTTGTTAAATACAGAACAGAGAGATAAATTAATGAAGGCTTTGTCCTGCTGCTTTGTTGGCCACTGAATAACTTAGGAGTGATGACTGAGCACAAATGTAGGCACACTGTACAGTAGCTCTACTGTAGAACTGTGTTAAAGTACACACAGCTTCACCAAAGTGCCTTATTTATACTAATTAATATAGCACTGTGTGTTTATTAGTAAAAAATGCTGATGTGAAATGTTAAACTGTAAGCTGAAATTAACTAACAACTGTAAATGACACTGAATTTTATTTTTTATGAATTACAGTCCAATTTACTGCTGGCTTAAATGGAAACAAGAACCATGTCTTAAATGTTTTCAGCACAATACATGCATATCAGCCTGGTGGCTCCCTTCACCTCTGGTGTCCACCATTTGGTTTGGGGGTTACCACCACGACAGGCACCAACCAACATGCGGCTGCAGCTCAGTGCAGCAGCTTCGGCAACGGAGGTGCTGAACATGGTCCAGCCGGACTCAGTGTCCTGTTGTCGAAGCTCTGCCTGAGGTAGGAGTTGAAGATGTCGCAGACTGGGGCCTCAGGAAGGCTGCCCAGCACACCCTCACTATACATTTAGGTGCACCAGGTCTGTGCAGCATCCCCGCCACCTGATTCAACTCACCACTGGTGGTGACCAGTTGACAGCTCAGCCCCTCTTTTCACCCAAGTGTCCAGAATATATGGCCGCAGGTCTGGCAGGTCTGGTGATATGACTATAAAATCGCTCATTAACTTGCCTTCTAGGGTGTCCTGGTGCCACGTGCACTTATGGACACCCTTATGTTCTAAACGTGTTGTTTGTTATGCCAAACTGTGGTTTGCACAGAAGTCCAATGACAAAACACTACTCGGGTTCAGATCCGGGAGGCCGTTTGTCCCAATCACACCCCTCCAGGTCTCACTGTTGTTGCCCACATGACCATTGAAGTCTCCCAGTAGGACAACAGAGTCCCCAGGTGAAGCACCCCACCCAGGGACTCCAAGAAGGCTGGGTACTTAGTCAGGACCTGTTCCCCAACCTGAATGTGTAGGGAACAGACCCTCTCGTCTACTGGGAGAAACCCCAACGTACAGGAAGCAGACCAAGGAGATACTAGGATACCCACCCCACAACCCACCCAACCCAGATTATGGCACACAACTATGCCTGGTGATTAATTAACAAATACGATTACATGTGTTACTGTTTGGTGTTTGATGGCCTTGAAGTGAAATAATAACTTCCCTCATCTGCCTTAAACCAATAGTGACGAGCCTATTTTAAAAATGTAAGGAGTAGAAAGTACAGATACTTTTTAAAAAATACAGGGAGTAGAAGTAAAAAGTTACCAGAAAAAAGCTACTAAAGTACAGATACCTGAAAATTCTTCCTAAGGACAGTAACAAAGTATTTGTACTTCACTACTTCCCAGCTCTGCATTCAGGAGACACTAACCCTGACTTCAGGCCTGGACTGGGACAAAAATATTTAGTTAGTCTAGTCCAATCATCTTCTCACCCACCTTCTTTGAGCCAATCAACCTCCGCTTTGCATGATTTAAATCTGTGCTCTCCGTCATTCTCCCTTTAAGATCCACTTTGTGCCTCCACCGCAGACACCTCAATCAGAGCACCATTCAAGCCTCAGCCTCCATCTTCACCATCACCACCATCGCCACCACCACCAGTGTCTAGTAAGAGTTTAAAAACAAAAAAACTTCTCTCTCTCTCTTTGCTCTGACAAGGTTTTTCGTGGTGATTTTCCAAATGAAGCCAAACAACAGTCGTCGTCAGTAGCTCCGGGTGTACTGATGGGCAGTACCACCATCAAAACTACCCCTCACCTCACTCTCTGTTTCAGCCCAGGAACTATCTCCAAGTTTTGACACTGAACAGTTTCCTGCATTCTAACCTTGCATACTTGCACACTTGCACACTTTGGATCTACCTTTTGAGGTCACAGTTCTTAATTATCAGCACGTCTCTGAATTTACACATATGATGCATTACATAGACTACTGTGAAAATATCCAGCTTTACCTTTCAACTTTCCTAATACCATTGCTCGGGTATATGCTTGGTTAAAGGTACATAACCTTGTTATGAAGGGGTCAGGGGTTGAGTGGCTTCCTGGAGTAACTTCTGTCTCCACTTGCTGGCAGCCTGTCTTACCATCAGCTAAAAGAGGAGTCACTGACCCCAATAACAGCCACCAGATCTGCCCTCGGTGCATGAAAAATAGTGGCTTCTTCACACACTGCAGTTTGCAGTCTGACAGGAATTATGACACGTAGGACACGGGGAGTTTTTAGCAGTAAATTTGGTATTTGAGAAACAGAGGCATTGCGTGGTGGGGGCTGAGTATCTGTTTGTAGCAGGGACTATGAAAACCTGCTCTGTAGTCAGTCAGGTAAAAGGTTCCACTCATGCGAGGTGCATGAGGTGGATCCACTTCACTTTCAGGCATGTCACTGATGATGTCTGTGCCTGAGAGCCTTCACTATGTCTGCACAGCATATGCAGTTAGTTCGTTCCCCTATGAGACTTATGCTGCTGTGTAATCGTGTCTGCCACCAGGCACCAAATCTTATGATATTAATAATTTTAGTGCTTTAAGTGAAATATTAATTTTGTTGTTGTTTATGTTTGTCATCATAACATTTCACAGCAAAATGAAGTTTCCAATTTCACTTTAATCTTAATCTGAAGCAGTGTTGGGTAAGTTACTTTAAATTAGTAACTTAGTTACATTACTAGTTACTTCTCTAAAAAAGTAACTCAGTTACTTCAATTTACTCGTTACTTTCAAAGTAACTAGTTACTAGGGAAAGTAACTTTGGTTTTACTCAGACTTGAACCGTCTAGGAAACCCTCTGTATTTACTTTCGTGCAGTCTTTGCTTTATGATAGACTTTGATATCAATACGTCCACCTCCTGGAGAGTGTTGTTTACTTGGTCGTTTGTTGTGAGGGGGTGTCACCATGGAAATGATTCCGCGATCATCTACCACTGTTGTCTTATGTAGATGTCCAGGTTTTTTTTGCTTTGCTGAGTTCACCAGCGGTTTCTCTCTTTCTCAGGATGCACCAAACTGTAGATTTTGCCACTCCTAACATTGTAGCAATTTCTCTGATGTTTTTTTTTCTTATGTTTTCACAGCTTAAAGATTCTTTCACCTGCACAGAGAGGTCCTTTGACTGCATGTTGTCTACTCACAGCAAAATCTTCCAAATGCAAGCACCACACCTCACATCATATCCAGGCCTTTTATCCCCATAACTAATAATGAAATAATGAAGGAATTGCCCACACCCGCCCATGAAATAGCCTTTGAGTCAATTATCCAATTACAATTACCCTTCATCCAGTTTGAATGTGGATACCCTCAAATGAAAGCTGAGAGTCTACACATTATGTTCATGCCCATTATATAACTATAATTGAAGTATTTTTCAGTGAAAAGGTAGAAAAAACAAAAAACAAAACTTGTGTCAGCATCCATAAATAGTCTTACCCACCTGTACTATGAAGTTTACATACATTCATCCCTAGGAATGAATATCACTCTTATATTGTGCTTCTAATAATTTCTTTTAAAAAAAGACTTTAAAATGCATATTGGGTGCACAAACGTGATTTGTTTTGTATTTTCTCTAATCCACAGTGTTAACCACGTGCATACTGACTCAAATATATAAATAAAATCACTTAAATCCTTTAACAAGTGGAGCTGAAAGTTCTGCAATGTCAGGGCTGGACTGGGACAAAAATCCATCAAAACAAAATGCATTTGTAAAGTAGTTTTGGTCACAATGACAAGAGGTATGTTTAGAGAAGTAAAGGTGAGGCTAAGAAACCTGAAAACTCTGTACCGGCAGTCAAGGATGGTGGTGGTAGTGTCATGGTCTGGAGCTGTTAGTGGTACTGCAACACTGCACAAAGTGGATGAAATAATGAAGCAGGAGGACTCCACATATGTTGACTTGGAGGTGATTTGGACACAGCTGGGTGTTCCGACAGAACACTAATCTGAAGCACACGCCAAATACAGTTTTGGATAAAGAAAGCAAACATCTGCAATGGCCAAAGCTTCAGCCTTAATCCTATGTGGACAACACTTAAAAGCTGGCTCTATGCAAAGAAATGAATTTAAATGAACTCAGTTATGCCAATTATGCCAAGAAGAGTGGTTAAATATCCAGCCAAATTATGGCAGAAGCTTGTTAATTGCTACCAAAGCATTTGGCTTGGGTTCAATTTGCAAAATGACTTTAAACCAAATATCAGTGATGGTGTATGTATAGATTTGACACTTTATGGATTAGACAAAAATTAAAATAAATGGTAAAATGGCCTGTATTTGTATAGCACTTTACTAGTCCCTAAGGACCCCAAAGCGCTTTACACAACCAGTCATCCACCCATTCACACACACATTCACACACTGGTGATGGCAAGCTACAAAATAGCTTCGAAAAATAAATTAAAAAAAGAATCCAATTCATGCTTTTTAAAGTCGTTAAAGATGAATGCTGTATTCAACCTTGGAAAAAGAACTCATAAATCATTAAAAGCCCCAAATAACCATGATATTCATGCCAGTGAAGAGCAGTGTTGGGTAAGTTACTTTGTTACTTCTATCAAAAGTAACTCAGTTACTTCAAGTTACTCGTTACTTTCAGAGTAATTAGTTACTAGGGAAAGTAACTTTGGTTTTACTCAGACTTCTCTTGTTAATGTGTTGCTTCCGTAACTGGATACCCAGCCAGACTGCCAGTCTTCTAGCTTGCTTACTTGCCACAAGTGCACTGTGCCACCTACCAATAGAAAGGAAAAAATAATGTGCACATTTCCACGAGAGAAATCCCACGCCTGGACCGTCGTTGACCGCCGCCATGATTCTAGCCTGCTTTTTACATCCAACACAAAAACTGCAGTCGTGGTGCTTTTGATTGTACTCAGAACTTGGAAATTCTGCCTTCTGAATAGGAAGATGTAGGTAACACCAGACTGCAGATGAGCTGCATACAGAGCTGGACTGGGACAAAACAATCGTCCCGGGCATTTTGACTAGAGACCGGCCCACCATTATAGGAAAAATCATAAAGCCTTTGAATGAAAATAAACACTGTTGTGACAGTGATGTACACTGTTCTGATGGTATATATGTATCAATCTATCAATTGTTTGTTGTAAGACTCAGATAATTATTTTTTTTTTTAAGCGAGACATTTTAAATGAGAATAATAAAGAAAAGTATTTCCTTGTGCCCCCCTCTCCCTGTTAATGCCCTACCTGGCCCCCTGGCAACACTTTGCTAGACCCGCCCCTGCACAGTTACCAGCTGTCAGCTACTTAGAAAAGGATCCTGGTGTTATTTGTCTCTCAGAAACAGCTCATAACTTCCTTCAACTCATTCATGTCACCTAAAAGGTAAACCTGTTTCTCCATCACCTGTTCAGCTCTGATGATTCAGTAAGGACATCTCCTGGTTTCATCTGCATGTTTCCCTCTCACCAGATAACCAAACCGATATCATGACCAGCAGCTTTACAGCTGTGGCTCCAGCAAACATCAGCTGATACTAGAAATTAATATTAAATAAATTCTAACAACAGCTGATCAAGCTTAAACGTGCTGCTGTTGTTTAGCGCGACATCCGCTGGTTTCCTCTTTCTGGCGCAAAGTGGGCGATAAATAAACAAGAGAGAAAAGCCGATCAGCTGATCACTGATCAGTTTCGTGATTGAAGTAGAAACAGGAGAGAATGAGAGAAGAAGAGGCAGCTGTGCAGCTTCAGCTTTGTGTCTTTTTCATTGTAGCTGAAGTCCGGGACAAACTGTGTTCCTTTTCACCTCAGTACGAAACACGTAATATTTTCTCTGAATACCAGACGATTCTGTTTTTTAGGGGACGGTTGGAAACTCTAATAATTAACCGTATGAACAAAATAAAGTTCAACATCAGTAACATAGCACCCACACAGCTGTATAGAAACTCCGCCATGCTAGCTAGCATGCAGTACGAAAATGTCAGCATACCGAAAATAAACTCCACCTAAACTTGGTTTATATCTGACCCAGATAGACTGCAGGTCATAACTTCTTACCTGAAGTTCAGTTCACCTGACACGCGGACCCGGCGGCCACTTCGGGTCTCTCCTCTTGCCTCCTTTTCCTTCATCCACCTGCTGGCCTCCACCACTTGCTAATGTTATTGAATCTGTGGAAGCTCCGCGATATCCACCACACGAAGTAACGAGTAACGAGCCTATCTAAATCCCAGTAACGAGTAACGCGTTCCTGGTTTTGGCATAATAACTAGTTACCGTGCTCGTTACCACAATAATAACGTAGTTACTGTAACGCGTTACTTAATAACGCGTTAGTCCCAACACTGATCTGAAGTTAGTGTACACATGTACTATAGTGCACCAAAGTTCTACACAGACATGCAAAATAGCATGAGTTTGTGAATTCAGCAAAAAGTCTGCAGCTAAAGAGCACAGCATCCCTCATTCATCCTCTGGAGAGTGAATATCTGTGAAGTGTGCTCGCTGCACAAAGTGTTCACAGAAATACTGGTGACTGTGAGTTCAGGTGATGCAGCTACAAACAGCACTGCTGAAAACATAAAATTCATGAAATTCATCTTTCATGAACAAAATCAGAAAAGAATTTGGTCAAGAAAGTTGACAGAAACAAAGAGTAAGACTGTAACCCACTGAGCTGTGTAAACCAATCACTGCATCTTTGGCTTATGATACATTATTTCAGTGGTAAAACACATGTGATCTGTCTCTATTTCCACAGTAGGAGTACAGAATGATTACAGTTGCATGGATGGTGTGGGCCAATTTTAGTGAAGAAGATTGAAGGAGTTCAAAAAGTTTAAGAAAGGAAGATGTAGCGGTTCATTTTTGAGACTTGAACTTAGCTAAAACTCTAAATAGTAAACTGTGAACATGAGTGAACCTCTGTAAAGGTTAAAGGTTATGTAAATGTAAAACTAATAAGTAAGGCATAGAAGCAAAGACAACAACAACAACAACAACAATAATAATAATAATAATAATATTCTCTCATAGTTTCATTCATATAGTTATATCAGCTCTTCAGGGAAGACAAAAACAGACACAGGATCAGTTGTTTTTACCCCGAGCCACAGCAGCTGTTTATGACCTGTCTCTGCCTCCCACACAGGCAGCAGTGTGTTCTGCTGCACTGCCCTCGTATTACAGCCCCAGTCGTTAAGCAGCACTCGGCCAGAGCAGCAGCAGCCACCCAGGAATTAATTGAATATAAGCTTGATCAGCACGCAGCACGTGTGGCATGAATTACACAAGTTCATGAGTGCACATATACAAAGACAGTTAGGTTTGTGTGATTCATTTGTTGGAGACTCACTAACACCAGCTATGAGTATCTTATACTATCTTAAACACCAATTAATTATTAATTATTATTGAAATACAGTTCCTATAATACAACTGTGTAAAACACACACACATACACACACACACACACACACACACAGATTTCACAAAATGTTATTAAACTTTAGTTAAAAGTACTTTATTGTTAATAAACAGTCACAACTGTTTCCTAATCATAAGTAATGCTGTGATTTATGTGCATTCATGGCTTCATGTTGTGTGGTTAATAAAACATTCCGTCACTATTCATGCTTTCACTGCCAAACAGTGACCAACACAGGGTGGGAGCATTACCTCGTTCTGTTAAATCCTTTAGGAAAAACTTACATCTACAATGGGAGAAACAATAATAATAATAATAATGATAATACATTTTATTTGAAAGCGCCTTTCAAAACACTTAAGGTCACTGTACACAGTAGAGTAAAAAGCAACATAAAAGCAAGGAGTTTACACAATCATAAAAGCATAAGACATAACCAAATTTAAAATAGTCAATGAATTGATCCCCTGTTGATTTCAAAGCCTGCTGATGTATAAAGAAATGAACCCACTGAGATGAAAACATTATGCTTTATAGCTGATTTTCAGATCGAAGGTTTCTTCCACATAACCCTTGCTTCTATGCTTCTCTGGTTATTATGGTCTTGATTGTTAGCTCCAACCACTAACATGAGCAGAGCTAAACCTGATTAACAATCAAGGCAGAACTGCTTATTTTCACACTTCTTTTTGATTCATGATCCACAGCCTGCGAGTCAGTCCGGGGTCACAAAGTCTTTTCATGAGTTATGAGAGCATTTAGTGGGTATTAGACAGCTATTAGTGCAGGCTAATCACCGCAGGTGTGTGTATGAGTCTGCCTTGTGGGTGAGGTTAATTGCAAGAAGGAAGGCCTCGCTGTCCAAGCAGGTGTCCACATAAGTAGAGGGGAGGCGAAGGAACCGGGAGATACGGGGTCAAATATTAGAGACCTGCCTGCGGCAGAAACGGGATTCTGCTATCTCTACTGTAATTCATCAGAGAAACTAGACACACACACACACACACACACATACACACACACACACACACACTTCAGTCATCATCACAGGTTTAAAGCAGTATTACCTACAGTCACACAGTCTGCAGAACAAAGGAAAAAGATCACTCAGATCACTGATAGATATCCATACGACAGCGATAAGATGGCGCGTCCACGTCCAGACGCCTTCCTGACCGCTCTGCTCAGACTATGCACCTTTTTAGTTGTTTACTTATTTATTGCTTTGTTATACGTTCCAAAATCTTCCAGTTTTATAGTTTCCTCTTTGCATATATTTACTTACTGTATATAATATTTTCTCTCTCTTTTTGCACAGTTGAGGAACGTATCAGGACACATTTCACTGCGTGTTATACTTGTATAACTATGCATGTGACAAATAAAAGCTCTTGAATCTTTAATCTTTAATCTAGTACAGTCATTAACACATGGATCAGGATCCAACAGGTAAACAAAGTTGTGGTTCTTCTACACATTGTGCGGCTCAGCTGCAACAGTTCGCATGCTGAAAACATCTGGACTGTGCATCACCTGAGCTGTCAGACCGACTGTCTCACCCCACATACCATAATAAGCAATTTCCAACACAGGACCTCGGCCTTATAATCTACCAGTTCTTCTGTCTGTGGGAGACTTCCACTCACTTTGTGTTTGCAGATTAGCAGGCTGAGTCTTGTTGCATGTAGTGTTCTAACAGGAGTTAGAAAAGAAGCCACCATAAAAAATGTGCTCCATGCTGTGTTTTACTGAGCTGAGCAAACAGCTGACAGCACAGAGCTCTCTCTCCATCCACCCCTGATCTCCTGTCAGGTAAACAAAAGTTGTTGAGAAAACCTGAACAAAACATTTTTTATTGATAAGTTTGGAAGTTTGTTGAACAATATCATAAGCTACTCCATCATATTTGATAACAGTGGAAACAACGTTAGACATCTGAAGGACGACAGATCCTCCCTTGGAGCAACACTTCATGTATCTTGGCCATGAATTACTCTTTTCTGTTTTTACATTTTTTATTTGACCGCTTTACTTAAAACAACAACAACGTCTGTCTTGGTCATTTTTGTTTATATACACATTCAGTATAATTCCTACAGAAGAATCACCTGCAGCTTCAGGATGATACCTCAGCTGGAAGACTAACGCAGGGGATATATTTCTGAAACCTGACTGAAACTCTTCAAATAAGCCATTCCTCTGCAGATGATCTGTTAGTTGTTTGACAACTACTCTTTCAAGGATGTTTGATATGAAAGGAAGGTTGGAGATTGGCCTATAATTAGCTAAGACAGCTGGGTCTAGAGATGCTTTTTAAGTAAAGGTTTAACTGGGCAGGTCTTTCAGGAACTGTACTCAACTGGTTCAAAACATACTTAGAAAACAGGAAATACTTTGAATCAATAGGTAACTTCACATCTGAGCAGACAAGTATCACATGTGGAGTTCCCCAAGGTTCCATCTTGGGACCCCTTCTGTTTAACATTTACATGCTCCCATTGGCACAGATTATAAAGAACAACAAAATAAACTATCATAGCTATGCAGATGACACACAAATATATATCACAATGTCACCAGGAGACCGAGGCCCTGTACAGGCTCTTGGTAAATGCATTGAGGAAATTAATGACAGGTTGTGCCACAATTTTCTCCAGCTAAACAAAAATAAAACTGAGGTAATAGTCTTTGGTGCAAAAGAAAAACGATTACAGGTCACCAGAGAACTTCAATCTATACACCTAAAACCACAAACCAGGCGAGAAATTTGGGTGTAGTGATGGATGCAGACCTAAACTTAGAAAAACACATTAAGACAATAATAAAATCAGCTTACTATCACCTCAAGAATATTTCAAGGATAAAAGATCTGATGTCTCAACAGGACCTGGAAAAACTAGTCCATGCATTCATCTTTAGTAGGCTTGATTACTGTAACAGCATCTTTACAGGTCTACCTAAAAATCAATCAGACAACTACAGCTCATTCAGAACTCTGCTGCTCGAGTCCTCACTAAGACCAAAAAAGTGGACCACATCAGTCCAGCTCTGAGGTCTTTACACTGGCTGCCTGTCCGTCAGAGGATAGACTTTAAAGTTCTGATGCTGGTCTATAAAGCTCTGAATGGTTTAGGATCGAAATACATCAGTGACCTCCTGACCCAGTATGAACCTTCCAGATCCCTCAGGTCATCTGGATCCGGTCTGTTATCAGTCCCCAGAGTCAGAACCAGACACGGAGAAGCTGCATTCAGCTTTTATGCTCCTTATATCTGGAACAAACTCCCAGAAAGCCTCAGATCAGCTGAAACACTCAGTTTATTTAAATCCAGGTTGAAGACTCACCTGTTCTCAGCTGCATTTGAATAAAGCACCAAATCCACACTTAAGTTTAAATTTCAAAACCTACTTTTTAACTACTGATTTTATCTACTGTTCTGATTTTATCTACTGTTTTGATATTTGATTTTATATACTGTTTTGTTTGTTTGTTTGTTTGTTTGTTTGTTTGCTTGTTTTAATCAAATTTAAATCATGCTTTTTATTTGTTTTTGTTTTTAATGTCTCTGTAAAGCACTTTGAATCACCTTGTTGTTGAATTGTGCTATATAAATAAACTTGCCTTGCCTTGCCTTGCCTTGCCTTACAGCCAGCTTGAAGGCCTGTGGTACATAGCCGATTATTAGAGATAGGTTGATCAGATTTAAGATTGAAGAATTAATTAATGGCAGGACTTCTTTGAGCAGTTTTGTAGGAATGGGGTCTAAAAGACATGTTGATGGTTTGGAGATAAAGAAACAAGTAGCTGTAGCCTAAATGATGTTATATGTAATGAAAACATTCATGAAGTCATTACTAGTTAAGGTTAAAGGAACGCTTGGCTCAGCAGAGGTCTGACTTTCTGTCAGTACATGTTACAGGGCCACTGAAATTTAGGGAGACAAAATCCTCCAAAATCTGTTGAATTCATTAAGAGATAAATTTGCACAAAATCACAACTTTCCATAAAACTATGTAGACTTCACTGACACCATCAGCTTAATCATTATGATGATAATTATTGCAGTTTTACACATTTCCCCCCACAATATTCCAGAAATAACAGAGACGTGTATCCAGTTGTGAAAAAGATGGTGACACATGAGAGATGATAAGAAACTCACGATGGGGAAACAGACAATCAGAAAACTAGTGAGCAGTGAGGGTGAGCGGCTGAGATGAGAGGAGGGCCGTGTCAGTGCTGAAGTGGACAGTGTCCTTTCAAACAGAGACAGTCATAATAGCAGCTCTCCTGTCTCTAAAAGCACGAGTGTCATTAAATCAATAATTCATTTACTTTAATGAGATAAGTACTCGCAAAACTAATTGCATACCACCCCATTTAGCCCAGCCAGTCAGGACCTTAATGCAAAATATCTCATTGTTATTGTAGCCGCAGGACAAAGACTGAGGGGACCTCTGGATGTAGGAAATGAAGAAGAAGCAAAAAGAGGAGAAGAAATAAAAAGACAGCAAAAAATAAAAGTGTGTGAGAGAGTGGAATAATAGAGTGAATGAGGTGGATGCAAAAGACACCAGTGGAACATTTCTGAGGAGTTCAATCTCACTTCTACAGTCTTTCTATCCTCAGCTTGTCCTTCCTAGCTTGCACGACCTATCCACGACTGACTAAGTGGAATAATATGAAATGGAAATGGTGTTTTTCACGAGTGTTACAGGATAATCTTGGCCTGGTTCTGTTATCCTCACAGCGGAGCAGTTCACAGAGTTAAAGGTCTTATCCAGGACACCAGGAGCAAATCCAGTCAAAGGCTTAGAGAACCAGGGGACTGGAGTGCACACAAGCCAGAGGCACTGGGCAATAGCCCGATGATGCTCAGATGGCCCATTTGCAAGGCAGTCAGGCAGGGCTGCTTAGGAGGTCTGCCTGGTAGAGCTGACAGGGCCCTCTGAGATGAATGTGGGAAATATGAGCGACAGATGGAGATCAGAGCAGATTCCAGTTGGGACACAGTCTACAGAAGACTGCAGGACCTGGATATGACCAGAGACTGACTCACATAACTTTGGCTGTTCCTCCACTCTCAGCCTGGTGCAGGCAACTGAAACAGTCCCTTTAGAAAGGCCCACACCTGCCTGTAGCTTAAAGGCTAAATGGATGAGAGACGCTCCACAGAGAGGAGTAAATCCTGAAGTGGCATCAGATAAACAGAGCTCAGTGTTAATGAGCATTCATCTCCCAGTTCTCAGACCCAGAACATGATGGATATAGAAATGTTGGTAGCTCAGTAATATTACATGTATCTGGCATGGTGGATAGTATGTTCTCCTTTTGTCTTTGCAAAAGCCTCTTCTTCAAGTTTAAAACATGCATAGAGTTCACTTATTTAGTTCTTTACTAAATATACCTGTGTTTTTTTAAAAGAAAAATGTCATCACACATAAAGCCATTAAAACATTCATTATAAAATTTAATTTAATTTAATTGCTAAAACTGTTAAGTTAAAGTTAAAGTTTCAAACAATATTTTTGTGTAATCAAAGAATAGTTTCGAGTATTAGAGTTCAGAGTTTTTTACAGTAAATTTGTAATTTTTTTAAAATTATTAACCAAAATTTGCAAAATTTCAGAAAACTAATAATAAGAGAAATGCAAAAAAATAAAACAGATTTGTTTCTACTAAATTCAAATGATAATAATCCTGAGCTCACAGAAGGAACACATGAGTCCTTTTGCTGGGTCGATGTGCTTCTACAGCCTTTGCTCACATTTAATTCAGGACAGTTAAATGTTTCATTCTATTTCACTGTGCAGTTGTACCTGCTGTTAGTTTTAACAGGACTGAAACATAGTTTGTGTGTTTTAGTGTAGGCGTCTGCGGCACCAGGGGGAGGAGCCACGTTCAGTGTGGTTCTAAGTTTAGGGTTCTCTCTGTTTCATTGTTAGATCTTTTTTCAGTTTTGTTTCTCCAAAGCCTTTTGGCACAGAGAAATTGAAAAAACAAAAACAAGTCAAAATTGCTGACAGAGGCAATTGTTCTCTACTGTGTTCTATTATTAACAGAATTTAGTGGAAGTGTAACTATTAGAGGTGTTGTTGTAATCATCATCATTCTGTAATGGATGTCATTCAACCACAAGCCAAATGTTTCCTAGAGGTTTTAAATAAGTGATCATCTATATAGAGTAATAAAGTATAAGTAATCTTACACACTGTAAAATCTAATTAGTTCCCAGAACTCAAAAAAATTATGGAAACTCGTTGCCTCAAAAAATTTGAGTAAAGCTTAGCTAAAAATGACTAAATTAGGACAACTTATTTATTTTGAGTACTCTGTACAAGATAAGATAAGATAAGATAAGATAAGATAATTCTTTATTGTCATTGCACAGTCATACATAGTACAGTAGTACAATGAAATTGGAAAAACTGTCCTACGTCGGTACTACATATAACACAACACGACACGATATGACACATCACAACGCAACACAAACAACACAACACAGTATATTAACTTAGAAATAAAAAAGAAGAATAAGTGTTATGTGTATTGCACACTGTTATTATTGCACATTAATTATTATTGCACCTTGTTATAAATATAAATATTACTATTGTTATTGTTTTAAACATTGTTACCTCCCCTAAAAAAGTCCAGGCAGGTAGCCAATCAGGTCAGCTATTTGCATTGATTAGGCTATTGCCCTGTTGTAAAAGCTGTCCTTGAGTCTGTTTGTTCGGGACCTCAGCAGCCTGAACCTCCTGCCAGACGGCAGCAGCTTAAACACCCGGTGTCCTGGGTGTGTACAGTCTCGTAGGATGCTGCGTGCCCTCTTGAGACAGCGAGTGCTGTACAGGTCCTTCAGGGAGGGAAGAGGATGTCCAATGATTTTTTGGGCCATATTGATGACCCTCTGGAGTGCCTTTCTGTGTGCTGTGGTGCAGCTGGAGAACCATACACCGATGCAATATGTCAGCACACAAGCTCATTTGTTCCCAGAACTCAAAAAATTTGAATCAAGTTTATGTAAGATGACCAAGTTAGGGCAACTTACTCATTTTGAGTACACTGTACAGCCGTGTTAGTTCCCAGAACTCAAAAAAATTAAGGAAATAACCTTTTAAGATATTTTCAGGCGAGAATGTAGCTGTGTAATGCTCAAATATCTACTTAATTTATCAAAATATCATATATTTGCAAAAGTGCTTCCACGTTTTCGGAGAGCTCTGTTATCCACCAGCGCGATAGCTGACCGGGAGGTCAAGGCTTGATAGAGTCCGCGAACACAGCTAACTCCTGGCGTATTATTTTTAACCCTCCTGTGGTCTTTTGCTACTCAGGTTAAACATGATATATATACTTAGTTAGTTATGGCTATGTATTGAAAATACCCCCCACACCCCACCGTACCCCTAACTGCTGCACCTCCCGAAGAATTTTGTCTGGGTTCTTATCTCACTTTTTTATTTCAAACAATCAACAGAAAATTTCACAGACTTATTTTTATATAAGGTTTTTAAGGCTGTGGTGTTAATTTTTAAGCAACATGAGCCCAGCGGCAGCAGCAACGCTAGGCTAACACTAACTAGCTAGCAAGATTATAAACCTGGTGCTAAACTAAGAGAAGCCACAAAATCAGTTTGAATAAGCGTAAACATTTACTCACCAAGTCAGTGTATCAGGTAAAGATCCACAGCAATGACAACAATAATATCTTGAGCTGACGCTTCTCCAGGTTTGCTCAACATATTCCAGAAAAAATGCGCCATGAACATGCGGACTGATCCGAGAGGGAGGAGGACGGTAGTCACGTGGCATTTTCAAACCACATCGTTTCATCCTTCCGCTCTGAGAAGCAAAACTTCCAGCTTACTTAGTTTTTGTAAGTTAAGACAACTCAAATAAATTGAGTTAATCAGCGGCAGGGCAGAAATGTTGAGAGCGCGAGCGAGCGCAAATGCAAAAACTGATCGAGAGGGGCTGCTATTGGGTGTGTGCGTATGGATAATAGCAAACACTGAAATACATTTTTTACACGCAGCAATGAATTTTGTTCACTCAAATTCAGCTTTTCTTCGCTCAAAATAAATTTCTCATCAAAATGCAACACTTGCACCTGCAAACTTTTTTTATACGTGCGCTCAATTTTTTTTTTTTTTTACGTGCGCTCTGAATAGTGGCACAAAAATGCCCCACTCCAGTCGAACTCCGTGTAGCTACTTGGCTGGTTGAAGCTACCCGGGTGTTAGCTGGTCTAAAAAGTTCCCTCATCTCACTTTCTGCTGTGGGTAACACTGGGTGCAGTTGAGCCCGTCCCATCTCGATCAAGTGATGAGGACAACGATGTGACCGTTTCAGGAGATGATAAAATAATGGTAAATGGACTGGCTCTTATATAGCGCGTTTCTACTCTTCTGAGCACTCAAAGCGCTTTACACAACTTGTGCATTCACCCATTCGCACAACGACATTTTTTCTAAGTGCTTTCTAAGTGACATTCACACACACATACTCCGATGGATGCATCGGAGAGCAATTTGGGGTTAGTATCTTGCCCAAGGATATTTGGTATGCAGACTAAGGGAAGCCAGGAATCGAACCACCAACCTTCCGATCAGTAGATGACCTGCTGTACTGCCTGAGCTACAGCCACCCCAGCTACAGCCACCCCCGAAATATTTCTTAACACCCCGATAGCTTGCTGAAGAACTCGAGTTTCTTCTCCCCTCTCAATGCTGTCAGACACTTGAAAGTGACCGTGCGTGCTTCTCAGCCAATCACAGCGGTACAGACACCCAGCCTTCCGTTTCCATTAAACTCCTTGCGTTTCCACTATACTCTTTCATTCACATACATTATTCTCTTGCATACATATATTTTCTTCAGACATGTATGCATTCTCTTCATACATACATATATTATTTGTGAGATTAAATGCATATTTAATCAGAGATGGGCAGTAACGCGTTACTTGTAACGCGTTACTGTAATCTGATTACTTTTTTCAAGTAACGAGTAATGTAAGGGATTACTATTGCAAAACGGTAATTAGATTACCGTTACTTTCACGTAGGAACGCTGCGTTACTGCGTTACTAAAACCGTGATTTTTTTGCGAGAACGTCTCATGACAGTGACGTGGCGAGTGCGACGTTCGTGACAACAGCTGTCTGCAGATCATAATATATCGAGTGCGGGACAGAGTGTAGCATGCAGCGTTTAAAGCGTGGAAGTACTGACCTTATTTTGAGTTTGATTCCATAAAAGTGACAAAACATTAGTGTCCGTTGTGCGTGGGAAGAAAACTACTTTTTACAGCGAAAAAACCCTAAACTTCCAAGCAAGCACCGAGTGCACTACGACGTAATGTGAAATTCACAGAGAAACTCATGATTCTTCCACTGACCGCTGCAGCACACCTGCACCAGGGTAAACCTCCTCCGCCTACCCCAGTCCTGCTTTACAGGTGAAAATAGAGCAACAGGACCGCTAGTCTTTGATTTTATTTATTTTCTGCTGTGTTTTACTTGCATCTATTTGAAAGAGTGAGTGTAAACACAAAAAAATATTTTATTTTATATGCTGGAATGTGCAGAAAATAGGTTTAAATGTTAAACAAATTTCTTCCAGTCAGAGAATGTTGCATATAATTTAATTTTTGCTTGATGCATAAAGTTAAAAGATTAAAACTAATAAAACAAGTTTTAAAAAGAGACTTTTACATTTGATTACATTTTGTATGATGAATTATGCAGAAAAAGTAGAATTGGGCTGAAAGATCTATCGCTTTATCACCTATTCAGGTTGTAAATCGTGTTTTTAAAAAGTAACTAAGTAACTAAGTAACTAAGTAATTGATTACTTTTGAAAATAAGTAATCAGTAAAGTAACGGGATTACTTTTTGGGGGAAGTAATCAGTAATTAGTAACTGATTACTTTTTTCAAGTAACTTGACCAACACTGTATTTAATGCATGTAAATAAGAGCAAAATGTAGGAATGCATAAATGAAAATGTATATGTATGTGAAAGAAGAATATATGTATGTGAGAGTGACAATAAATGTATGTGAGAGTGAAAGTATATGTGTGTGAAAGAAGAATGTATGTGTGTGAGAGTGAAAGAATGAATTTTGGCTTGTACGGCCCCTCATAGTCAGAGTTGTCTGACGCTGTAGTGATAGCACCCCCAGCTCCTCAGTGTCCTCTCTGCTGTCACAGGAGCACTGACAGTGGAAGGTCAATGCGGAATGTGACTAATGACTATCCAATAAGGTCAAATATACATTTTCAGTATAATTCTATAGGTGTAAATTCACATCTATGGAAAATGTAGAGTTATTGGTTCTGCTGCTAATCCAAAGAAAATAAATGTAATGCGCAGAGCAGGCAATAAGATTTTGGTTTGGTGTTTTTGGGAATCAGTGTACTGTCATTAGTAAGATGCCAGTTTCAATGTAAGAAAGTTACATCAAAGTAGTGTACACAACCTTAATGTGGAGGGTGATCGAAATGCAGTAAAGGTTACATGATGGGTGATCTGCATCAGACATCAAAGAAGTCATCTTCAAACCTCCTCACCACGTCTAATTACATAAACATTATTTTCTGCCATTTTGATGAAATCAGATGTCTATGGCGTCCTGGCAGGCTTTAAAAAGCACCTTTTCAGTCCTGATATTGAACATAGATTATGGAGTGATCAGTCTTCACATAGATCTACATCTCATAGCTCATCCTTTGTGTCAGTGGGACTCTAATGGATCACAGGCTCTGCAGCAGTGTGCTGACAGGGAGAAATCTGACTACACAGAATAGATCTTTTCTCTGCTTTCACTGAGAGGAGCTGATTCTTACATGTAAAGATCGTCTCGCCCAAATAAAGGCAGTCTATCAGACTGTGATCCTAAAATCATTCCTTTGTGGGTTTTCAACCACACGACCGTTCACACACACCCACATAGACACCCACACATATACACTGCTCACAAAAACATGAAAGCAACACTTTTTAATCAGAGTATGGCATCTGGTCAGTTAGCAGAGGGAGTTGAAATTAGGGGCAAAGGAAATGTCACGGTATTTGTATTTCAGACTTTGTGGTCATGTTGTTTGATCGTTGTTGTTCATAGTTTTACCATACCATACCATACCACCTTTATTTATAAAGCACTTTAACATAAAACCAGAGTTCACAAAGTGCTGTACATGCTAATAGCATAAGTAAAGAAAATTAAAATAAGATAAAATAAATAACTAAAATAAATTAAAACATGTTAAAACAAATTGAGTCAACCCCTCTAATCAGTGCCAAAGGCTTCAGGGAATAAATATGTTTTAAGAAGACTTTTAAATTCAGAAAGAGAAGAGGCCTGCCTAACATGCATGGGCAGATCATTCCACAACTTTGGAGCAACTACAGCAAAAGCACGATCACCTTTAAATTTATACTTAGTTTTCGGTACCTTAAGGAGCTGCTGATTGGCGGACCTAAGGGAACGGGCAGGTGTATATGGTTGTAGTAGCTCCGAGAGGTGGGGGGGGCCAGGCCATTAAGAGATTTAAAAACAAATAAGAGAATTTTAAAAACAATCCTAAAATGTACAGGTAGCCAGTGGAGTAAAATTAAAATTGGGGTAATGTGCTCAGACTTTTTTGTTCCAGTTAAAAGACGTGCTGCAGCATTTTGCACAACCTGCAGGCGCCTAATGGACGCATCACCAACCCCACAATAAAGTGCATTACAATAATCCAGCCTAGAAGTAACAAAGGCATGTATTACTGTCTCAAAAAGCTGTTTTGATAACAGTTTTGGTTTTCTTTAGTACTTAGTGACTGCAGTCCTTCCTCCCTCAGTAGTTATCTTAGCCTGTGTTTAGTCTCTGTTCCCATCTCTACTCTATGCTTTTCCTGTAGCCCATGTTTCATGTCCTTGTCACTATGTCTCCCCAGTTACTGTGTTAAGCTTGAGTGTCCTGAGTCTGAGCTTCGGTCTGTGTGTTTCCGGTTTTATTTTGAGAGTCTTTGTCCTACATCAGTGTTTCTAGTTTTGTTTTCCCTTGTCTCATTATGTCTGATTAGTCCCAGCTGTGTTTCCTGCTGTTCCCCGTCCTCTCCTGATCCTACCTGTGTATTTTAGTCCTCAGTCTTCACCCTGCTTGTTGTTGCATTGTACCCTCATTCCACACAGTGTGTTCTGTTTGCCAAGCCTGCCTTCCTGCCTAGTTGATTCCCAGTTTAGTTAATGTTGGTTTTCCTCGTTCACCAGTAAAGCTGTTTTTGAGTTTACGTTCCTCCCTTCCCACCTGCCGCACACAGTACAAGACAAGGACAGTACAGGTGAGCAGCAGGGTTGAGTATGTGGGTGGTGCCCATGAAAGCTTCTCTCTAAAGAAACATATTGACAATGAACACATATTAACAGTTTAACTATTTATTCATTTGACAAACAGGGGTCGCCCAGCACCATCACACTGCCTCCCCAAAAAGCTGTTGCCGTATTGGTGCAGGAGTCACCAAAGCATTTTCTGCATCTTCTTCACACTTTGGCCCTACGATCCAGAGATGACTATATCGCTGAACATGATGTTCCTCGGCTTGCTCAGCTTTCAGTGCACATGTTGCTGACACCAGCGCAAACAGGCCTGACTGGGAAGGGCAGTCATGACCAGTGATGGGAATAACGGCGTTACAAGTAACGGTGTTACTAACGGGTTACTTTTTTCAGTAACGAGTAATCTAACTAATTACTATTCCTATCGTTACAACGGCGTTACAGTTACTAACAAGGAAACGCGGTCCGGTCCGTTACTATTTTTCAACAAACAGACGGTTGAAGCTGTGTTCAGCTTACCGCATCTCATATTAGTTGCACGGAAGTAGCTGTAAGTAATCCGGACGCTACAGCTTTAAGCACCTGCGTGCTCCCTCGGACGGTAATCACAATCACTGTCTAGCACAACACCTGGAGCTCAGGGGGCAAAACAATCACATGAGTGCTGCTGTTTGACTGAGGAAGAATAAAGTAGTCGTGGTAAGTCAATCACATGACCACTTAAAGACAAAGCAACAAGGTGCCAGTTTTTAAATTGTGTTGATAGGCCACGTAAAACCAGAGTCATGATAAACAAGATATACGCGGCGTTTTTTCCTCAATAGTTTCGCCACGTTAGCGCTAGCAAGCACTCTCTGCTTATGGGCAAAAAAACAAAACAAAAAAAGTTTTAGGAGTGACGGCGAGAGAGAGAGAAAGAGAGAGGGAGAGAGAGAGAGAGCAGGAAAAGAGAGAGAGCGAGTTTGAGATGTGAGAGATTTGTGACGTTTAGCGTGTTTGGAGTGTGTAGTTAATGTGTTGTCTTGTGTAGTTAGTGTGTAGTGTTGTGGATAGTTTTGTGTTGTGTGTCAGAACAATGAGGCGACTGCTGTCTCCAGGTAGAAACAGCAGTGATACACCTGCTGCTGTCAGACCTGCAGGTATCAGGCTGTGATGTTCTCCTTTATAGTGGACAGAAATGATTTTTTGGAGTGGCACAAATAATTTGTGTGGCATCTTATTGAAGAACAGCTGATTGTTCTGTAAATAGTTTGAAATGGTTATTTAAAAAAAGGGTAAAAGGTAAATGGATGCAAATAACTTTGTTGTTTGCAAAACTTGTGCATAGGATTTTAAAATTGACAATTAATATTTGCATTTGAAGTTATAAAATATGATTCATTAAACATGTTTGTGGTTGTTACAGTAAAAATATAACTTTTTCTACTCTGATTTTCTGTTTTTTGTCTGATTTTAGATCAATTCTGGTTATACAGTATGACAAAATGAGAACATAACTGTAAATTCAGACACGTGAGGTTGCGCTAAAAAGAATGATACCAAACAAGGCAAAGCAAATAGTTTTTAAAGGTAAAATGTGGAGAGAAAATCAAGAGTAGTAAAAAAATGGCCAATTATACCCTGGACGCCGGAGGGTTAAACGTTCTTTGTTTTTTGTTTTTTTTAAGTAACGCAATAGTTACTTTTCCAAGTAATTAATTACTTTTAGAATATTGTAACTCAGTTACTAACTCAGTTACTTTTTTGAAGAAGTAACTAGTAACTATAATTGAATTACTATTTCAAAGTAACTTGCCCAACACTGGTCATGACAGGCCTCCCAGCATCCCTGTGAGACCAGAGACTGGCTTGTCTGACTAGAGTGCTGACTAGAGAGCTGTGGGCCATACTTTCCTGCAAACCTTGGCTGCCAAAGTCAGTAAAAGTCTTTAAGAACTATCTTCAGGGGAAATGAACACGAAGAGACAGAAGGATGTGAGGAAGCCTACATCCACAGAAGATCTGTGGTTACTTCAGATGTTTGGAACAACCTACCAGCCGATATATATACAGTGGCTTGCAAAAGTACTCGGCCCCCTTGAACTTTTCCACATTTTGTCACATTACAGCCACAAACATGAATCAATTTTATTGGAATTCCAGGTGAAAGACCAATACAAAGTGGTGTACACGTGAGAAGTGGAACAAAAATCATACATGATTCCAAACAATTTTTACAAATAAATAACTGAAAAGTGGGGTGTGCGTAATTATTCAGCCCCCTGAGTCAATACTTTGTAGAACCAGCTTTTGCTGCAATTCCAGCTGCCAGTCTTTTAGGGTATGTCTCTACCAGCTTTGCACATCTAGAGACTGAAATCCTTGCCCATTCTTCTTTGCAAAACAGCTCCAGCTCAGTCAGATTAGATGGACAGCGTTTGTGAACAGCAGTTTTCAGATCTTGCCACAGATTCTGGATTGGATTTAGATCTGGACTTTGACTGGGCCATTCTAACACATGGATATGTTTTGTTTTAAACCGTTCCATTGTTGCCCTGGCTTTATGTTTAGGGTCGTTGTCCTGCTGGAAGGTGAACCTCCGCCCCAGTCTCAAGTCTTTTGCAGACTCCAAGAGGTTTTCTTCCAAGATTGCCCTGTATTTGGCTCCATCCATCTTCCCATCAACTCTGACCAGCTTCCTGTCCCTGCTGAAGAGAAGCACCCCAGAGGATGATGCTGCCACCACCATATTTGACAGTGGGGATGGTGTGTTCAGAGTGATGTGCAGTGTTAGTTTTCCGCCACACATAGCGTTTTGCATTTTGGCCAAAAGTTCCATTTGGTCTCATCTGACCAGAGCACCTTCTTCCACATGTTTGCTGTGTCCCCACATGGCTTGTGGCAAACTGCAAACGGGACTTCTTATGGTTTTCTGTTAACAATGGCTTTCTTCTTGCCACTCTTCCATAAAGGCCAACTTTGTGCAGTGCACGACTAATAGTTGTCCTATGGACAGATTCCCCCACCTGAGCTGTAGATCTCTGCAGCTCGTCCAGAGTCACCATGGGCCTCTTGGCTGCATTTCTGATCAGCGCTCTCCTTTTTCGGCCTGTGAGTTTAGGTGGACGGCCTTGTCTTGGTAGGGTTACAGTTGTGCCATACTCCTTCCATTTCTGAATGATCGCTTGAACAGTGCTCCGTGGGATGTTCAAGGCTTGGGAAATGTTTTTGTAGCCTAAGCCTGCTTTAAATTTCTCGATAACCTTATGTCTGACCTGTCTGGTGTGTTCTTTGGACTTCATGGTGTTGTTGCTCCCAATATTCTCTTAGACAACCTCTGAGGCCGTCACAGGGCAGTTGTGGAGCTGTTTTGCAAAGAAGAATGGGCAAGAATTTCAGTCTCTAGATGTGCAAAGCTGGTAGAGACATACCCTAAAAGACTGGCAGCTGTAATTGCAGCAAAAGCTGGTTCTACAAAGTATTGACTCAGGGGGCTGAATAATTATGCACACCCCACTTTTCAGTTATTTATTTGTAAAAAATGTTTGGAATCATGTATGATTTTTGTTCCACTTCTCACGTGTACACCACTTTGTATTGGTCTTTCACCTGGAATTCCAATAAAATTGATTCATGTTTGTGGCTGTAATGTGACAAAATATGGAAAAGTTCACTGTATATGTATACATATATATATATACATATATATGTGTATATATATATACATATATATATGTATATATGTAAATATTCCCCGCTTGCCCCTGCGGGCGGTCTATCCTTCAAGCTCGGGTCCTCTACCAGAGGCCTGGGAGCTTGAGGGTCCTGCAGTATCTTAGCTGTTCCCAGGACTGCGCTCTTCTGGACAGAGATCTCCGATGTTGTTCCCGGGATCTGCTGGAGCCACTCGCCTAGCTTGGGAGTCGACGCACCTAGTGCTCCGATTACCACGGGGACCACCATTATTTTCACCCTCCACATCCTCTCCAGCTCTTCTCTGAGCCCTTGGTATTTCTCCAGCTTCTCGTGTTCCTTCTTCCTGATATTGCTGTCATTCGGAACCGCTACATCTATCACTACAGCCGTCTTCTTCTGTTTGTCTACCACCACTATGTCCGGTTGGTTAGCCACCACCATTTTGTCCGTCTGCATCTGGAAGTCCCACAGGATCTTAGCTCGGTCATACTCCACCACCCTTGGGTGCATCTCCCATTTTGACCTTGGGACTTCCGGGTTATACTCAGTACAGATGTTCCTGTACACTATGCCGGCCACTTGGTTATGGCGTTCCATGTATGCCTTGCCTGCTAGCGTCCTGCACCCTGCTGTTATGTGCTGGATTGTCTCAGGGGCATCTTTACACAGCCTGCACCTGGGGTCTTGCTTGGTCTGATAAACCCCAGCCTCTATGGATCTTGTGCTCAGAGCTTGTTCCTGTGCTGCCATGATTAGTGCCTCTGTGCTGTCTTTCAGTCCAGCTTTGTCCAGCCACTGGTAGGATTTCTGGATATCAGCCACCTCCTCTATCTGCCGGTGGTACATACCATGCAGGGGCCTGTCCTTCCATGATGGTTCCTCATCTCCCTCCTCTTTCTTGGGTTTCTGTTGCCTGAGGTATTCACTGAGCACTCAGTCAGTTGGGGCCATCTTTCCAATGTATTTGTGGATGTTCGTTGTCTCGTCCTGGACTGTGGTGCTGACACTCACCAGTCCCCGGCCTCCTTCCTTCCGCTTAGCGTACAGCACAGGGTGCTGGACTTGGGGTGAAACCCTCCCTGCATGGTAAGGAGCTTTCTTGTCTTTATGTCAGTGGCTTCTATCTCCTCCTTTGGCCAGCTTATTATACCAGCTGGGTACCTGATCACAGGCAGGGCGTAGACGTTGATAGCCTGGATCTTGTTCTTACCATTCAGCTGACTCCTCAGGACTTACCTGACCCTTGGTGGTTGCAACTTTCCTAGCGGCCTCTTCATGGTTTCCATTTGCCTGTGGGACGCCCAGGTACTTGCAGCTGTCCTCTATGTCTGCAATGTTGCCTTCTGGTAGTTCGATCCCCTCAGTTCTGACTACCTTCCCTCTCTTTGTTACCATCCGACTACACTTCTCCAGTCCCAATGACAGGAGGTGGCTGACAATTGCTCCGTTCCGTAGTCGGTATCCGTAGCCAGTCTTGTCAATGATCTGACTGAGGGGGTTCAGGCCAATACAGAACAGCAGTGGGGACAGAGCATCTCCTTGGTAGATCCCGCACTTGATGGTGACTTGTGCTATGGGCTTCAAGTTGGCCTCTAGTGTTGTCCGCCACATCCCCATTGAGTTCCTGATGAAGGCTCTTAGGGTCCTGTTGATCTTGTACAGTTTCAGGCATTCCAGGATCCATGTGTGGGGCATTGAGTCATAGGCCTTCTTGTAATCAATCCAGGCAGTGCACAGGTTGGTAAGCCTGGTCTTGCAGTCTCGGCTGATTGTTCGGTCTACCAGTAGCTGGTGTTTTGCGCCTCTGGTATTCTTGCCCATCCCTTTCTGTGCCCCACTCATGTATTCACTCATGTGCCTGTTCATCTTAGCCACTATGATGCCTGACAGGAGCTTCCACGTGGTGCTGAGGCAGGTTATCGGTCGGTAGTTGGAGGGGACCGGTCCCTTCTGGGGGTCCTTGAGGATCAGGACTGTCCAGCATTCAGTTAGCCATTCTGGGTGTCTCTCGTCAACTAGCAGCTGGTTCATTTGTGCTGCCAGTCGCTCGTGGAGTGCAGTCAGCTTCTTCAGCCAGTAGGCGTGAACCATGTCGGGGCCTGGTGCTGTCCAACTCTTCATACTGGAGACCCTTTCTTGGATGTCTGCCACTGTGATGGTTACTGGACCCTGTTCAGGGAGGTCGCTATGGTCTGCCCTCAGATCCACTAGCCACTGAGCATTGCCGTTATGGGTTGCGTCTTTCTCCCATATGCTCTTCCAGTATTGCTCCGTCTCCAGCCGTGGTGGTGCTGTTCTCATATTGTTCCCCTGCCACTGAGAGTACACCTTGGCTGGTTCTGTGGAGAACAGCTGGTTTATTCTCCTGCCTTCAATCTCTCTGGTGTTCCTCTTCAAGGGGCTGGCCAAGGCTGTGAGTCGTTGCTTGGCAGTTTCCAAGGCCTCAGGTATGGACAGCTTCCTGTACTTCTTAGGCACCTTCTTCATCGCACCTTTCTGCAACTCCGTTAGTTGGCTAACCTCCCTCCGTGCTACCTTGATCTTAGCCTCTAGCCTCCTTCTCCATGGAGGGTACTGCCCCTTGTGGCTGTTCAACTTGTAGCCAAGCATCTCACTGATCACTGCTGCCGTGTTGTAGATCAGCTTGTTAGTCTCGGTAATGGTGGCTGTAGGTATCGTCCGTAGTGTTGCATTAACATCATCTAGCAGACCTTCTGAGGGTACTTCATGTAGTCTTGGTAACCGGCTACGGGGGGTTCCAGGTTTTAAGCTTGGCCATGATCCTATCTTTCAGGTCAGTTCCTCTCCATCAACGCCCTATTTTCATCTCTTGCCCACCGATGCCTTCTTGTTCCAGTAGCCCACTTCTCGTCAGGGCGCACTGGTTCCTCAACACCTGACGCGAGATACGGACCTCGTTGATCCGGACGACGTCTGAGCCGGCATGCCTTCATACACATATATATATATATATATATATATATATATATATATATGTATGTATATATATATATATATATATATGTAGGGACACATGCTCTGGAATATGAATAAAACATGCTTTACGTCTGGAGACTCAACCTCACGTCTGATGATTGGGAGTGCAATCCTGAACATGCAGCTGAACACATCAGAAGCTCACTTGTCTGCTTCGGAAGTTGTCCATCAAAGTCTTTTATCATAGCAGAGAGAAGGATGTCCTGTCAGTATGGAGGACAAGTGATGCATGATACCCTGAGATGAAGCCAGAGATATTAAGTGAGGGATGATGGAAACAGATTGATGTATAAAAAAACAAAAAGCAGAGTGTTGTCTTTATGTTGAACTGAATGATGACGCTGCATGAGGAACTGTGTCTGTTGCTCTTTTTATGTCAATTATTGATTGCTTTATTTTACTAATGAATAAAGATCAATGACTGATATATATCCATCCATCAACAGCATTTTATGTATATGTATTTAATGATGTCTATAATATATATTTCTATCTCTAATGTATTTGGAGAGATTAGCAAATATTTTTTAGATGAATATTAATTTGCACTATTACATTGGTTTCCACTCTGTTAATTCTTTTTATTACTATCCCCTTTACCTTAAAAGCACAGTTAATGCCAGGCTATTATTTGACCATTACAGTACTTTACACTTACACAATCTTTAAAAATAAGGTAACACAATAAAGTCAGCATACAAACTCCAGGTTTTTGTGTTTGCAGGAGTGAAGTTCAGTCTGCCCTTATCTGTCGTATATACAGTATATCTCTTCACTTTCTGATTTTCTCTCTCTCTCTCTCTCTCTCTCTCTCTCTCTGTGTGTGTGTGTGTGTGTGTGTGATAGACTTGGTGTGTGCAGCTGGTATGAAACAGCCATGATTCACAGCTGAAGACCAAAGAACTGAAGTTACAAGATACTGTGGAAGCTGTCAAACTTGGATTTCACTCATACACACACACTTTCACATCATCAGGGATTTCTTGTAGTGGAGTAGTGAAGTATAGACTTGTAAAATATTCAGCAGGTTTCCACATCTCCCCTCCTTCCATCTGTCCATCCCTCCATCTATTCCTGTGTCTGGAAAAAGTCACCTCTCACACCATGAGAGAAAGATTTTACTTCACCGTTTTCACCACACACACACACACACACACACACACACACACACACACACACACACACACACACACACACACACACACACACACACACACACACACACATATGGAAACAGAAAACATGCTTTCACCATTTAGTTTTAATGATGCATATTTCACACTATGTGAGCTCCATTTACATGGCTGAGGAGTTATCTGATGGTCATGGTCTAGTATGTGTGTGTGTGTGTGTGTGTGTGCTCAGAGATATAAGGGCTCGTCTTAAATAACCCCAAAAGCTTTTCATCATTGATTTTACATATGAAACTATCATTGCTGACAAGGAGTGATTTAGTCTGTGAGCAACAGTGTTGGTCAAGTTAGCTGAAAAAAGTAATTGGTAACTAAATACTGATTACTTCTTCAAAAAAGTAATCCTGTTACTTTAGTTAGTTACTTAGTTACTTTTTAAAAACATGATACACAACTTGAAAAGAAACAGACCAATTCTGTTTGTTCTGCATAATCCATCATATAAAATGTAATCAAATGGGAAGCCTCCTTCTAAAACTTATTGTATTAGTTTTAATCTTTTAATTTTATGCACATTGCATTAAGCAAAAATTAAATTATATTCAACAGTCTTTGACTTGAAGAAATGTTTAACATTTAAACCCATTTCCTGCATATTCCAGCATATAAAATAAAATAATGTTTTGTGTTTACACTCTTTCAAATAGATACAAATAAAACACAGTAGAAAATAAATAAAATCAAAGATTCAGCAGCTCTTAAATCTATTGTCAGCTGTTTAGCAGGAGTGGGGCGAGTGGAGGTTTGCCCACAGCGGTCATGTCAGTGGGGGGGTCCGGGGGTTTCTCTGTGAATGTCACATTCCCGTGGTAGCGTGCTCGCTGCTCGCTCAGGTTTGAAGTGTAATGTTTTTACTGTAGAAAGAAGTTTTGTTCCCACACAGAGTGAACAGCAGACGCTAATGTTTTTGTCACACTTACAGAATCAAACTCAAAGTAATGTGAGTACTTCCAAGCTTTAAACACTGCATGGTCCTGCTCTCTCCAATATTCCATATTATCCATTGTTGATCTGCACACGTCTGTTGCCACGGATGTCACACGCTCGCACGTCACTGTCATGAGACACTTTCAGTAACAAAATCACAACAGCTTGGTAACGCAGCAACGCAGCGTGCTTACAGGAAAGTAATCCATTTACTTTTTTGCAATAGTAATCAATTACATGAAAAAAACATAATCGGATTATAATAATGCATTACTTGTAGCCACATTCAGCATTATATTATAAGACAAAGACCGCACAATAATACTGAAAAGAATCACCTGTAGCTAACTCTCCAAGTCAAAGGTTTTTTGAAGAAAGCGCGTTACTGCCCATCTCTGGCCAGCAGTGTGTATCAGTGTGTGTGTGTCAGTGTGTGTCAGTGTTTGTCAGTGTGTGTCAGTGTGTGTGTGTCAGTGTGTGTCAGTGTGTGTCAGTGTGTGTGTGTCAGTGTGTGTCAGTGTGTGTGTGTGTCAGTGTTTGTCAGTGTGTGTGTCAGTGTGTGTGTGTCAGTGTGTGTCAGTGTTTGTCAGTGTGTGTCAGTGTGTGTGTGTCAGTGTGTGTCAGTGTTTGTCAGTGTGTGTCAGTGTGTGTGTGTCAGTGTTTGTCAGTGTGTGTGTCAGTGTGTGTGTGTCAGTGTGTGTCAGTGTGTGTGTCAGTGTGTGTCAGTGTTTGTCAGTGTGTGTGTCAGTGTGTGTCAGTGTTTGTCAGTGTGTGTGTCAGTGTGTGTATCAGTGCGTGTGTGTGTGAGTGTGTGTGTAAGTACGTGTGTGAGTGTGTATGTGTGTGTCAGTGTGTGTCAGTGTTTGTCAGTGTGTGTGTGACTGTGTGTGTCAGTGTGTGTGTCAGTGCATGTGTGAGTGTGTGTCAGTGTGTGTGTCAGTGTGTGAGACCACAAGAGGAAGAGAGAGACCCTTAGTCTTTAAATGTTTCCTTGTGCCAACATATGACTCACCTGTTAAATGGAATATCTCATCCATCATGTGTACAGTCCACATGGTACATAAAGGGCTTTTAGGTCTTTAGGAAATTTTCAGGTGTCAGTGAATGACTGTACTGCAGGAGAGGGAACCAAAGCTTTGGTACTTCCTTTGGATCTACTGTACATCCATGGGCAATAAGTGTATGGCAGTTACTGCATGCATTGGGCACCATGAGGTTTCTTTCTTTGTTTGCTCACATTCAAAGACCCAGCCCAGCCCCCATATAATGCTGCCCAAACAGCTGATGAGTAACACGTCCACACACATCGTCTAATTCACTTTAATTTAGCTTGAAAAACATTCCCATTTTTACATTTTAATGGCTGAAGAGGTTTACAATGAAAGCGATCAAAAGAATGTGAAATTCAATTCAGTTTTATTTATACTGCGCCAAATCAAAACAGTGGCCACATTGAGCATTATATTATAAGTCATCAGGGATGGCTTATAACTAAACTAAACTAAATAAAGAAGATTAAGGCCACACTGTTTAAGTACACTTTTTTCATATTGCTTGGTCTTGCACATAAGTGGTCTGCAGGTGCGCATTCGCTGTCAAAATAAAAGACGCGCACCAGATAAGAAGTTGCAACGTGCGTTTGCGTACATATAAAAGGTGCTGTTTTTGTCCGCTAGAGTGGGATTTTCACGGCATATTCTGCTCCACATCTCTGTGTGTTCATCATTTGCTTGAAGCCAGCTCACCTCCTGCAACCACTTTTCCAAGGATACACGCTTCTTTTGCGGTTCGGACTCCTTCTGACATTTCTTTGGAGGTGGAGGAAAACCAAAGTAATTGCTTAAAGGAGCTTGCTTCTTCGACATCTTTAAGAGTTCTAAACAAATGTCTGTCCTCCTCTAGAAAATCTTATGTACACAAACACGCGTGGCAACTCCTTATCTGGTGCACGTCTTTTATTTTGACAGCGAATGTGCACCTGCGGACCACTTATGTGCACCCCTGATCATAAAACAAAGTGCACAATAATACTGAAAAAACTCATCTATATTTGACTGTCCAAGTCAAAGGTTTTTTGAAGAAAGCGCTTCTTTTGGTGACACTCGTCAGTTGAGTGAAAGGGGCATGTTTATATTGGAAAGTAGATATTAGGATTAGGATTCAAATCTATTGTCATTACACGTGTATAAATGGAGGGTAACGAAATATAGTTTGGATCTATTCAGAAGTGCAAGAGCAGTAAGTGCAATAAGAGCAGATTATATACAAGTAACTTAAGTAGAGAGCAGATATACAGATGTACTGATATAATACAGATAAGGGTAGTATAAATGATGGAATAGTTATGAACAGAGAGACCAAATATACAGCTGAACTACAGACAAAGGTACAGATGTACTGTTGTATACATATGTACAGATATACAGATGTTCTATATTGTTGTACAGACGGGCAGATATACAGGTGTACTATGGACAAATATACAGATGTGCTACATATATACAGATGTAGCGGTGTGAGGTAAACAGATCTACAGAGTGCTATGAAGATATCTACAGCAATGGAAGCATAGCTGTCTGAACAGACTATAACAGAGACTATACTATGTCAGTGTCCTAAAACTATAGCAGTAACCAATGTGAGCATGTGGTGAATGTTGAGAATGAAGTGATCGTGGTCACTGGGAGGAGGAGTGTAGAAGGGTTAAGTGAGTGTGGATGGAAAGGTTCAGCAGGGGACTGAGTTCAGTAGCGTGACAGCTGTGGGGAAGAAGCTCTTCCTAAACCTGCTGGTTTTAGTCTGTAGGCTCCTGTAGCGACTGTGACTGTGTATAGTGCGGGTGGTGAGCAACAGCGTGAGGCTCAGAGTAGAGCTGCTGCTCCTCCACATCAAAAGGAGCCAGATGAGGTGGTTCGGGCATCTGACAAGGACGCCTCCTGGGTGAGGTGTTCCGGGCATGTCCCACCGGGAGATGGCCCCGGGGCAGATCCAGGACATGCTGCAGGGATTATATCTCTCGGCTGGCCTGAGAATGCCTTGGTGTTCCCCCAGACAAGCTGGAGGAGGTGGCTGGGGAGAGGGAGGTCTGGGCTTCTCTGCTTGGGCTGCTGCCCCCGCAACCCAGCCCCAGATAAGTGGGGGCAGCAGAAGATGGAATGGATGGATGGGTCCTGTAGCATCTTCTGGAGGAGAGGAGCTGGAAGAGTTTATTGGCAGATGAAAAGAGTCCCTTAGAATGATGTGTGCTCGGCATAGACATCTCTTCTTGTGGACATTCTCAATGGCAGGAAGTGGAGTCCCTGTGATGCGTTGGCCTTGCGGTCAGCAACAGAGCAGTTCCCATACCAGACTGTGACACAGTTGGTCAGGATGCTCTCTATCACACAGCGGTAGAAGTTAATCAGTATGTCAGTAGACAGGTGGTTCTTCTTCAGTGTCCTCAAGAAAAAGAGGTGCTGATGGGTCTTCTTGACCAGGCTGGAGGTGTTAGTTGATCAGGACAGATTCTCAGAGACCTCCTCAAGACCTTGAAGCTGGAGACATTTATGTAGATGGGGACATGGGTGTCTGTCCTCTCTCTCCTAAAGTCCACAATGAGCTCTTTGGTTTTGCTGGTATTCAGGAGCAGGTTATTGTCAGCACCACACAGATAGGTGCTTTACCTCTTCCCTGTAGCAGACTCATCATTGTCACTGATGAGACAGTCACCGTGGTGTCATCTGTAGACTTGATGACGGAGTTGGGTCCATACCTAGGTCTGCAGTCGTAGAGGAACGGGTTCAGCACACAGCTCTGTGGAGTGCCAGTGTTGGATGTGATGGTGGTAGAGCAGTTATGGCCTGGCCTAACATGCTGGGGTCTGTTGGTCAGAAAGTCCATGATCCAGACACGCCGTCGGGGCTGAAAGCCGACAGCTCACAGATTTTGAAGCTGCAGGTTTTGTCATTCTGACCAAAATTTACTGAACCAGCAGCAAAAGAAACAGCAAACTACGCTTCACATTTGTTAAACATTGTCATGAATTCCCTCTGACTTTTGCTGTTTTGCTTCCACCACGATAAAAATCACACTTCTTGCACAGCTCTCTCTCTCTCTCAGTGTACTTCAAGAACAGTTTCCCCATCTCATATCTCTGTTTTCTGCATTATTCGCCGCTTATTACCCACCTGTTTACTATTGTTTACAGCACTGTCAGCCGCTGTTTGTTTGTTTGTTTGTTTGTTTTTTAAATGACCTCCGACAACAAAGCCTCATTTCTGCTGTTCAATACTGAAGAAATTTTAAATTTTTAAAATGATGTCAAATTGTAAAACTCTTAGCGGTGTCTGTAATCAAACCTCTGTAACTTTGCTCTGCTTCTGTCACGGCGAGTGAGAAGAGCCGTGTAGAGATAATGAAGTAGGATCCAAATGCAGGCACTTTGTAAAGGTGAGAAGGTGGTTTATTGAAATACACGGCACAGGGAAAACATGGCAAATGGAGACTAAACTATACTGGAAACAGCTAAACTACGGAGGAGGAACCTGAACACGAACATGAAAGACGGCGAGCAGAGGTGGATGACGGTAGACAGCAGGGAGACACACAGATGACGCAGGGTGGATACACAGACGGACCAGCAACTACAAACACAGACGACGCGACTTAAATACACACAGAGAAACACAAGGAGACTACACACAGGTGGGGAACACAGCTGGGAATAATCAACAAGACGAGACAGAGGTAAAACTGAACACACTCACATGAGACGCAGACCTTCACAGTAAAACAGGAAACAAGAACACTACACCAAGACGCAGACCTGACACTGAGAGACAGACAGAAAATGACACATGGAACTAAACCCACACCAAACATGAGAACATAAAACCTGCGAACAAAAACCCTAAACCAGAATCACAGTAATATAATATATCACAAATAATCAAAACCCCAGACAACCCCAAAACATGCAAAATAAACCAAAACATAAGGAACTCAAAATACTGAGTCGAAACTGACCCAGAACCGTGACAGCTTCACTTCAGCAGCATTAGGTAATGTTCACATGATGGTTCATGGTTTTCTTCAGTTTTTGTTCTACTGCAGAATATTTTTAAGGTTACCTGCTATAAAAAGCCAGAACAGGAACATCTCCTTCATGTTTTTTTGTTTTATCCTCAGTTACTTTGACACAAAGGCGTCTGCTGTGATGCTCACACCTCTGATGAAAGCTCACAGTGTCAGTACTGATAAAGAATCAGAATTATAATATTTCTGATTGTCTGAGGCAAAATTGAATCGAGTCGAATCGAGATCTTGTGAAGCGGAGTCAAATCGATTTTAGAAATCAGTGCTGATACCCAGCCCTAGCATTCAGTGTCTTGCTCTGTGGAGGGGTGTGGTATGTGGCTCAGCTGCAGTGGATGGGTGGAGTAGTGGGTTCAGGGGGCAGCTAGTGGAGGCTGGATGTGACTTAAGTTGCCACCGTAAATTCCAATGCTGATTAACACACATTAATAATACTGTGCATTTGTGTAGTACAATAATCATTGGAAGAAACTGTTTCATTATCACAAAAATGCATCATTAATTGGTTACGGGACAAATAGCTCCACCTCCATGACACAGAAAATCTGAAGAAGCTAGTTGGCTAATCACGTGACAATAACTTCCTAACAGGTTTTCTTTTGTGTTTTTCATGTTTGTCACAGTGTTTCAGTGCTTTTAAGGAGCAGCAACTACAGCGAGTCACAAAGAAAAGAAAGATAACAGAAAATAACAAAGATTTGGAGAACAGTTGTTGGAAGGTTTGTTATAAAGCTGTGTGAGTGTGCTTCACATGGACTGGAGTGTAGTATTGATTCAAGGCTAATTATATTAAAAGCTAACAATGCAATTATCCAAAGATGCATACAGAGATCAACAGAAACATCACTGTGTGTGTGTGTGTGCGTGTGCGTGTCTGTGTGTGTGTGTGTGTGTGTGTGTGTGCGTGTGCGTGCGTGCGTGTGTGTGTGTGTGGGAAAAGTGACAGGCACTACTGATTTACATCATATTATTTAATTAACTCTTCTGATGTTAGAACCTGGACCAAGATTTTAATGTCTGGATATTAAAAAGTGTAATCTTCAAAGATGCAGTGAAAATGATGCACTGTTTATCCTTTATTTTACAATGAAGTCATGGCTGCACATATTTGTGTTCGTGTGTGTAGGTACTGAGTGGATGAGTTCCCTGGGCTCTCCTCCCTCTCCTGTGCTCTGTGTGGGCAGGCAGCTATCAGAGCCAGCAGAAAAGAGAAAATCAATGCTTAGCGTCTCAATGAATGTGGCGAGTGCTGGATTGATTGTGACTCTAAATTGGGTCAACAGGATTGTCTATTTAAAGGGTAAGAACCCTTAATCATCGTTTTAGCTGAGATAGACTCTCAGGCATGCACTATTCCTTTACCATCACGCTGTTATCTGCACCTCGATTCAGCGAGACCCTCAAAAACACTACGCCTATCAGATATCTAGAGTTGGGTGTGCATACAAACTGAATGATTGGCAGTCAGCTTGGTACATGGGTTGTCACGACTGTGTGTGACAACATCATAAATGCATTCTCACACGTGGTCTCATGATTAATCACTTTGAAGTAAACACAGGTTGGAAGAACTGAGAGCCTGAGTCTGCTCTCCACTCAGTGCCTATGAACAAGGCTATTAGTGACCTCTCTCTAGGTGGGGGCATTGATGTGGGGTGACCCAGCTCAACTGGATGAGTTGATCAGGTCCTACTGCAAAACAATATGTTCAGGTTAGTTTCCTATCTGAAGCCAAACAATGGAGTGCTTTAATACTGCATCATACTCGGAATGAGTTCAAATGATTTCACTCTGCTGTTATGTGAGAAGCTGTTCATGTTTCCATGTTGTACTTGAAGCTTTTACTTTTCCCCTTTAAGATGTTCAAAGCCACTAACTGCTGCTGTAAAGCAGCAAAGGCCATTAAAAGGTCTGTTTATTTAGGTTCTGAAGTGACTTTCCATAACAAGCCTCCAAGGAACTCACAAACATGCACGTCAGCAGATGTCCCCTGATGTCCTGACACTCAGACACAGTTTGTTTGTGTGGACCTCGGTGATTGTGGGCTGAACAGCACATAGAGCTAATCTAGTACTCAGTACTGCTGTGTGTGTGTGTGTGTGTGTCTGTGTGTGTGTGAGAGAGAATCTAATTTGAAACCACAGCAGCCAAATATGGGCAGTCTGGCAAATGAATTAATTGCAAAATTCATTAATTGATCAGTCGATTAATGGGTGTGTTTCTCACGGCGGAGCTGACGTGTAATCAGAGGCACGTTTTAACAGTAAAATACCAATTACCACCGGATTCACTGCACTGTGCATGTGTGTGTGTGCGTGTGTGTGTGTGTGTGTGTGTGTGTGTTTGTGTGTGTGTACACATGCATACGCACATGCTTTGTGTCAGTGTGTGCATATAATACCTGAGTAATGACATCTTTCTGATAGGCAATGATGAGATTTAATATATCGATTTGAGGTATTATCATATTATTTGTTCATAATATTATGAGACAAGTGAAAGAGCATAAATGAGTGGAGAATCTTAGGACAAAGCTTAAAGCTTTAGCTTATTAATTATAAAAATATAATGTGTAAAGATAGATACAGATAGATACGACTGACATTTATATTGAAAATTTTCTAAAAATCATTGCTGGCAGTCCTCCAGCCCACTGACTACTACACCATATCCCAGCTTGATAAGTAGAATTTTACCCACTTTTGTACTAGTTCCCGGGGAACTAGTACATTTTCACTGGCACTCCTGCTCCACTGGCTGCTTTTCTGCCCCTCCCTCACAGGGGCGGGTGCAGCTGGTACAATACAAACAGTGAAACTAAGGACGTACTCGAGTACTTCACTGCTGCCTGCTGTTTACCACCAGGTTCCCATTCAGCACTAACCTCAATTTATTAAGCTGTACTTTGCAAGTCAGATGACACAAAAGCTTTTGGTTTTGTGAAAGTATTGGAGCCTCTCATTCAAGACTTGACCATTTTAGAAAAGCATGGTGTCTTTGTGTCTCAGCTTGGTAAATTTGTAAAAGGCTCTGTCCAATGTGTAATAGCGGACAATCTTTCAGCTCACGGTATTGGTGGATTTGTTGAGAGTTTTGCTGGTGGATCCATTTGTCGGTTTTGTACTGGAGACAAATCAGAATTTCAGAATCAGGATGTAATGTCAAGGATTTTCCAACTTCGAACCAGAGAGGTCCATGAAGTTCATGTCCGCTGTGCTCAAGAAAAGGCAACTGCTGTCTGTGGTGTAAAAAATCAGTGTGTGTTGACAGAGAATCTCTCACGTTTTCATGTCAGCACTGGATATCCCCCAGATATTGTCCACGATATCTTTGAAGGTATTGTTCCCATGGAACTGGCACGTTGTATTAGCTTATTAATCTCCAAAAAATACTTCACACTTGACAAACTTAACACCTTGATCCAGAAATCCATACAAATTTGGTGACAAAACAAATCGACCTCATGCCATACCACATACTTATTCTTCAAAAAACACAATAGGGGGCAATGCTCATGAAAATTGGTCCTTGCTGAGATTGCTTCCTTTAATCATAAGGCCATTTTTGCCAGTTGATGAGCCAGCATGGCAGGTAATTCTACATCTTAAAGATATAGTTGAGTTGGTTGTTGCCCATGTCCACACAGATGAAACCATAGCTTCATCTGTGGATCTTGGCCTTATCTTGAGGCCAAGATCTATGATCATAGGCAGCTCTATCTTGATCTCTTTCCATATGTAAATCTGTTGCGAAAGCATCATTATTTGGAGCACTATCCACAAATGATTAAATGCTTTGGACCATTTCTCTATGGACCATGCGATTCGAGGCAAAGCATAGCTTTTTCAAGCAGGTTGCACGACATACAAACTGCTTCAAAAACATACCTTTCTCATTAGCTGTTAAACATCAGTTCATGATTGCCCATCAGACACATTCCTCTAATTACAAGAAGTCATCCTTGGAAGTTAGAAATGCCTCTGTTTTCCCGGTTGAGGTTCTTAATGACAGAGTAGTGTCTGCTTTGATGGAAAGATACCCATCTATTTCTGAAGTTGCTGTGTTGAAGAAGGTATCCTGCAATGGTATGCATTACAGTCAAGGCATGCTTATTGTTCATGGATCTGTAAATGGGCTGCCAAAATTTAATGAGATCATTCAGCTGTGCATAGTTGAGAAGAACCTGTGTTTCATAGTTAGGGAACTATGTTCTTGGTACAGGGAGCATTATGGTGGATTTGAGCTGTCTACCCCATCCACTGGAGAGCTGGCCATAATTGAGCTTGGTGACTTGGAGGACCCATATCCCCTTGCGGACTACATTGTGGAGGGACTACGCTTGGTGATGTTAAAGAGATTCATCATCGTGAAGGTAGAGCTGGGCAATAGAACGATAACGATATGTATTGCGAAATAACTTTTTCTCGATAGAAAAATGAAACTATTGCGATAGACCTCATCTCTCTCTCTTCCTCTCTTAACAAAAAAAAAAAAAGGAACAGCCAATCCAAATTAAGTAGCGCAGAGCCGAACCAATCACAGCCGCAGGGTCACGTCACGTGACTTATTACGTACAGCACAAGTGCCAAGCCGCACATGTGTATTTGTTTGGGAAGCAGTCAGCCGGCCGGGTAATGGAGGAAATGAGTGTGCCGACTAGAGAAAAATCAACCAAGAGCTTGGGTGACCAGGTTACCGAAGAGAACACAGATGACGGTTCCAATGCCGGAGAGACTATCGAAAGGAAGGGCCAGAGAAGTTCCGTAGTGTGGAGGTATTTCGGCTATTTGAAGTCTGACAAAAAACAGAGTAGCGTGTTTTTTCCCAAGAGTTAGCTGCCTGGCAAAGTGCTACCTGTGCATCCCCGCAACCAGCAGCCCCTCTGAGAGGGTATTTAGTACAGGGGGTAATGTTGTGACTTCCCACAGGGCTGCTTTAAAGTTTTATATATATATAGTTGCACCTTGGATGTGCACCTAGGATTTAAAAAATGTTCTGTTAGCATCTTTATTTTAAAACTGTTTGAAAAGCTAAGCTATACAACAAGGAGAGATTGAGAATTTCCTTTTAGTTCTCAGTTTATTTGATATTGACAAAAGTTAGTCAGTTTTGTCTGTTCTTCTGTAAAACGACCTAAGATTTATTTTTAGAATTAATATTCTGTTTCTAAGTGGAATTGACAGTTTAGTCTGTTTGTTTGTTCTATTTTGAAACTTAAACGCTTTAGCGGCTGCCTTTTGTGTAGTTTGCAATATTTGCCTTTATTTATCTGAAACTGAAGTCTCATGTTCCTTAAGTACATCTGCCCTGTTGAACTTATTATTTGAAATAAATATTTAAATCAAAACAAGCTGCTGATTATTTCACATTTTGCTTGTGAGCAACGGCACATTTAAATCTTACATTATAGTTATTTGGCTTATATCGTGATATATATCGTTATCACCTGAAATGAAAAAAAAAACATATCGTGATATGAAAAAATATATCGCCCAGCTCTACGTGAAGGGTAAGTTTTCTTCAATAACATAGCCTTTAACATTTCTTAAATTTAGATTGTAAAGATTCTTAAAAAGAGCAACTCCTCTGCTGGAGGATGCCTGACCATAACCTCTGGCTTATGAAGAATCATACAAAGGTGTTAGAAATGTATGTGGTTTTAGAGCATGATGTTGATAAACATAACTGGAATAAAAACCTCTAGAGCTGTATTTATGTTGATTTAATATGCCATCATTTGGCTGTGCTTTTTCTGTTCCAGAGTAAAGGTTGTCCCATAAAGGCAAGCCCTGTTCTCAGAATCATCTTTGGGGATGTGTCAGACTCCAGGAAAATGCATCTGGACTGTGGAATTCCAACAACATTATCAGAACTCCATATGTTGGTGAAGACATTCTTCGATTTGAAAGAAGACTTCCGTTTGCAGTACATGGATGAAGACTTTAATGCATTTATGAACTTAACTTCAATGTCTGATGTAAAAGATAAAGGCACACTGAAAGTGATATACAATCCTAAACCCACAGTTGAGGAACAATTCATCACTTTTTACCCAGTTGAGACGTCCACAAACAGCAGTGTTTACACTTGCCAAGGAACTTCCAGCCCTGGGCCTTCTTTAGTTTCATCCTGCAGTGATGATACCCTATACACATCAACCCCTCATTCATCAACAGAAGTTCAACCGACAAGACAGTTTTCCTGGCCCAATGTGTTTGTGGTCCCTAAATTCACATATGACGTGGAATTGGAACTCCAGCAGAAAAATGCAGAATATGAAGCAAATGGCACACTCTTCAAGCCTGGCATAACACTGAAAGGAGTAATCCTTGATGGATTAGTTCAAGAAATGCTGAAATACACAAAATATCCTAAAGACTATCAATGTGAAGAGGTGGCAGCAGCACAAAATGCAAAACTATTGAACAAAGCTTGGGCGGCTTGGCGATCCTGAAATCCGTGTGAATTCCTTAAAGCACAAATGTGAAGGCCAAGGAAAAACTGCTGCCAACATCAAAAAACCAAGAAAGGCCGAGGTCTATTATGACACTTTACCCCCAAAAGGTGAAAGCACTGAAAGCTTGGAAACTGAAAGAGTGGCTCTACTCTCAGAAATCAAAAAGCAGGACAATGAAGCACTGATAAAAGCAAAAATGGAAAGAACCTTCTCCCATGGACAACTAGAGATTGTGGAACAGAGACACAAAAGTGTTCTTAATGAAAACCTTTTATATATATACATTATATATTTGTATTTAAGTATTGTTGGGTTGTTTAAAATGTTCAGTGACTGGCATACTATGGTGTGAATTGCAATGCAATGAATAAAACTGAGTTGAAAAAACAAATTCATTTTGTCATTATTTCAATAATTAAATTAGTTTTCTGATAATTAAAATTATGAGTTAGTTGAACTTAAAATAATCATTTCAATGTGAAGAAAATCTAACTCAAATGAATGACATTATATTGAGTTGAACCAACCAAAACCTTTCACATCTTATTAATGTAATTTTTTTCCTTTAAAATGTATTTTAAAACTTGTGTTCTACTGACTCAATTTAATTAAATTGTCATGATGTATGTAGATCTGGTTGAACCAAAATAAATGTATTACGTGGAAAACCTGCCATCAATCAAATTGAGTTCATCCAATGACTAATTTTTATGAGTGTAGTATAACAACCAAAATGCTAAATACAAAAACTGCCCCCCCGGCTGCCCGTCCCCGAGCTCAGTTCTTCTAGACCTCCCTTCCTGATAAACAGGAGTTTTTCCTCCTTTTTGTTTCCAGGTGCTGCAATGAGGGGATCAGAAGCTCATTAACACTGTAGGATCTTTACAGTTAGACCTCAAGCACTGCTTGCCTCTGATCTCACTGTCAGCCCTTATGATCCTGTTTAAATAAGCCAAAGGCAACACTGAAAGGCACCACTCAAAATAAAGACAAGTCCTGAACGTGGTAGGAAAAAAAGAACAAAGAGGAAAACAGGGGGGCGGGCTGAGTGAAGCAGATGTTAATGATGGAATATAATTACAGACATGTAAATGCTGTGGCAAAGAGACATTAGTACAATGTATAAACATCACTTTATTTCCTTTGATGTTTTTTAGTGTGGCTGTACCATGACTGAGTAAAGAAGAGTGAAACGTGATCTCCTTGTTGCAGTCAGCAGCTTTACATTATGGGATGTGAGTGTGTGATACACAGAGTGGCAGAAACGTCTACATCATCATGTGGCGGCTCAAAACCAGCTTTTTTCCTACAGTCTGATACCAAGCTCTGCTAGCTGTTCTTCCTGCAATGTAAATACATGTTTCTAATGTGTTGACACGGCTTTTCACGGTGTCATCAAATTTAGTGAAGGGATCGTACAAACAGCTGTTTGGCTGTAGCTGAGGAGGTAGAGCAGGTCATCTACTAATCAGAAGGTTGACGGTTTGATCCCTGACTGGACCCATGGGCCAGATGCTAACCCAGATGCTCTGCATCCATTGTTAGCTAGAAAGCACTTCTTCACAGAAAACATGCTCGTGTGAATGAGGCATGCTGTATAATGTGCTCTGGGAGAGCAGAAAAGTAATCTATAAGAATTTACAAAACCTTTTAGGCTCATCATACGTGTTTATGGGAGGAATTAGTGTCGATGTGCACACACATCCAAAAAGCTAAAGTCAGAAAACATAACTAAAAGAGAAAAGGACGGAGCTTCGAAGGAAACACAAGTTCGAATTAAAAAAAGAGGCAAGGCTCAGATTTGGAATATTTCAAATATGAGAAGCGCAGATTTCTTCCTTCTGTGTCCAAACACATATTTAACATGAAATTCTTTCTAACACAAGCTCCATTTTCCTCAGCCTGCACTCAAACACTGTGCTTTGCCACTCCAATCCCTCACAGGACTCCAACAGGAATCTAATTAACCGAGATCAATATTAACACCATCTCTCTGGCCCTATTTCTCTGCTCCCTATATGTTTCTCATACCTTGAAAAGAAGGGAAATTAATTTCTCCAGTCCAAAGATACTGGCACAAAGGAGGAAGAAACTGAATGTGAGCTCAAAGCACAAGAAAGAGCAGAACAAGACAGGAAAAAAAGAAGGGAGAACAAAAAACACAAGAAATCAGAACAAATAAAAGACACGTGTAAGGGGGAAAGCACTGAGAGGAGAAGCAGCGATGAGTCTATAAGCAAAGCCAATTGTTTTCAGTTTACAAACACAAAAGCTGCTAACTGAAGCAGCAGACTGATGGTTATTGACTCCATGTCTGTGCAAAGCCACTCATGGAGTCCACATCGACTCTGCAGATGCCTGCTTGTTCTCACATGATCAGAAGTACACTGTAAGTCTACACTACTGAGATGCCATGGGTCCAAGTACACAATACTCATCGTTTGTTCCACATGTATGTTTTTTTATTTCATGTTTTTTGTCTGAAAACATGGATGTGATCAAATTTACATTTACAGTAGGAGACAGAGGGAGATTAATTTATCTTTCAAAATGATTCCAGCTGGAAGGTAGCAACCCTCACATGTGTGAACTCACAAATCTGATGTGTTTGTGCTTTATGAACAAATTTAGGAGCATGTATGAACAAATGAAGGGAAAAATTAAACACGTCTTTTAAACAGGTACTAGTAATAATAATAGTTCTATTATTAGCCCTGCAACATGCAGCTGGGACAACTCCAGCACTGAACTGGATAACAGAAGAAAATGAATGGATGGATGATTATTATTTACACAAACAGAGGCTGCTATTTATTATCTCACCTTATCTCACATGATCTTATCTTTGCTTGAAACCACACATAATTGCTGGACATCATCACTTACAGCCTAATTCCTGTGCAGTGACTTTCTCATGTCAGCTGACCAATCAGCTGCTCCTCCCACTGCCTTTTCTCAGAGTCTGTCTGTTCTCCTTTTTCATATTAACTTTAATCTCTGATGGTAATTTCAGGGAATGGCCCAAAGGTATTCAACCTCAAAAGCATTTTTGAGACTTGATGATGGTAGCTTTAAACAGTGTACCCGCTGCAAGCTAACGGCAAAGTTCTGAGCGTATAACTAAGGGCAGGGTCACTAAAATTCAAATCTGAATCCACTATGTTGCTGCTGCTGTGGAAATAAAGAAAAAAGCACGCAGTAGACTTGACTAGCATTCTGCTGGCAATAAAAATTCACCAATTTCTAGCTGATATCTTCATTTGAATGCTAATTCTGGGTCTAGTTACCATTCAGATACACTGAAGATGCTAACCTAGCTAATGCAGTAACAGTAGGAGGTACAGAACCATGATTTATGATGACAAGAAACCCATCATTCATAGAGCGACACGTACAGAGACACATGTTGACCCGCAGAGGAAATTAACTGTAAAAGAAATGAATGAATGATTGTTAAGACTCTCATCTTGTTTCAGGGAATGTTAAAAGGAAGCAAGGTACCAATGGCTGAGCTGGTGGGAAAGGGAAAGAGGATACATAAGGACAGCAGGAGAGAAAACGATGGCACAGATGAGAGGAAGGACATGGAGATGGAGAAGAGTGACGTAGTTTGTATACAATGCAAGTCCATGAGGCTGATGTTCCTCTCATTACCTTTGAGAGTGATCAAAGGCCAGGACACATCTGTCACATCTGTCACCCCCACAGTCAGACAAAGACTCACTGACACAGACAGAGGCACAGAGGAAGAGAGAGAGAAGCAGACATGGGAGGAGGAAGATGGAAAGGATGTCGACATGCCAGGACACTCGAAAGATGCGAAAAGGACGGAGAATAAAAGATGAGTATACAGATATACAGTGGAAGACAGGGGCGATTTTAGCCCATTTTTGAGGGTGCTTCAATCAATCAAAGCACCCCCAAAAATTTCTTACTTGTTTTGGACAATATTTGCTGTCTGTGTGACACACTGCTAAAAATATAAAAACCATACAGTACTTGGTTGAGACATAACATTTTAACAACAAAAGCATAGATAACAACTCTACTAAAACCTCAGCCAGTAATAGGTAGGCCAACTTTTGGACCGTCCAGTTGTCTGTATGACTGCTACAGTACAGTATCAGAAAGTGCCAAACAGAGCCCTGGTGGAGTGAGGAGCTGTAAAGAGAAGCAGATGCTCTGTTTATATTCTAAAGTGTTTTAAGCTAGCTTGTTTCAAAGATTCTAAACAGCAGCTTTAAATGTTTTCCAAAAGCACACATACACTTATTAATGTTTCTCAAACTTTTTACAGTGTGTACCACCTGAGAAAAATGTCAGGCTCTCCCAAGTACCACTATGAAAGCATGAAACTCATAAATCTTACAACACAAAATTAGTATTATTAAATTAGTAAAATTAGTATCTGCAGTAAAGATTTTTATTTGTAATAATTTATTCTGTTTTGGGAGTATTATCTGTATTATATTATACATACACATTAAAAGTGAATCTCTGTCCAAAAAATGCACTCAGTTTACTTCTTACTCACTATGAGCATCATTCATCATTTTCCCCCAGTAATTAAGGTTAGGATATGTATTTTTTTTTTTTTATTCCAATCCATTCTTCTTTTGCAGCATTTAAATAACCTTTATCAGATTTGATGGTTTTGTTACAGACTTTTCAAAGAAAGTGTTTGCCTTTCTTTCTAAAATGTGGGGATTAAATTGTGTTAAAATGTACAAAACAGTGATGTCATGTTTTGAGACAAGGACCCAGGCACAGAGAGACTTGTTGAATTTAAGAATCATATGATTTAAGAAAGAAATTTGCAGACTTGCACAGAGATGGTAAAATTATGATGACTGATAACGGAGATGAAGACAACAGACGATGAGGACAGGGAGGAACAGGGGTTTAAATGCACCAAGGAGACAGTCAGAGAGAACTTGGGACAACTGGAGACATTTAAGGATGCAGGGACTGACAGAGACAGGGAAGAAGTCTCATCGTGACGTGTAAAGTTTATCTTGCCTGGCTGGGCAGCTCTCTGGGTGCTCAGCACCCCCAAAGCTCTAATCCTAGAATCGCCCCTGGTGGAAGACAAAATATATTTTAAAGATAAGATCAGTAGTTGGACAGATGCTGAACAAAGAGACAAAGCAAAAAAGCACAAGATGTGATGGGAAAGAGTCACCAAGATGAAATGGTAAATGACCTGTATTTGTATAGCGCTTTACTAGTCCCTAAGGACCCCAAAGCGCTTTACACATTCAGTCATTCACCCATTCACACACTGGTGATGGCAACCTACGTTGTAGCCACAGCCACCCTGGGGCGCACTGACAGAGGCGAGGCTGCCGGACACTGGCGCCACCGGGCCCTCTGACCACCACCAGTAGGAAACGGGTGAAGTGTCTCGCCCAAGGACACAACGACCGAGACCGTCCAAGCCGGGGCTCGAACCGGCAACCTTCCGATTACAAGGTGAGCTCCCAACTCTTGAGCTACGATCACCCCAGAAAGAGTCAAACAACAAAGAAAACAACAAAGCAGATAAAAGTGGTGGAAAGAGAAAATGTCACCACGCTGGTTCTGGTGACCCGGTGTTTGTGTTGTTGGTTTAAGTTGTAGTCTTTGAATTATAAACTGTTGTTCTGGTTTTCTGTTTCTGTGCCTCCCCTGTGTTCCTGGTGTCATGTCTGTAGTGCAGGTTTTGTTCTTTATTCTCTTTTTCCTTTTGTCTCCGTGTGCTGTGTTCTTGTCTTGGTTCTCTGTCACTACGTCTTCCCTGTGTTCCACGTTTTGTCTCTGTGCTTCATGTTTCCACATCTCAGTGTCTAGTCTGCATCTTTGTGAATGTCATGCTTCCTGTTTTATTTTGATAATCCCTGTCCTGTGTGCAGTGTGTCTAGTTTTGCTTTCCCCTTGTCCCATTATGTCTGATTTGTCCCAGTTGTGTTTCCATCAGTTCCCGCATCCTCTCTATCCTGCCTGTGTATTTTAGTCCTCAGTTTTCCCCTGCTTGCTGTCGCGTCGTTAAACGTCAAACCTCCTCAGTGCTATGTGCTTTTCTTCCTTGCCCTTAGTATTTTTGATAGCTCTCTGTCCCAGTTTAGTTCTCTAGTTTTTGTGTTTCTAGTTTCTGGTTTAGTTTTTTCCTGTGTTAACTCAGTGTGGAGTCTCCCAGCAAATAAAGCTGTTGTTTTAAGTTTAGTTTTCTGTGTTCCGAGTCCTGCATTTGGGTCCTTCCTCCTGCCTGCCACACGCTGTAACCATGACAGAACGACGCAACCACATAATGGACCCAGCGGTCTCCGCCCAAGAGCAAGACCTCATCCGCATCCAAAGCCTGGTGAGGTGCATTTCCCACGCCTTGGATCCAAGAGCGAACTCCGTTGGGCTGAATGCTATTGAGGTGATAATGAAGCAAAACCCCCACCTGCTCCAGCTTTCCGGGGTCTGCGGATTTCCTCCACGATCTGGCCCAGGCTAAAGGGGTGGTCCAGGCCCAGGAGCCAGCTGATTTCGCTGGCTCTCTTTGTCCACTGTTACAAAATAAATAGATATTTTTTAATGTGTATCTGCTCATTAGATTGTTTTATGTATAAAAGAAGGCCAGCTTTGAGACTAGGTAACATTCTGACAGGAAACTGGATGTTTTTTTGTAGAGTATGAGCAACAGACAGGATGAAACTAAGTTCAGATAGGTTGCCCTGGCAATAGACCTTAGAAAGGGGAAGTTATGGCAAGCTGCACAGGAAGTTCTAGTGCACAGGCATATTAATAAATCAGACACAGAAAAGAGGAACTGAAGAGAAGGAGTTTTGTTTGTAATGAAACTGTGTGTGACGTGTGTGACGTCTGGAGTACAGAAATAACATCATATAAGACGCATGTTGAGCTTGTAATGTGAGAGATCCTGCAACTGGTGTTTGGGCTGTGCAGGGCTCTCTCTCTTCTGGAAGATGATTGAATAAAAAGAAATATAAAATGTTTTGACCACTACGAGTCGGTTTTCTCTGTTCTATCATGTGGACAAAAGAATCGGATTTAACCACAGCACAGCAGCAGACAGAGCTCGCCACGTCGCAACACCTGCAGCAGACTGAGCTCTCCGCGACACGGCAGCAACAGCAGGTGGGCGTTTCCACGAGGCTGCCACGGAATCACTCTTTTTCCACGTCCAGTTCCGACCCTCGTTTGCCTGCCTCCTTCCTGGCAGCGATGTAGTCGGAGGATGAGGAGTCAGTCACCAGCCCTCTGCCATTACCGGTCTCCTCCATCATCCCTGCTCCCTCTTCCCGGAGGAAGCAGCATCCACGCCTTTGGTGGTCCTCACCACGGTCTGGATCCCGGATGTCTCCGGAGAGCCCAGCCGTGGTGAGCGAAAAAGACTTTTTAATTCACTTTTCGTGCCTGAAAATAAACAGACTGTTTTTCTGAGGCCACCAGTGCATGCTTTACGGACTTAAAAACTTGTGCTTCCCCTGCTCACTCCGAGCCTGAAAATAAAAGTGTTCACTTTAAGGACAATAATTCCACATCAGTGGAGCCTAACAGCTGGGTAACTTATGTTGGTTCTAAGCCTGGTAATATTAAAACTGTTATGTCTGGGACTGTTGACTCCAGCTCAGAGGATTTAAGGACCGTTTCTGCATTTCCTGGAGAGACTGTTATTATTTCCATGGCAGCTAGGCCCAATTTTCTTTTCCTGGGGCTGTTTTGGATTTAAAGGACAGTATTTACCCCGCTCCTTTAGAGCTCAGACAGTTTAAGAGTTTGCTTTCCAAGGACATTTATTTTAGCTCTGTGGACTTTCTGTGGACAGAGCTATTTCCACAGAGACTGTTAACCCCGGCTCTGAAAATATAAGGATTGTTTCTGCTGACCAGGCTAACTCTAAGACTGTTTGTATGGCTGCTGAACTAACTCTTCCAGAGACCGTCACTCTCTGCAGGGCTTCCCCAGAGGGTGAGCTTCAGACCTCTGCAGACTCTGGACCTCTGGAGACTATAGAGCTAGTGGAGCTTGCTCTGCCGAGTTGCCTCAGCCTCTTCTGTCATCAGCTCAGGGCTCAAATGAGCTCACCCAGCGTTCAAAAGACATCATCTTGCTGCAGCCCGAGAAGCGTCCTGAGCTGGCTCTGTGCCCTGCCCAGCTCCATCCTACTTCACCCAGAGGCAGAGCCAGAGGTCTCCGCGCATGCTGGCCCTCCATCTGTCTCCGCTGGGGGTTCTGGAGAGCTGCTCCAGCCATTTACAGCTTCTACGCCGCTGAAGGCCCAGGAGAGTTTCTCTCACCATCCATGGCTTCTGCACTGCCATTGATCTCCGCTGGGGCCTCGGGAGAGCCGCTCCAGCTGCCCACAGCTACCACGCCACCGTCAGTGTTGGCTGGGGGCTCTGGAGAATCTGTCCAGCTTCCAGCTCAACCACCAGCTCCACCGCCTGTGGTTGCCTCACCACCACAAGCATTTGGTGCACCACCCCCGGCTCCATCACCTGCAGCTCCATCACCTGCAGCTCCACTACCTGTGGCTTCCGCGCCACCAACTACTCCACCACGCACGTCTGGGCGCAGTCTGGTTCTGCACGCCGGTTGTCTGTCAAGCTGCCTGTGAGCCTTCCAGCATGTCTACAACCCTGTCCAGCCCTTCCTGCAGGTCCACATCCACGGCCAGTATCACCAGCGCGTCCACATCCAATAACTAAACAGCATCGACACCAGCTACCCTTCGCCATCATAGGCGGCCTCCTGAACTCTGTTGTCGCCGCCATTTTATACACAGACCTGCTTTGGCCATGCTGTTGCCACTTTCTACACGGTCAGCCTCCTGAACTGTGTTCTGGACTTCTGGGCTGTTGACCTCCAGGTCGGCCCCCCGATCCGTTTTGTTTTGGACTCGCTTTTCTTTAGTTGTGGAAGCCATCCCCTAGAGAGGGGGCTCTGTCACGGCACTGGGTCTGGTGACCCAGTGTTTGAAACAGTGAAAACATGCTTAGCACACCTACCAGTTACAGTCATGAGCTTTTAAAGGTCTCTGTGGAGTCCAGTGAAAACTTAAGTACGTGGTTTCTGAGAATGAACGAGAAAAGCCTGCCAGTTCTGTTGTGTTAATGTGGAGCCAAGGTACTCATCTTGTCCCTGAGTAGACACAGTAGACTCAGGTATCTGTCATCTTCCTTCTGAAGTCCTGACTAAATTTATTCAGGATGTCTTTGAAATGGTCACTTTGAAGACGGGGACCAGGTCTGAGACCACTTGAAGTCAGTTGCCATCTTCAAAATGACATTTGTACATCAAGACAACAATAAAACATCAATAAAACCATATATAGTTTATACATTTATAAGCAAACAAATGCAGCTGGTCCATTTTATTACTACCATGCATCTGCACGTTAGTAGTGCAAATCTCTGTCTCAAAAATGAGCGTAATATTGTAATAAAATAATATGTAATAAACACACTTTTACATGTGCATTTCTCTGAAAACAGCATGGCAGTACAGATAAATGAGAGGAGGCTGAGGAAGATTCACTATGTTTAATATTCAATTTTTTTAAATAGTGCATAATCACAACAGCAATCACTGAAGGTGCTTGTTTTTAAAGACCCTGTCCCTGAGAAAACACCAACAATCAGATGACCCCTATGAGCAGGCACTCGGCAAAAGTGGGAAGGAAAAACTCCCTTTTAACAGGAAGAACATGTCGAGTGTGCTTACTGTTTGTAAATGTGTGATTCACTCTGGGTTTTTCTGCAGTGTGTGAAACTGAACTGTAGCACTGCACAGCATCACTGTTTGATGAACAAACACTAACACTGTTCCACTAATATCATTATTTTGACATACATGCCAAAGTACACGTATGTCTTGAGGGGAGCGCCTATTGATGGGACTAAAATAAAGACACATGACTGTTGCTCTAAGTGTGCGCACTGCTGAGAGAGGTTTACTGATCTCTATGCAGAAATGTGAATAAACCTGAAAGACCTGATTTATCTTAATTTACAGTAACGAAAATTCAAAACTCGGTAACTCAGGTTTAAATGTTTAATGCTTTGATGGAACAGACGAGTTACACTCATTGTTGAAGACTTCACATATCATCATCTCCACTTGTGACAGGCGTTTTTTCTCCATCAGTGTGATCACTTATAACATGACAAATGAATCTGTTAATAATTAAAAATGGCTTAAATACAGTAGTGACAAACACACAGAGAGTAAAAAAAAAGGTGAGTGAAGAAGAAACACCCAGTGCATCATGGGAATCCCCCAGCAGCCTAGATCTGTTGCATCATAACTAAGGGAGGATTCAGGGTCACCATCTTATTTTTAAAGTAGACTGGGTGCCTTCTGAATCCAAACTGGGAGCTGGTTCCACAGAGGAGGGGCATGCCTCCCATTCTACTTTTAAATGCTCTAAGAAGCACCAGTGAGCCTCTGTTAGGATAATAAGATACCACAAGGTCTTTAAGGGGCTTGTTTATTCAACATTTTATATGCAAGGAGAAGGGCAAAAATTAGGAAATCCAATATGTCTCCAGCACAGGACAAATATGCTGTTTCTTCCCTGTCCCACTGCTCTCACTGCTGTGTACTGGATCAGCTGAAGACTTCAGGGAGCTTTTAGAGCTGCCTGAAGTATAAGGAAGTATTCTGGAGTCAAATGTGGAGCCATCTGTCCTCACAACCTGCGACAGAATGGCTGAGGGGAAAAAATCAAGGTGTTGCAATGACTTGGTCAAAGTCCAGACCTCAGACCCACTGAAATGCTTTTGGTAGGACCTGAAGCCTTGGAAACATTTACAGCTGCTTGTCCATGTCTTCTCTCCACTGAAAACCAAACCAGATACAAACGGAGCACATATCATCCAACAATAAGAATAAAGAATAAAACACGTACCTCCAGTCTGACTTACTCTCAGTACAGTGGAGTGTTTAGGAACATTCAGTATACTGTTGAGAGAGTGAAACATCGTTTATCCAATAGTTAAAACAGCGAGCTGGAAAGAATTTCACTCAGCTTACCATGAAATCTGAAAAAGGATAACAAGTGAGAGGAATAGAAATATTTTCCTGCTATTATTTGCTGCTATTTTTATAATCATCATTACCATTTCATGTGATGTTGCATTCAGATGCATTCAGATGTTCAAATATATTGGTGTTATATTAGGCTTTATTACAGGTCCAAAGAAGAACCATTTTAAATGGTTCTGTTGAATCTATAATTTAAATGCTATTAATGCTTTTATGATCTCTGTGTAGAGGGCAGAGACAGGAAAATACTCTCTGTGCCAAAATGAGACAGGAAACGAAACGCGTCTGCAGAGCATGTTTTGCAGAAGTGAAACCGAAAGCAGAGTGAGTGCAAGCCAAAGAGCAGGGTGTTATGCATGTATCGTTGATTAACACACACTTAGTTAGAGGAATCACTGATAGGGGAAAGTTCAAGTTGCTTAAGTTAAGGTCAACTAAGGTTCAGAAAAGCAGATGCAAACTCTGCACGCACAGACAGACAAATAGTGAGAGGTCATGACACGTACGCAGTACACAGCATGCACGCGCCCTTGCACGTGTACGCACAGACACATACACACCATGGTAGATCTATTTTGGTAGGGCAGAAATGCAGAAGTGTGCCGAAGTACTTAGAGGAAGTGCAACTGATGTTCCGGGGAGATAAGCGACAGCGAGAATGGAGACAGGAAGCATCAGCCGTCGACACGAAGATGATGTTCTATGTTAAAAGTCATTGTGGTTTTGGTGTGACGTAAATCTGCCTAGTAACAGAAAAGGGGGCTGTACAATTCTTAACCCCATAAAACAGTTGTCTGAATATGAGAAAGACAGTTCAACACTGATTGGGTTGTTGAACTCACACATGTGTTCATTAAAATGCCGTCTAAATTGCACACGCCTGGATCTGTGGTTATTTATGGATTCTTCTCTCAACATTGAACCCTAACACAAGAAAAGGTTATGGTGAGTTTATAGAGCTCCTCTTGGCAAAGCAGACGTGTTTGGCACCACAGTGCATTCAGATCATGATTCTGCTTGCTAAGCTGCCAGACAGGACGGGTTAAAAAACGCCTAAAGAGAGGATGGATGGAAATACAACCAGGGCCCTGTTCCAGGAAGCAGGCTGAGCAAACGTGACTCCAACTATAAACTCTGGACTCTATTAACTCTGCGATGGGCAACGCTGAGTTTTAATCCACAAAGGTGATCAGTATGTTCCCCCCGTGTTAAGCATGTGTGTGAGCAGAGAGAGCACGCCATCAAAAATAGATCCCAGAGACCAACAATCACCATGGCAACAGGTAAATAAAGAACAGGACCGAGGAATATGAACATCTGAACATAGCTGTGTCCAAATTCAGGGGCTGCATCCTTCAGAGGCTGCTGTTGTAGACCGATTACGTCACAGCCAGGCGATGAAGGCTGTCCAAAATCCAAGACTCCAATTGCGGCCGACAAATGTGTCCTTCATTTCTCCCTACAGTTCAATTCAATTCAATTCAATTTTATTTATATAGCGCCAAATCACAACAAAAGTCGCCTCAAGGCGCTTTGTACAGCCGTCAAGAACAGAGGACTCTCAGCACATCGCTTTCAGATCCCCGCGGTCTTTGGTTACTCAGGTTAAACATGATATATAAGTCACTTAAATAACTTAAAAATGTTATTGTTTGGCTTTTTTCAGTGTTTTATTTGTTCCTGAGTAAATCAGTTTGGCTGAGATTAAAGTTATAGTTTTCACACAGCTGCATAAACGTCAAGAAGAAAACTGATCAAACAGAAGTGTGAGATGGTCGAGAGTTTACTCCAGTGTCCTGTTATATTTTAGATAGCAAGGAGCAGACGGCTGAGTTTACTAAACTCCACTGAAACAGCGGTGACGTAGATCTGAAGGCTAGACCGTCCTTTGGAGGACCCGGCCCACGTAGACCACGAAGGCCAAAAGGCCAGGCCAGCCCCTAAAGGACACAGCACATGTGTCAGTGCTGACATATGTTTCAATGGTAACGGGGCGGAGACATGGTTTCTGCTAATTAGTTATCAGGGTTTGACATGTAGTATATAAATGTTTTACATAACTGCAGCTGTAGGTGACAGGAGCTGCAGATTAAACAAAGTTTACATGTCAGGGTTAAACTCGGCTTCCTAAAGTGGAGCCCAGGCTGTCCGAAGTAAAGACAACCAACAAAACACGACTTATGATTCTCTACAACTGCATCGTCGCTCTGCTCCTTTCACAATTAATTAACAAAACTCTCATTTATTAGCAGTCCAGCATCCAGTAGGTATGGCGCTACACACAAGTAGAGAAGATACTGTATAAAGATGTGTGTAATGGGATGTGGGCAGAGACAGTGTTTTCTTTTCTCTCTTTTTTTGTATTGTTGTGTTATTTTGTGTTTTTTTTTCAGCATCACAGAATTATCATTTAAAGTCTGCCAATCTGCTGTAGACAGAGGAAGAGACAATCTGACCTTTTCCCTTAACCATTCGTTATGATTGTCTCCACTTAGGTCAGCTACCATAAATCAGAGTTATAACAATAAGCCTATCAAAACCTTACTGAGTCGCTGGCCATTCCTGCCTTACCACACACCTTCATGATGTTTTATGTTCACTGTAACCTATTCTTCACTTCACTGTGGGAATCCTGTAGTAAGACGCTGCAGTCAAACCAAAGACGTCACAGTTTGGGACAAAGTTTGTTGTTGTTTGTGTTTGTGCCAAACAGACATGGAGGTGCTGATGTTCATCTGTGTTATTACTCATTGGTTTTGCTTACGATGTTTGTTTCCACATTACTACCCCCACTTTATGCTCCCTTATTATGACCCCACTATTATATAAGTTTCAGTATAATATTACTCGGCTACAGCCACTGTTAATATAAGATGACTAATTGAGTATTACTTGGGTGATTAAGTGGTAATGACTTACAGTTTCAAAATTACTACCTTCGTGTTTCCACCTTACTATGACAGCATTATTATTGTTTATCACTCTATTATAAGCTGTAATAGGAAGTTCTGCTCAGTAATGTTTCTGCACGATAAAAACCAGTCCAGCAGACATTTGCCCTGGATGCATGGGAGAGCAACCTGGGGTTGGTATTTGCTCAAGGATACTTTGGCATACAGACCGGAGCAGACAGGGATTGAACCATTAACCTTCCAATTAGTAGGTGACCTGAGCTCCAAACACTAATGAATATTCAGTTTATTTGACTTTACTTCCCTGCTCACTCTGACATGTAGGCCAGTGAATTCTGTTATTTAACTTTGTGGTGTTGCACTCAGATGTTGCAGAGTTGCTACTTTCCCTTCCGATCTACACCGAGCCAGTTCAGGAAAAGAAGTCTCTCTCTTCCCTCTCACCAAAACGAGTTGCAGATGTTTGCTTCAGTTCTTTATTCTTTGTCTCAGTGAATGATGAAGTAATTCATATGAGTCTGTAATCGTAGTGTGCTACAAGCTTTGCCCTTTCCCCAAATGTTTAAATAAATATTGAAATTTGTAGTCAGAAGCTAAATTATGAGCATTTAATGTTTTACCTTAAACCTATTCTACATATTAATTACACATATACTCATAAACATTTAATGGTATCTTAAACACACTGGAAAGTGTGATCAAGTCATCATGTCATGTCTTATTTAAAGAGTTAGTGATTTTACCAAATACACAAATCCCTCACCAGCTCTTTACTGTCAACCACAATATCTCCTTTTCCCATTCCATCCAGGAAACGCTCACCTCCTCTACAAGTTATTCTTTGTAAGGTAAGCCATTTAAACCGGAGTGTGTCTGCTCTTGGGTCAGGTTTCCTATGACGTGTCAGTGGCATGACTCGATGAATGCCAGTGTCAGCCAGCAGTAAGGTCAAGAGTGGAAGTGAGGATTTGCATATATTTATGGGTTTAATGAGGACAGATTCCACTGGCTTTAGTCAATCTCTACCACGAGGCTGACATTTGTAGTTTGGACATTCATGTTACAACCATCAGAGAGAAAAATGTATTTAATGTATGTAACAGCATGTCTAGCTGACTTGGCTGCATTATCAGGGCTGAGCTGCAAGTGATACCTAGTGATGCTAATACAGGCCAATAAGTTAGCATAACAAGTAGGACAGAGAAAAGCAAAAGCAGCATTAGCATACTGAGTGCTAATGAGCAGGCTTGTGATTAAAGGAGATACCAAAGCAGAAATGAAAACTATGAGGAATTCTTTTTTAGCAGGCTAGCTCACACTGGGATCATTGGTGGAGAAGGAATAAACATCCATCAGAGCTCAGTCAGGTTAGTTCACCACTTCTGATATCAAAGAGCGATTCCAACAGGTAGCCTATGCTTTTACTTTAAGCACGTCTAGCTTTGTGTATCAAAGTATTGTGCATTTATTGTGTTTCTAAAAGTACTGAAACCTGCTGTGATGGAACGTTCTTTGACCTTTAGGATAGACCATCTTCATCGCTGGGCTACCATGACCCTCCCAGTGTCAACGTTAGTTACCATTTTTCCTTATTGTTCACCTTGTTAGTGTTATGTAGGACATGAGAGCAGTGATAATCTAAGCATGATCTGAGTGAGCGGTGTGGTTGACCCGTGTATCAAAGCACCAAGAAGAGTGCTTACAAAAACCTGTCAGTCCAAAAACGTATACACCAGACTGTGCATCATAAGGATAACAGTTTGGAGGTGTGCACTATAGAGATGGAATATTGTGAAACAAAATAAAGAAAAAGAAGGATGGACAGAGACAGAAAAATGAAATGAAATTAACCTTCCATTTTCAAAAACAGACTGAAGTGAACCACATATCTGCCATCATCATCCTGGTGGCCCTTTCTCAGAGTACTACAGGTCTTCACTGGTCTAACTGAACCTGAGACCCCAGACACATGTGGGTTCAGATTAAGGTCTTATATGGTACAAAAAGTCTAGGGCTGGTCCACTTCTATTAATATATGTTTTGTTAAATGTATCTGTAATACCTGAGTGGATCTGAGAAGACTGGTCTGTGATTACTCAGTGATGATTGGACTGTCTTGCAATGGTGACGGGTGCTTCCAGCGTCACGATGGTCTTCTGTCATTGTAACTGTCGTGCTCCTTGGATTGTAAACCCCGAGTAATGTGCTTTTGGACTTGTTGACTATTATTAAGTATACCATCGCCTTGATGTCCTCCATTGTTGTGTTGTGTTTTTCTTGCAAAGAAATGACGTCAAAAGATTTTCCACCGGGCTGCTCTAATGACCACGTGTACATAGGCTGCACTCAACTGTAATGGAAATGACCAGAGTAAAGTAGAGCCAACATGAATCAAGCCAAGCCAAGGAGGTACTCCTTCTAGGGCCTGTTTTAATTTGGTAGCTGGTTGTTTCTTTATTTTTTTTGTCTTAAGTTTGACTTCCTTGTTTTTCCACTTGTCATAATTTTGAAATTGAAGTCTAAGCCCTGCGTTTCACTTTAGTTTTTGCCAAAGCATCTCTTGCTATTTCAGTGTTTTGTGCCTCTGAGTTTAGCGGATTTAGTTACTTTTTTTCACTTTGAGATTTTGGAGTGAATAAGGGATTGTGTGTGTGCCGTTTGAGATGGCATTAAGGTCCTAACCAGCCACGCTCCACAGCTCAAAAACTCTTTCTAAATATTTGCATAAAACATATCTGCATATGGTACACAATGAAGCAGGAGAATACACATCAGACAAAGTGATCAAAGTGGAGCTAAAGAACATTTGAGAATGCATCGCAGAACATGATCAGATGTAGTAATGAAAAAAGGCAGTTCAAAGGAGAACTTATACTTCAATGTGTCCTGAAAGGTAAATGGACAGAACATCCTCTGTAAAGTTCACACTACTCTAATAATATGGTCATAATGGCTCCTTCTGCATTAACAGCTATGGTAAAGCAAATATGACTAGCTATGGTGTAACGTCACACCTTGTTCCACAGCTTTGTGAATTTCTGGGTGACTAAATTGAACGAGGCTCTCGCTGATTGTTGAACTGAATAGGAGTTGCTTGATTTTCCACTGCATCCCTGTTAAAGACTGTGTAGTTTCTTATAGTAGTGTCTTATTTGGCGACAAACGTTATCACACACACACATACACGCATGCACGCAGAAACACAAACACACAAACACACATCCATAGTTTTCATACATTGTTGACTATTGAGCAGTGGACTTTCCATTAAACCCTTTTGAATAACCATAAAAACGTGTTGCATGGAAGACTAGACATTGAGCAAATATTCAATATGACCTTTTTCAAAGGCCTGTATTCCAATAAATACTAATTTCCTGTTGATCTAATTAGTGCCTGGGGGAATTTGTCTTCATCAATTATTGAGTAGAAACAGGAGCAGCTCTATGTTCTGCTGTTGTAATGGATTTATTATGGTTAAAGGAGGGGCAGAAAGAAAGGCTGGCTATTATTTATTAAGCAGTACTTTAATTGTGCTGAAACCACCCACAGATGTGTGCAACCCCCAGAACGTGTTATATATCCACACAGCAGTGGCAGGTTTACACACAGTGGACAGAGTAACTTGGGTTAGCTCGGGTGAAAGTGTATGATGATCATCCACATAAACCCACTAACATCTGTAACACTAATAATAGTAATAATAATAGTAATACTTGACAGGTACTTTGTTTGAGGATGATGCGTTCATCTGTGGTCAATGGGCTCATCTGCTGCAGGACTATAACCCCAGGACTTTCTGTTAATCCATGTAAACTGTAAGGGACAATAGCATGAAGTAGGTAGGATGAAACGGTGTCATGTAACACTGAGTTTATAGCCTAAACTTATTTGCAATGTTCATTCCAGATAAATCTGTAAAATAAACAGAACTGAACAACAAATGCACAAAGAACAGTGCAAATATAAAGTGAAGAATACAAAACTTGTTCAGAAAATCACACGATGCACCAGCAGCTGACTCAGAACTGCACTTTGTTGTGCCCTAGGAATGAGATCAGGTCAGGTTTGCTGTTTGTTCAAGGACATCTAATCCTGTAGAGTGGCCGGGTATCAAACAACCGAGCCAAACACATTAATTTCAGTCTTTTCGCTCTATACTAAAATCGTGATTGTAACAGACAGCTCAGTCAAAAAATCTTATTTAATTAATAATTCCTTTATCTTACACAAAAATAAAACAAAACAAACACAAGAAAAAAACAGGAAAAAAGTTGTGACTGTCTAGATCAGGGGTCTCAAACTCACAGCCTGGGGGCGACTCGCAGCCCACGGCACCCCCACTTGCAGCTGTGAAGAAATATAAAGAAATCTAAAGCAGTCTGAAGTGACTGTTGTTGTTTGTTGCTGAGTGCAATGTTCAAATAAGTGCATTAAATGATTTAACATGAAGCCAACATGAACAGAGAGCACAAAAATGCTGAGGCTGTGTTAGTTCAGTGACAGACTCAGAAACCCATGTGTCACTTATGTCTGCATTTGTATTGTGTTAAATACAAAGAGCAGAGCATAGAGCAGGAACAAAACAACAGTTTCACCTGCATGCACACACTAACTTACATATTCATCTTCACACACACTGCAGTAGAGTACAGCAGGCCCTACAGTTGAAGTGATGAAGCAGCAGAAGCATGCAGGTGCCAATAAGGATCCAGTCTGACATTTATTAAAACACGTTTCCTCTTGTGCTGCAACCCTGGGAATTCCACATGGACACAGTGGATCAAGCATAATTAAAAAGGTAATGATGCTGGCATCAGCCCGGCTGGCAGGACGTGAGGGGTGCCCAGTGCTACCAGGATGATTCCAAGCGTCTGTCTCCTCCCACCAAAGGCACAGAACACCAGAGGGCCAGGACTAAGTGGAAGCAAGGGAGTCACACATATGACCTTAATGTTCAGTTCAAAATGTAATTGTTGTCTTCTCTGTGCCTTCACTCCAATCAACATCAGCTCAGAGATAACCTTTACCCAAATTTCAAGGCCCGCACACACAGAGAGAGAGAGACTCTCACACCTGCAAATACACACCCTCACACCTGCAAATACACACCCTCACACCTGCAAATACACACTCTCACACCTGCAAATACACACCCTGACACCTGCAAACACACACTCTCACACCTGCAAACACACACCCTCACACCTGCAAACACACACCCTCACACCTGCAAACACACACCCTCACACCTGCAAATACACACTCTCACACCTGCAAATACACACCCTGACACCTGCAAATACACACCCTGACACCTGCAAACACACACCCTGACACCTGCAAACACACACTCTCACACCTGCAAACACACACCCTCACACCTGCAAACACACACCTCACACCTGCAAACACACACTCACACCTGCAAATACACACTCACACCTGCAAATACACACCTCACACCTGCAAATACACACCTCACACCTGCAAATACACACCTCTCACACCTGCAAATACACACCCTCAAACCTGCAAATACACACTCTGACACCTGCAAATACACACCCTCACACCTGCAAATACACACTCTCACACCTGCAAATACACACTCTCAAACCTGCAAATACACACCCTCACACCTGCAAATACACACTCTCACACCTGCAAATACACACTCTCAAACCTGCAAATACACACCCTCACACCTGCAAATACACACCCTCACACCTGCAAATACACACCCTCACACCTGCAAATACACACTCTCACACCTGCAAATACACACTCTCACACCTGCAAATATACACTCTCACACCTGCAAATACACACCCTCACACCTGCAAATACACACCCTCACACTTGCAAATACACTGACAGTGACACAATCATGAAATCATAAAACTCAAATCTGTTCATCTGTTCTCAGTAATAGAAACAAACACACCTACTTACAGGAAAAGCACAAACAGCTGAAGAGGTGAAGAGGCCTGACCAAAACATATTATCAATTCATTTCTTTTAAAACATTTATAAATAATTAATACCACATATTATTAATGATTTAATTATGTGTTTATTTAACTGAAACTGGTTAAAGACAGGTTAACATGTCTAAGCAGTCTGATATATGTTCAGCTCTCCAGTTAACACAGAGCATCCCGTTAAATGCTCTTCGATCTCTTCCATCAGAGCAGAGAAAACCAAACCAGCATATTATTTTTAATCTTAACACATTTTTAATCTCTAAGACACGATCATGGCTCTCTTAGGGAGCTCCAAGTTATACTCCACAGTATGTATCGTATAAAAGACATGAACGTTTTCTCTCACTCCTTTAAATGCTTCGTACAAGGAAGGAGAAACATGCACATCACATCAGAGCTGGCTGTGACACACGGGTGATGAAGAACACACTCTTGTGTGAACTAACACACACTGTGAGTGAACATCTGTTTGTTTCTCTGAGAAAATAACTTTAAAACATCAGTCAGTTTCTTTCTCCTTGATATGAATTGTGGAGTGTGTGTGTGTGTCTAAATGTTTGTGTCTGAATGTGTGTGTGTGTCTATATGTGTGTTTAAACCTAAGCAGAAAAATGTGAGGAGGTACACTGCAAATCTTCTACAAGTATCATATAAAGTATTTTGTGCAGAGCAGAAATGACTCCTTTCTGCTCCACTCTCTCTCTTAAGTATACACACACACACACACACACACACACATACATTTTCATATCTTAGTGAGGACATCTAATTGACATAATGCTTTCCCTGGCCACTTACCTTAACCCTAAGCATCAAACATGAATGCCTCACCCTCACCGAGCCATAACCTAACTGTAACCCTGACACTGAAACCACATTTTGAGCCATGCTTTCAAACTTGTATAGTAGCATGCCAATTTTCTGTCCTCACAAAGATGTCTAAAAGAAAGTGCAGACACACACACACACACACACACACACACACACACACACAGTGAATATACATGCACACAGTCATAAACACATATCTTAATGGCCAAGAGGAATGGATGTAGGTATGTGGAGAAAAGAGAAAAGCTGACTTAAACATTTTTCTCAATTTCACAAGAGTAGCTGCGCTGTTGTCAAAATGATAAATGAGAGAATAAAAAGAGAGAGAGACATAAAAAGAAGTGAGAGAGAGAAAAGTCAGAGAAGAACAAGTTTAGAGGGGCGAGGGTGGTGGAACCACCTGACCTGAACATGTGACAGCAGCTGCTGAATGTTTTTCTATCAGACAGCTAATTAAGACTTTTGACTAACACATTGTTTTTTTCCTCTGTTAATCACCACAGCCATTTAAATCTAACATAGTTATTAATTACTGATTACATCTCCAAAAAAGTAATCTGGTTACTTTACTGATCATTTATTTTGAAATGTTATAGTAGCGGGAATGAGGATCAGCACCTCCAAATCTGAGGCCATGGTTCTCAGCCGGAAAAGGGTGGAGTGCCCACTCCGGGTCGGGGATGAGTTCCTGCCCCAAGTGGAGGAGTTCAAGTATCTCGGGGTCTTGTTCGCGAGTGATGGGAGAAGGGAGCCGGAGATCGACAGACGGATTGGTGCTGCAGCTGCAGTGATGCGGACGCTGCGCCGGTCCGTCGTGGTGAAGAGGGAGCTAAGTGTAAAAGCGAAGCTTTCAATTTACCGGTCGATCTACGTCCCTACCCTCACCTATGGCCACGAGCTGTGGGTAGTGACCAAAAGAACGAGATCGCGGATACAAGCGGCAGAAATGAGCTTCCTCCAAAGGGTGGCTGGCCTCTCCCTTAGAGATAGGGTGAGAAGTTCGGCCATCCGGGAGGGGCTCAGAGTAGAGCCGCTGCTCCTCCACATCGAAAGGAGCCAGTTGAGGTGGTTCGGGCATCTGACAAGGATGCCTCCTGGGCGCCTCCTGGGTGAGGTGTTCCGGGCATGTCCCACCGGGAGGAGGCCCCGGGGCAGACCCAGGACACGCTGGAGAGATTATATCTCTCGGCTGGCCTGGGAACGTCTTGGTGTTCCCCTGGATAAGCTGGAGGAGGTGGCTGGGGAGAGGGAGGTCTGGGCTTCTCTGCTTAGGCTGCTGCCCCCGCGACCCGACTTCGGATAAAGCGGATGAAGATGGATGGATGGTTGGATGGATGTTATTAGTTACTTAGTTACTTCAAAAACATGATTCACAGCCTGAATACGTAATAAGGCAACAGACCTTTCAGCCCAGTTTGACTTTTTCTTCATAATCCGTCATATAAAACTGAATCAAATAGGAAGCCTCTTTCTAAAAATTGGTTTATTAGTTTTAATTTGATGCACATTGCATTAAGCAAAAATTTAATTATATGCAACACAGTAATGCAGCGTACTTACGGGAAAGTAACAGTAATCTAATTACGTTTTTGCAATAGTAGTCCCTTACATTACTCGTTACTTGAAAAATTAATCGGATTACAGTAATGCATTACTTGTAACGCGTTACTGCCCATCTCTGACTACCAGTACAGTTTCATGTGCTTCATGGAGAAGGACACTGCCCCCTCACACTTCCTGGATCTCAGCACGACCATATTTGACTTCAGGAAGTTTTTGACTCCACACTTATTGTATTCACACATAAAGCTTACTGCTCTATAAGCTGTGGACATTATTAAAGGGAGGCAAAGAGAACCTAGTGTTCATTTAAGCCATGAGGCCTTTCTTCCAACAGGAAGATGCCCAAACTGATAATCATGTTCTGCAAATCTACTTTTGTACTGTGGATATTAAATGTTCAATAGTGATTTCTTACTTGCTCTTAGTTACAATTTTGGTATAACTTTTTGTAAAAGTTAAAAAAAAAAAAAAGTGTCAAAGCTGTTTATGCATTTGTGGTCTGGAGTGGTCAGTTCATAAATTCAAAATCTGATGAGTGTTTGTGAGAATTGTCCTATGTTATCTTGTATTATATTATATCTGGGCATGTCCTTAGGATTACTCCAGACTGCTGAGAACTGAACATGTAATAAAACTGGAATTTTTGGTTGTGTCTGTTGCAACCTTGTGTTGTTAGTTATCATATGAAATGTTCCATCCATTCATCCCCAATCATCCAGATCAACTTAATTTTGGGGAACACTGATGCATTAAGATTAGGGACACAGATCAGCCAGTCAACAGGCAGCTTTGCTTTCATGCTTAGCTGTCTCTTCACCCCATCCATCAGTCACCCACCCTCCACTTCCCTCACTTCTGAACAAGACCTTGAGATAGTTATTCAATTCAATTCAATTCAATTCAATTCAATTCAATTCAATTCAATTCAATTCAATTCAATTCAAAACCAGGCTCAGAGGGGGCAGGGCCATCTGCTGTGATTGGTTGGGGTGAGAGAAGGAAGACAGGATAAAGACATGCTGTGGAAGAAAGACAGAGATTAATAACAAGGATGATTCAAGTTACAGTTTGGGGTAAGTTACGGTCAGCTACACATCCCTGAACAGCAGTTTGTACTCCATTCTTTTCCATCGGAGAACCAAGTCCTAAGACTTGAAGGTGCTAATTCTCATTGACTGGTTGTAAACCAAGTGTGAAGCAATGAGATAAAGCCATCACAACCAGATCATCTTCAGCAACCAGAGACAAGCAGAGACAGAGCCAACATAATGGAAACCTTAAATCAGTTAACTCTGCCTAGAGATGACAAAGGGCTCCTTCTGTGAATCACCGCCTTACCATGGTGGAGGAGTATGTCATAGTCTGCTACTGGTCTGTGAGACCTTTGGTCCTCTGAGTCCTGGAAGGCCATAGCAGAAGCTCTCCGCCCCTTGGGGTGGAATTTGGAGCCTTTTCCACGCCCAGTCAGATTACCCTTGCCTCACCAATCTAATCAGCTGCAGTAAAAAAAGGCCTGTTCTTCTACTCAGAACTCACCAGTCTCATTAGCTTTCTTTCTGTGAAATTCTCCATGTGTACCAATGTCTCTGTTCCTTGCCTCCACCCTCTGACAGATGTTTCTCCCTCATGAGCACAGACCAGTGGACATCCTACCCTCCGCTGTGACTGGATAACCCTGGAAGCAGGAAGGAAGCATCCTGGTTCTCTTCACTTCTCCCACTCGTGTAAAGACTTCTGGAAAACTCTGCCCAGACTATCTCTTGTTTCTTTCTGTCACTGGACTCTTTCAAAGAAAAACAGGAAACATGGAGATGTAGACGTGACACAAGGGGAACCTGATAAACCATGAACTAAACTGCAAACTAGTCATGGCCGAATAACTAGATAAAGAAACTGGAATACAGATGGAAAAACAAAATAACATGAAACTCAGAAACACTGGGTCACATGACCCAGGACCATGACAATACCGACGGTTTGCTGGTGAAAATCCAATTTCCAATTTTAGTTGCTCCCTCCTTTTGAATGTGTGTGTTTTGCAGATCTGGTTACTCCTGAGACCAAATCATGTGGAAGCACTGGTGCTTCCTTTGGTTAGCCTCTAATACTGAAATGCTTGTGGCTGTTTGGATGACTTTATCATTGCTGGCAACTCTAGTTACCATTGAGACTGTAGATAAAAATATAGCTGAGACAAAATGTCCCTTGGTTGACATTCAGAGAGCTGGGCAGGAAGTGGTGGTGAATAATAAACGTAAACAAGTTTTTTGGGGGAAATCCATCAGAAGTTACTTCTGTCTGTAGTTGTTTGTAGTCGTCTCGTCACACCATTGTATGGCAAAAATGTATTAAAGTTAACATACAATGTAAATAAGCAGAACCCCTTTGAAAGTGTCACGGTTCACAGGCAAGTAAAGACAGTAAGAACACGTCTCTGTTTGCTGTGGGCCTTGCTAATACCAAAAATATTGCTACTACTACTAACACTAATAACAAAAGCTTTTTATGAGGTCACTGCGAGCTCTGAAGTCACAAAGAAGTGAGCTAAAGCTAACGGTACACAGAGACATGATGAGGAGCATCAACAACAGAGCCGGGGTCATCTAAGCTCACAGCAGACAGTGCATAGCTTATTCATGATTATGTTTGAAATCATTGCCCGAGTGCTCTCGAGCCTATTATAACCAATACAAAAACATGAATATTCAATGTGAACTGCGTCTTTCCTCTGGATGGCTCACAGGACTTACTGGCTGATTGTGATACACGGCAGCTGACAATTAGTCCATTTGAGAGCGCCATAACCTGAAGTTTGTGTGCTGTGGCCTCAGACACAGCAGTAATTGGACATTACTCCGGAAAGGAAAGGCTAAAAGCTTCTCCGCCGCTCGTCGTGCTGACATCTTTCTTCTTTCTCACATCACATTCTTCTCCATTTCCCTGTGCTCCAGCAGCACGTCTTTAATTGTAACGACCTTTCTTAAAGTTTTAAAAGCAGTTCATAGAGAACTGGGCATCACTTTAAGCAACATAAAAAGAACCTCTTACAGCCCTGTGCTCTCTCTTTCTGTCTGTCTGTTCACAGCTAGAGTGAAATAAATCTACACTGGTCACAGTTTGTGCCCACTGAGCCTTTTTACCCTTTTCAGGGTGAAATATATTGTATTTGCAATTTCATGCATTTGTGTGTGTGTCAGTAAAACAGTTAGATCATCATTATGGTCTTTTGTCTTTAGTGACAGATGCTAGTGTTTATCTCTATTAATAATGTAAGGGCGCCTATAACAACTTGGCAGTTGCTTTGTGTTATCACCATTAAGGCCAAGCTTTAATTTTTAATGAGGAGCAAATAACCTCTTATAGTTCCCTTCTTACTAATGACTATGGGGTTGAATTCCACTAATTCCAGTCAGGCGTAATCAGCTCCCATCATTGCCATAGGTAGTTTGGATTAGTTTGCTGGGCCCGGGATTCATCATTAGTTAATCCCATTGTCTTGGATGAGTCCATACTATGTGGAGTGGAATGAAGGAAATAACATTTTTAGAAGATTTAAGCTCTGTGGCTGTGGCTCTGTGATTACCTGCACACTCTGGAGAGGTCACTAACTGTTACTGGACAGGCCATGGAGCTCCTTCTCTAACAGACTGATTCAGCTGCCACGAGGACACCAGGGCCCGTATCCCTAAAGAATCTTTGTGCAAAAAGTGGCTCCTAGCGGCCAAATTCTAAGAAAATTCTCAGAGTCATGACGTTTTCTTAGAATTTCCCCTAAAAGTGACACATTAATCCCAGTTATAGTTTTTTCTGAATGCTTAAACCCTAACTGTGATTCTTATAGCACAATTTCTAAAACTATTAATACTTATAGCAAAACCACTCACTGAGTTTGCAAAACTAATAGCACAAACACTGCTTTGTACTCAGTTTGCCATTTTGTAACACACACTTTGCAAAACTGTAGGCACAATTCACTGCACAACACTCTTTTTGCAGAACTGTAAACACAACTCACTGCTTACACTCAATTACCAAATTTCCAACACACTCCTAGCAAAGGTAAGCTGTCTATGTGGAGTACAATGGAAGGAGCAGCAAGAGTGAGAAGAGTGAGAATCGGAGGAGGCCGAGGAAGAGGACGTGGAGGTGAAGAAGTTGGAGGAAGAGGACGTGGAGGAGCAAGAAGAGGATGATGAGGAGGGAAAGAGGAAGGGTAAGAAGAGTAAGAAATAGAATAACTGATGACATCAGAGCTACAATAGTGGACCATGTCATCAACCATGGGATGACCCTGAGGGAAGCTGGCCAACGGGTTCAGCCTAAACTGAGCCGCTACACTGTGGCAGGCATCATTAGGACATTTCGAAATGAGAATCGGTAAGTACTTTGTAGCACTGCCATACTCTAATGAGAAACACAACAGTACCATACATGCAAAAATACTGAAATTGTTACTTTACAGAATTGCTAGACGTCCAGATGTTGGGGGCAGAGGCAGAATGTTCACTCCAGAGCAAGAGACCCATATAGTGAACATGGTGATTGCCAATAATGCAATAAGACTGCGCGAAATACAGCAGCGCATAATTGATAATGACACCATCTTTCAAAATATACACAGTGCAAGCATTTCTGCACTAAGTCGTGTACTTGCGCGCCACAGAATAAGAATGAAGCAAATTCCTTTCGAGAGAAACAGAACGTGTAAAGCAACTGCGATATGACTATGTGCAGGTAAGCTAGTGTCATTGGTTCTGAATGTGGAAGTGCATACTGTAGTGCTGTGCATGGGCCTGATGTGTTGCATTTGTTTTGTCTTGTCCAGAGAGCGATGGAACTAGAAGCAGATGCAATGGGACATGAGCTACTTTTTGTGGATGAGGCCGGTTTTAACCTCAGTAAAACCAGGAGACGTGGCAGGAACATTATTGGACACCGTGCCATCATCAATGTCCCAGGACAACGTGGTGGTAACATAACCATGTGTGCAGCTATAAGCCAAAATGGTGTTGTTCACCACCATGCAACCATAGGCCCATACAACACTGCACACATTATTGCATTCCTGGACACCTTGCATGACATGCTCACTGTTCAGAGACCAGAGCAGACCCGATATCTCATCATATGGGACAATGTTAGTTTCCATAGGGCTGCTTTGGTCCGCAACTGGTTTACAGATCACCCATCCTTCATGGCACTCAACCTCCCTCCATACTCTCCATTCTTAAATCCCATCGAGGAGTTCTTCTCTGCCTGGCGCTGGAAAGTGTACGACCGTCATCCTCATCAACAGGTAGCCCTTTTACAGGCAATGGAGGAGGCATGTGGAGACATTGACCAGGCATCATGTCAGGCCTGGATACGGCATTCAAGGAGATATTTTCCCCGGTGTCTTGGACTGGAGGATATCGCATGCGATGTGGACGAAATTTTGTGGCCGGACCCAGAAAAACGACATGATGTAGGCTGATTGTCTTTTTTTTTCCTTTTTTTGGTGAAATTCCTATTTTGTGTTGTGACTTTGTCTTGGTTTTGATGAGTGTGAATAAACACCAATACTTGAAGTTTGGATCCTTGTATGTTTACATGACACTATGACAAAAGTGTGACCTCAAATTGACATCTGTACACAGAGAATGCAAAAGCCAGATGTGTTTTGTATTCATATCATCAGTGTGCAGTTGGCGCATTGTGTGCTTAGTAGATGATGGCTTGTGTGTACTGTTTGATACGAAAACACCATTTTTACGAAGGTGTGAAGAGTTAATCTAGCTGTATTCGCTTTTGCAAGAGAACTACAATGTTTTGATAATTGGGTGACAGGTTTTCTTATTTGTGTGTAGAGTTTTGCAAAAATAGCCAATAGTTACAAAAAATGTGCTTAAGCAATCAGAAAAAACTGTAATATAAAAGCTATTCCTCAAGATTCCTAGAGCTTAAAAGGACTCCTAAGGCGAGATCTGCTAAGAGCAGGGAAGAGGACTTTTAGTGCCTTAGGAGTTCCCCTAAGAAGCTGCACAAAATGGCCAACAGAAGAGGCAGGAGAGATACCTTTATGTTTGTTCACCAACTGGGCCAGCAACAAACCTTGCTCCTCAGTCCAGTTCGGCTTGCGAGTCCTTTTTTTTCTCCATTTTCTGTGTTTGTAGGATATTTGTTAACAAGCCTTTATAAATAGACCAGCCAGCAATCACAGACATTGATAAAAGCTGAGCCGTGTTACCCTCGTTAAGACCACACTGGACTTGTAACGTTGTGATTTCTACTTCATTAGGGACAGCCCCTTGAGATAGGCCATGTTGTTTTCAATGGGGTCCATATGGGAGTGAAAGTACAAAATATGCCAGCTAGGATATTGATATGAGCAAATAAGACACGAATCATTATTTGAACAGGGTGTAATGAGTTTAAGTTTTCACATATTTTAGATTCTAATGATTCTAATGTTAGGGTTAACCCTAACCCCTACAGCTTACTATTCATTTTCCAGATATTTTCTTGAATGTGAAATATTATTTACAATTACAGTCAGCATAAGATTAGAGTGTATAATTATGTTTATTGATTTGAGGGTACATCCTTTGCTCATTCTCACCAAAAGCTCATTTCCATCAAACTTGTAGGCTCAACCAATCACGGCTTTTGAATTGATGACTCATACCTAGCAACGGGGTCAACCACACCTCCTCACTAAGATAGGATTTTCCATCCATTCCTTGCTCAGAGTTCACTGAAAATGTTCTGGAATCACTTCTAAGCTAAAACTCCTGGCAAGGAATTTTTAGGTTAAGTTAGGAGCTCTCTGAGAGGATTCTCAGAATCTTTAGGGATACGGGCCCAGATCATAATACTATATATTATTATTATTAGCTCTATTATAGCTTTAAGGTATGCTTTTTTCAAACCTCTTTCTTTGACTCAGCTCTGGCTGATTTTTGGGGCATTTTGTGGGCCCCTGTATGTGTCGAGCTGGGTGCAGCCTCATTTACTTCCTGTGTAGAGTTTGTTCAGACTCTTTGACCTCAGCCTGAGGTAAATGGACTGAATCCTTATTAACCTTTATTAATCCCAGAGCAAATTATGTATTTGACGGGTTCTTATAAAGCACTTCTCTACTCCACCTGAACATTCGAAGGATCTTATAAAAGATATTTCATTCATACAAGCATTTTTTTCTGAGCTTTCCATTAAACATTCACACACATTCACACTCCAGTGGATGCATCATATTAGATATTTGGCATGCAGACTGGAGCAGCCGGGGAACGAACCCCCAACCGTCTAATTAGTAGCTGCTCTGCTCTACAGTTACTCAGCAGGTAGAATGTGGTTGCTGGTTTACCCACAGTGACTCATGTGCTAAGCTATCATGTTTTGTTCAGCCATGTTGGATGACGGTTGTTGGCGATGTTCTCACTGAATGTTATATGTGTGCGTTGCCCACACGTCTACTCCTTCACCCAAAGGAGACAATTCTACAGATTATTATTATCATTATGTTTAAAAATAAGCATTCAGTATCATGGTATGCATATTTTTCAGTATGTACTATGGAACTGTCATATCTGTCACTGTCTAATAGAAAATATGTAACAAATATAAAACATAGCATTCCAGTGCAGGTTAGATTACTTTCCCCAAAGCTTCCATTAACCTCTGAGCAGTAAAAGAGCTCTGATGAATTGTTTCATTTTGAGAAGCAAAGTCTGATGAAGCTTCACAGGAGCAGCCGTCACCACACAGATTTCAAAAGCTTTACATAGTAATACAATAGTATATACACCATAGAATCTGGGTTCCATAACAAAAAAAGAGATGTTTGGTCTCAGAACAGGTCAAAACAGAAACTGTGTCAAACTTTTGAAAGGAGCAGCAGTTTGATTGCAGACCTGCAAGACCTGCACCTGTGCCATGACTAGTTCTGCACAGTTGTGTGCGGTGCTGGTATAAAGTGATCACTGAGTCATACCACACAGTTGGGGGAGTCCAATAGTTGTTTCTGCTTATTTAAGAAAAATTGACATCTCAGATGGTCGTCTAATCTCCTGTTACCAATCTGAAGGGTTCCCTGAATGCCATCTCATCCACAGCTAGTGACACAGCCTTACTGTAGCATATCACTCACAGTGATAAGTTCTCTAGTTTATGCTGTTTTCAGTTTCACAGTCGACAATCAGTCCCTGAAAACCTGTCACCGTGTCTCTGCAGGTGCCATACACAAAACAGACTAATGTTGAAGATGATAGACAAATTGGTGAAATCAATGAAATTTAAAAGAATCAAACAAATGTGTGCGCATCTCACTGAGGCACACACAACTTCCCAGTTAGCTGCTGTGTCAGTGTGACTGGGCCCAGTCAGAAGCCTGCTGATGAACACTGATGGAAGCAGAACCAGGCCAAACTGGGACAGAGACGATTGAGGAAGTGGACGTGTTTGATTGTGGTGCAGAGCGCTTTATTTACTACATTCTACACTTCAGCCCTTTGCATTTGCTCTTTGTTCTTATCAAACACAAAAATCTTAGTCACCGCACATAATGAAGCCATTTTGAAACACTCTGGCGTGTGTGTGCAACAAGCGAGGCTGCTGATGAACCTCCTCGACTCTACATTTCCACTGATCTAAGCTGGTTGTCATTGATCTTTCCTGCTCCGATTAGATTGATATCGATGTGCCAGTAGCACAGATGGCCACACCTACAGCCAGGGTCATGCTTCAGAACCTAAAATTGAATCGAAATACTAATACATTTTTTATGATCGAACAGCATGGAGGTTTGGAGCCGAGCAGCAAGTTGCAGAGAATATACCGGTTAGCATTAGGAATGAGAGCTTAGTGCCAGCAGTTAGGAGTGTGCACAACAACACTCACGAACATTCACGAACAATCACAGACAAGCGTTTGGATGTTCATCACCCAAACACTGCAACACAACCTCACCTGACCGAGGGTTTGATCCCAGGCAAAAAAGAAGACATTACAGTATATTTCAAATGTCTCTGAATAAATAAGAACTGCTCTTCCATGTTTTCAGAGCTATTCTTCACCCAAACTCTCAAGTTCCTCCCTTTCAACAACCCGCCTGTCTGCTGATAAACAACATAGTGAGAGGAAATATGTACAAGCTAATGTTTTTGAGAAAAAGGCCAATATAACTAGCTGTAAATAATATTTTGTTGAAGCTATTGCTAAATAATAGATACCAACAAGCTTGGCAGGGCTGAAGCACCCACTTCTTTTTTATGTTGCTGAGGGGATGGGAAAATAGCCGAAAACGGAGGCGGGGTGGGGTCGAGAAGTGAAAACAAGAAAGAAAAAAGGTGGATGGATAGATAGGTAGCTAGATAAAGAGAAAGAGGCAAAGAGTGTGCAGTGGCGTGGCGGATGCAGGCAGAATTAAAGAGGCTTTTTTGTGGCGTTTAATATCCATTCATTGGCTGGACTGCTGACACAGTGAGAGCACTGCGTTCACGATTTATAGCCACTTCTAATGGGCATGCCCAGAACCAAAGGACTGCAGTCAGCACATTCTCCCCCTGTGCACACACAGACACACTTGCAAAGACAGCCAGCTGCACCCCCCCACACACACACACACACACTGTGGTAGCTGTGCAGTAGATTGTATCAGTTAACTCACTAATCTTGGAACATACAGATCATTTGACTCAGTGTAACAGACACACAGGCACACTGACCTGGCCAAGTGGGGGTCTCCATGTACGGCCAAATGGTCAGAGAGAAGAGGCGTTCACTGCCCTGTTAGATAAGCAGAAAAACAGAGAAAAGGCTTAGCCATAGCAACACATTTTAACATATCTTATAGCAAACATACGCGTGGCACAAACATGACTCACAAGGCTGATGTTGGAACCTGATGTTCCTCTAATGTCAGACAGCACAGCTGCAGCAGCACTTTGAAAGGAGATGAAATCTTTTCTCTTTGTGTGTGTGTGTGTGTGTGTATTCAACATTACACACACAAAAATACGCAAACACACATCAGATGGTAATTTAGTATACCTGAGTAATACTGAACAAGTATGAGACAGGGTATCTTGTGTCCAGTGTTTTTATACTTACTGGGATGGATTAAGCTGGGTTAAGTATTCCCAGAACTCACTGTATTAGTTTTCTCTAAAACATCTCAGTTTCACAGATTTTATTCTCCTTGTTGTGGCAGAACTGTTACTTTCATTGAAGAATGGGATCGTGGTGCCTGCGGCGAGACTTAAAGGATGGAGGAGGTTCAAGCTGTCTCTCGTCTGTTGTAATGGCGAACGTTCGGTCACTATCAAATAAAATTGAGGAGCCTGGAGTCAGAGGGAATATTGGGAATGTGGCTTGATGTGCTTCATAGAGTCAGGGATGCACCAGGAAATTCCCTACGACAATGCATCTGTGGAAAGCTTCCACACTGTTCGGGCTGACAGGGACAGCACTGCGAATGGTGAGTAGAAAGGACGGGGCAGGCTTGCTGCTCTTGTTAACAACCGGTGGTGTAACCCTGCTGACATAACAATCAAAGAACAGATTTGCTGTCTGGACATTGAATCGTGCGCTGTTGGCTGTTTTATTTGCCCAGGAAATGTATGCCTGTGATCTTGGTGGTTGTCTGTGTTCCTCCCTCTGCTAACCCCACAGGTGCATGTGACATTATCCACTCTGCCATAGCCTGGTTACAAACAATGTCACCTTGGACACAACAGTGCCAACATGGTCTGTCCCACCAGGGGGAGAGAATTTTAGACCTACTGCATGCTAAAGTGAAGGACCCACACAGTTCCTCCTACCTCCGCCCACTGGGTAGGTCAAGTCACAACCTGATTCACCTCACCCCCCGTTATGTGCCTATTGTGAAGAGGGAGCCTGTGAGCATTAGGAGATGGTCGGAGGAGGCCGTGGTGGAACTACAGGGTTGGGAGGCACTCTATGAGCCTCACGGTGAGGACATGAGTGGGCTTACTGAGTGTATCAGTGATTAGATAACCTTCTGCACCAACTCCATTGTTCCAGTTCGGACTGTCCATTGTTACCAAAATAATAACCTATGGGTGACTAAGGACATCATAGCGCCTTCAGAGGGGGCAATAGAGAGGAGGTGAGAACGGTTCAGGTGTTATTGAAGGGCAAGATCAGTGAGGCAAAGGATAATTATGATATACCTTTATTAGTCCCACAAAGGGAAATTTCACAAGGCTGCCGACCTATTGCACGCAATGGCGGCGCCATCTTACCCTCCGACCATACATACATTACACAAAAACATCACATGGGGAAGACAGGTCAGAGAGGTATAACAATAGAAAATGCACCACATGAGGAAAGATAAGGAGAAAAAAAATAACTCCTATAAGAGAAAGCTAGAGTCGAAACTTCAGCAGAACAGCATGAGAGGTGTGGAGTGGCATGAAGACCATCACTGGATTCAGGCGATCCAACAGCAGGGCAGCTGGGGGCGGTGAGGACAGACCTAATGAGTTGAATGTGTTTTTCAGCAGATTCAACACTGCAGGTAATGCTCACCCCCCCTATTAACTTACCTGTAGTCAGCCTCCAATCCACAGCTACTCCACTGCATCTCTCTCCACTTTGCACCATAGCCTCCTGTGAAGGTCCTGACATTTGCCACTCAGGCAAGTCTGCCCCCAGTTTTGTGGCGTCTTTCAGAAATCATTCTGCCTGGGTCTGCAGAGGGTCCAAGTGCTGTGGAAGACATCACGCCTCGTCCCTGTATCAAAGACACCACATCCCAGTGGCCCCCAGGATTACAGACCTGGGGCACTGACTTCTCACGTCATGAAGACCCTGGAAAGACTCATCATTAGATTCGACCTATAGTCAGGCCACATCAGAGTCCCCTTCAGTTTCGTTACTAGTGCCACCGTAGAGTTGAGGACACCATCAACCATCATTTACCTTCTCAATCATCTACGTCCATCTGGACCAGCCGGCAAGCACTGTGAGTGTCATGTTTTTTTTACTTTTCCAGTGCATTCAACACCATCAGGCCGACCCTCCTGGGTGATAAGCTGACAGCGATGCAGATGGATGCTTCTCTGGTGTCCTGGATTGTTGATTACCTGACAGGAAGACCACAATATGTGTGTCTTCAACGTTGTGTGTCTGACAAGGTGATCAGCAACATAGGGGCACCACAAGGGACTGTCCTCTCCCCTTTCCTCTTCACCCTCTACACCCTCACCCACAGTACAGAGAGTTTCTGATGACTCTGCGGTGGTTGGATGCATCAGTGAGGGTGATGAGATGGAGTACCAGGCTGTGGTCGACTCCTTTGTCAAGCGGTCAGAGCAGAATCATCTGCAGCTCAATGTGGGAAAGACCAAGGAAGTGATTGTAGACTTTATAAGGAACCAAGAAACCTTCGACCCCTGTTTTAATTCAGGGGGTTGATGTGGACGTTGTGGAGGAGTATAAATACCTCGGAGTACACAGTAAACTGAACTGGACTTGACTTTGGTATCGGAGAGGCAGATTTGTCCAAGATAAGGACAATGCTGGACAATACCCACCCTATATTACATGCAGGCTAGCCACAGGAAAACCTTCAGTGAGAGACTGAGATTACCCAACTGTCCCATTGAATGACAGGAAATGATTCAATTCAATTCAATTCAATTCAATTTTATTTATATAGCGCCATCTGTGGATATTTTTTTGGAATTTCTCTCAGCAATAACAAAGTTTTATGTTTGATAACATGGGCATCTTAATTTCAACCATACATATTTTAGTTTTGTGTGACATGCTTCTTCTACCCCACTGCAATCTGGAAATATTAAATATTTAGGTATCAATGTCTCTCCTAAGTTTGCAGAGGTAACTAAATTAATCCACATCCCACTTTTAAGGAAAGTAGCAGATGAGCTGGCTAGATGGAAATCTCTATGATCAATGGGAATATCAGTCATGGGAAGTCCCCCCCACCCCGCCCCCACCCCCCTCGTGCATCCTTTCTTAGCAGTGAGCTATCACAAATTGCAATTAATCATGTTGTATAATTTCTTTTAATTCTCCTCCTTGTTGATCAGTTGGTGGTCTGTCTAATAAATTCTGTAAATGGTTCCTTTTAAAGCCAGAAGAGAGTCTGAGTGATTGGTTGATTTTTCAGATCTCATAAACTCAAATTCTATACATAAAAACATATCAAATGCTTAAAATGGAAAATATAGCATTTTAAGAAAAATTATTCGGGGACAGAGAATCTGGAGAAATCTGTGTGTGCAAAGGACGAGGCTGAAAACCGTTACTGGACGTCCATGATAGAAATCGGTGCATGGTTTCGGGAAATCCTCCAGAAGTCAGTGCTTGAACACAGCTCACTCTAGCATTCACAAATCAGGTTACAGCTCCATCAAGCAAAGGTTGAAACTGGGGTGCCCGTGTTCTCAAACAGTAAACTTGGTTATTGCTGAAAGAAATTCCCAAAAATATCCACAGGCGGGAATGTAATCTCATTTGGGTAATTTCAGTCTCTCACTGAAGGTTTTCCTGTGGCTAGCCTTTCTGTGTGGATTAGCATAGGTTCTCTCCAGGTACTCTGGGTGAATCTGAATGGCTGTCTGTGTGTGTGTGTTAGTCCTGCGACAGACTGCGATCCGTCCAGGGTGTACCCCACCTCTCACTCTATGACAGCTGAGACTCCAGCCCCCCGTGACCCCGATAAGACAGTGGAGTGTTTTAGGCTACGTCCACACTAGCCCAGATAGATTTGAAAACAGTGTTTTCGTCTGAAAACACTCCGAGTCCACACTAGTATTTTCAGTCATTTTCACAGTTGTGCATCCACATTGAAACGGATGAAAGCGCTTACGTTCCAGTACTGCACATTTGTGAAACGCAAGAAGATTCGGCCTGCCTCATTTCTGTCTGCCGCTCATTTACTTTCTGGCTCTGTGAAACGTCGCAGCAAAATGTGGAGGAAAAGCACCGAGTTTTTTACATGGATTAATGACTAATGAGGTGGAGTTGTTGCTGCGAGTAACACAAAAGTACAAAGTTGCAAAAGCGAGTGAGAATTAAAGAATTTGAAGAAAAACTATCTGGAGCATGTACAGACTGATATTAATCTTTAATAGGGCTGTCAAAACTGAGAGCAAACATAACAGCTGCTGTGTAATGCTCTCCGCTATCTTAGTTAATTGGTCACATGGTCACATGACTAAAATGTGTCATCGTTTTCGAAAAGCCAACAGGGTTCACTGTCCACACTGCCACGCGAAAACGGCCAACTGCCACTTGTTTCTCTCCGGCCCATAGTTCTCATTAAACACTGACTACAGTACTTCTGCTGTTCAATAGTTCAGGAGATTTCATGGTAATTGTTCTGAAATCATGCTGTGCACATACTACCTGATGATGCTGCTACTAATAACTAATTTATCCTGCATTGTTTCTCCTTTTGATAGACTTTTTCAGACACCACAATGTTTGTGTAATTTCCAGATCATTTTGCTTTATCCTAATATTCCCTAATTACCTTATAGTTGCAAAAAGCTGTCAGCTATAATCAGCAAGTCTGACTGGATTCCACCAATTTTCAGGCAGCACTTATCTCACCATGGTGTAAATGACTCCTCCTGCTGATCTAGGTATATCCATGGGGTTTACCAGATGGCAAATGAAGCTCCACTGCAGGACTGCGATAAGAGATCAGGGACTGCTCCCATACTTGGGTAATATTTGATGGGATGAGCTGTGGTTAAAACCTTGGGATGTCATTGTACTTCTCCATAGAGAGGGCATTAAAGAAGGGAGAGTATCGAAATGCCACTGAGCTGGCGGAGCACAATGGCAATGTGCATACTTCAAACCAAACTAACAGACAAGGACAATTTAGCTGAAAATGAGTGAAGAAAAAAAGGACTTATTTTATGCAGTGGTAAAATTGGATTGGGACATGCTGCTAAAGGACTGGGTGGTGAAAATAAGCAAAGTACACATTTTGTCTATCATACTGGAACGTGCACACAGAAAATGTTCTGTGACATTTAACGAAAACACCAACTGTGTTTTTTCAAAGAACGTTTATCTTAAATGATGCTGAGAAGACAGACGCTCAACCCCTCACCATCTTCTCCATCAAATGTATGTCTCCTGTGAAAATTATATTAATTTTGCAATGTTTCCTGGTTACATGTACACCTGTACACCTGTACACCTGTATCTGACCATTAAAAACATTTACAGTTTTTTACAGACGCTAGGACACATTTCGCAATACTTAGGTCACTTTTGCAAAACTCCTCACACAGTGAGCACAACAGAAGTCTATGTGGGCTAAACTGAGGATCAGTTATCATTGTTTTGGCACAAAATGCATTCAATGACTACATCTCTCAAATTTCATGAATTATTTTCTCACTCAGACACAACAACTGCCAAAAATCTTTGTACGTACAGGACATTTTGCATGTACTTACATACTGTTTTCAAAACTGTTAAACTTATGGTCAAAACAATAACATAACGCAAAACTGAATAAGACAGCAAAATTCAACAGCAATATTTTATTGAAACATATTTTAAATCTAAAAATGCAGTTTAACCAGCCACAGCTGATTCTCATTGTAGATGAACATCTACACAGGTGTTACTCCTTCAATTTCATTACAAAAGGAGACAACTGCTGAATAGGTTTGTTTTGTGATGTAAACATGGACCCAGCCAGAAATGGAGAAGTAGCTGAAAGAGGAAGAAGAGTGGCTGGGAGGGGGCGAGGAATACGTATGCGTGGTGGAAGAAGAATAAGAGGAAGATCAAGAGCTGTAGTCGCAGATGAGATCAGAGCTACTGTAATTGATCATGTAGTAAATCATGGTCACTCGATGAGAGAGGCTGGTCAGAGAGTGCAGCCAAATCTGCAACGCTCTACAGTGGCATCTATTGTTAGAGTTTTCCGGCAAACCAACAGGTAACTTGTATTCTGCAAGGGCATTTGCACATTTCAGACGTAAATAAGCTTTTGTGTAATTGTTGTTGGATTTCTGCTTAGGACTCAACGGTTACCTCACACAGGAGGGAGAGGACGGATGTTCACTGATGTGCAGGAAACTGCCATTGTTGATATGGTCATCAGAAACAATGGGATAAAACTCACTGAAATTAGACACAGAGTCTTGGCAGACAACGTTACTTTCGGAAATATTCACAGTGTAAGCATAACAACAATTTCTAGAGTCCTGAAAAAACATCAGGTCAAGATGAAACAGTTGCACACTGTGCCTTTTAGAGGAACTCTGAACATGTCAAGCAACTCAGGAACCAGTATGTCCAGGTAAGATCACAATAAAATACAGATCTGTTTTTGAACAAAACCAAACACACACAAAGACAATTTTTACAAATTTACTACTGTAACAGCTTATGTTGCCTTGTGGATTTATGTTAGAGAGTCATGGAGATTGAAGGCAGGCAAACACACCACATTTTCATCTTTGTGGATGAGGCAGGTTTCAATCTGGCCAAAGCACGGCGACGAGGGAGGAATGTGATTGGGAAGAGAGCCACAGTGAATGTCCCGGGCCAGAGGGGTGCCAACATCACAATGTGCGCAGCAATATCCACTGATGGACTGCTGTTACACAGACCACTAATTGGGCCATACAACACTGAACGGCTCCTTGCGTTCCTGCATGATCTCTATGGAAGGGTTGTGCTAGGTGAGGAAAGGGATGCGGAGAGAAGGAATCAGCCAACATTTATAATTGTATGGGACAATGTGGCATTTCATCACTCCCGTGCAGTCACTGAGTGGTTTGCAGCCCATCCCAGAATGGAGTCTCTTTTCCTCCCACCTTACTCTCCATTCCTCAACCCCATAGAGGAATTCTTTTCCTCATGGCGGTGGAAGGTTTACGACCATCATGATCAAATGTCCCTCCTGGATGCAATGAATGCTGGATGCCTGGAGATATCAGCAGGAGATTGCCAGGGATGGATCAGGCATGCCAGAAGATTCTTTCCTAGGTGTATTGCCCTAGATGACATAAGATGTGATGTGGATGAGAACCTGTGGCCAAATGGAGAAGACCGAGTAGATTAGCATTACTATTGTATGTGTATCAGTGGATGGTGTGTATACAAATTCTTGTATTTTGGGATTACTTAGTGCAAAAAAATAAGAATACATAAACAAATATTAACGAATTCTGCATGATGTCTGATTCATTCCAGTAACATATATTGAAATTATGAACAGAGATGTGTCCTTGTTTTACACAAGAAAACACTGTAATGCTACATGTTGTTAGTGTTTTTTAGGTCATTGTTTTGTGGGTGACAAAGTGTGTTTGTCGGCTGTCAACCTTTGCTAGTGTTCTGGAAGAATGAGTTTATTTGAGACCTGAATAAAGTGTTTAGGTAGTTCTAGTGCATTTTGAATGTGAAATGAACTGCTTTGCCAAGCTGAGGGTCAGTTAGGAGAATTGTGTGAAGAGTTTTGCAAAAGTGACCTAAGTATTGAGAAATGTGTCCTAGCGGCTGTAAAAAAACTGTAATGATGAGCACAAGTTAGATTAAGCATTCTGTGGAAATGTTACTTTAGTGATGGAAAACTCAACTTCCTCTTATTGCTGTAATGAAACTGCATATTATTCTTTTACAGCTACCACAACATGGTGCCATTTTAATCACCTGTCTGTGTGCGTCTTTGTGGGTCTGTGTGCGTCTCTGCGCGTCTGTGTGGGTCTGCGTGCGTCTGTGTGGGTCTGCGCGTCTGCGTGGGTCTGCGTGCATCTGTGTGCGTCTGCGTGGGTCTGCGTGCATCTGTGTGCGTCTGTGTGTGTTCTAAAAGGTTTATTCTGATGACACCAGCTACATCGACTTTTTTATTTCATACCCTCAAATATTTTCACACTTTCTGCATTTCCGTATCCATCTACCCAAATAACAATAAATTATTTGTGTTTGCATCATAAATTGTGAGTTCGCAGCACTCCTGAGACTGAACAGATGCAGTGGGGACAGCAGCCTGGACAGAGGCTGGTAGGTATACATGGCTACCAAATGGGCCCCACCACACTACACAACATGTGACAGATTACATGCTTAAGTACTTTTTCCTTATGAATTCAGTTTAAGCTGTGAATATGTACTCAGTAATCTTATGCTCCACTAAAATTTGTTGCATTATCTGAGAGATTTTGATGGGAAATATATGACTTGTACTTCCTGACTTTGTTCTGTCATTTGAGCCAAAAGTTGAGGCTCTGAAGTCCGAATAGTTTGTCATTGTAAAGGACAGATACATTGTAACCACATTTATGTTTAAAATATGCACTCTCACTGTAATATGTCTGTGTGTGTGAAGCTGGACCATTAGAAATGATTGGTGAATGGAGAACTGTAGACATGACCCAGAACCCATGGTTAATGAGCTTCCCTCGTGAGTTTCATGCTTACAGACACGTGTTGTTATGTTGCTTTAGTAAGTCTGACTTTTTTTGGTTTTTGGCCACATTGACACAAATGCTGTGAGACTGCAGCAAACACCCTGACTGATGATTGCAGTTGCCGTCCATGTTGCTGAACAAAAGCTGGAATTATGCTGTGTATTGTTTTTGAATTCACTCGTGTGTGTGTGTGTGTGTGTGTGTGTGTGTGTGTGTGTCTGACACAATATGAGATTGTCATGATCTGCCAGTGGATGTCCTGGGAAGCGGTGCTTTTCTGGTCTGCCAGGGCGGTGCCTTCCTTCCACTGGTCACGTGTTCTGCACACACACCTGTGGCTCATCATGGCTCATGAACACCGACCGTACTGAAGGTCTGGTTGGAGCGGTGTTCCTCACTGGAGCGTTGTACTCATAGTGTTAGTGTAGCCCGGTTCAGTCCCGGTGTTCCTGAGTGTTTCTCTGACGACTGTCTCCACCTCCTCTGTATGGACCTTTCCTGGACCCTTCGCGGTCGAACGTCAGTGAGAGTGATCACGGTGTTGGAGTGGACGGTGTGAATTCTGGATTTGGACTGTGTGGAGTGTGAGCGTGTGTTCCTCTTTCCCCAGCCCCTGGAATCCCTGGAGCCCTTGTCTCTCTGCCTCGTTGTGTGTAAATATCACCGGTGTTGTAAATAAACCCGCTTGTTTGACTGCACAGTTCAGAGTTCTGCCTTTTGAGTCCAGAACCAACAAACGTGACAGAGATGGTGTTACCTCCGTGACACAGAGCTCTGTGTCTTTAACATTTATGTTCCCAAACCATTAAACTGCATTCACTGTCATTTTTTTTTACAAATATTTGTGCAATTTGTGGTTTCTCTTTTCTGCTGTTGCTTCTTTTTATGCAAAGATCAAAAATGTCGACAGGTAAACGTAATATTAATACAACAGTGTAGTGGGAGACCTTTAATTCTTGCTTTCACATGGGTGTTACTGTAGTCTCCCCAGATGACAAAGTGATTGAGTTTGTGGGCATAAGTCTGATCCTTAGAGACATAAAAGCCCCAAAGGACCTGTGACTGATATGACAGCACAGCCCCTGAGGTCCTGGGTCCATGTTTTGAAAGGGTGAAACCTGATAGGAAAAAAATGAATAAATGCAAAATAAATTACTCTAACATGCATGTGTGTGATGAGTGGGTGTAAACCTCTGACCACAGTTCTATATACCACACATCCCCCTTTATTTATAAAAAAAACATCAGGGATGAGCAAAGTGCTGTTCAGTAAAAGCAAACATAAAGGACAAACAGGCCAAAGGGTAAAAGACGCAGTGAAGTGAAACAATAAAGTAGGACGTAACGACTGACTTAAAAACTTAAAACATCATACACGGGGTTGAAATTTAAAAACAGGAAGTGAGCGAGCCTGCAAAATAACTGCTAATTGTTCCACATACTTGGAGCCCCAACTGAGAAGGCTCCATCACCTCTGAGTGTGCACGGCATGTTTGGAACAGCTAGAAGCATCTGGTCTGCTGAGCAGAGAGAATCAGATGCAGCAGTTTAGGCAGATTAAATGAGCATAAGAGATTTGTAGTTAGTTTAGTCTGGTCCGAATCAGCTGATGACTTTGTAAACTTGGGAGAGCTGTTGGAGAACACAGAATTTACTTTGATATTGCTGCTAGCTGCTGTCCCGTACAGACCGTGGTCCACACCACTGTGTTCAGACCTGCACAAATGAACTGCACCGAGAGGGAAAACAAACGAGTTTGATTTAAATGCACTACGAGGTCTGAAAACAGCCTTAAAAATAAATGAAAGGATTTTAAAATGGCTTGACTGGATTCAGTGATGTGTGCTTCCAATAAAAAGTGCATTGTGGTAATTGAGACATTACAAAAGAATCTCCAAAGGTTGATTCTATTCATCTGGACGTTTTCAGTGGGAGAAACATTTTGTCACTTCATCCAAGTGACTTCTTCAGTCTCAGCTGACTGCAGGTTTCCCAATCTTATAAATGTATCCCATATGTGTCAGGAGTATCGGAACAGCTGAGACGCATTTTTTCTAAACACCAGGTCTCTGTGGCCTTTAAACCCCAAAACACGCTGCGCCAAAAATCTGTCCACCCCAAGAATCGGGTCCCCCGACACAAACAGAGTAACATAGTGTACGCTGTTAAGTGCCAGGATTTATACATCGGGGAAACCAAACAACCTCTGGCTAAGAGGATGACACAACACCAGCAGAGCCACCTCGTCAGGCCAGGACTCTGCAGTCTATTTACACCTACAGGCCAGTGGACACTCTTTCAAGGATGAGGATGTACACATCCTGGACAGGGAGGAATGCTGGTTTGAGGGCAGGGTCAAGGAGGGAAAGACCATGGCATCCCCCCCCCCCTTTCCCTTTCTGGCTGCCTGTGCCTCAATTTTATCTCACAACTTAGACATTCACATTACTCACACTCTCATAACACATACATATAGGATCTTGGGGGTGGGCACGCTACACGGAATCCAAAAGACCATCAGGGTTTACAACCTCACCCCTGGCGTCGTTGCCCACCTCTCAATTTTAAATACACGTATACATTGCTATCAGGAGGGGCTATGCGCTTACCTGCTGCTCTCTGGCAGGTAGCTCCCTGCCCTCCTGGGTTTTAAATGCACCTTAGAACACACATGCATCAACACTACATATGAGCGGGCGGAGGGAGGTTTGGAGTCTTCACACACCCCCGTTCTCTGCGGCCTGTTGGAGCGGGGGGGGCTGGAGGAGGAGTTGGCCGTCCGATTGGGGTCTGGATTGTGGGGCCTCCCTGCTGCTGCGGAGTCGGGGCGGTCTGCTTCTCCCCACCGCAGGGAAAAGGGTAACACTACCTGGGTCTGGGTGCAGTTTCCCCCTCCAGGGGCAAGGGTACCTAGACCTGGGGTTTAGAGCACGCTTGGGGAGTGTGATTGTGTGTACAGTGTCTATTTATGTCTGTCTCCACGTTGGGTGAGTGTTGAGTAATTGCATATGAGAGCATGAGGGTGGGAATGGATATTTGTATCTGTGTGTGCCTGTTTGTCTGTGTCTATATGTCAGGTTGGGTATCAGACGCCACCTCTCTGGGGACATCTCAGGCCCTCCAAGGTTTGGAGGCCTATCTCCCCCCACCACTTCCCCTGCCGGTGGCGGACGCCCTCAGACATCGGTGCGTTGGTGGTTCTTTGTGTCCGGAGATGGGCGTCCAGGTACACACCGGCTCACTCCTTGGTGTCTGCTTATCGGGGCCTGGAGCCTGGGGCTCGCTCGGGCCACTGGGTGGTGCCTCGGCCTCTCGGCCTGGGGCTCGGGCACTCTGGCACAGCTGGCTGCCGGCGGAGGTCACGGGCACGTCACTGCAACCCCCCCCTGGCTTCTGCTCCGCGGCTGCTGAGTGACCCCTCATCTGGGACTCTCCTCAGCTCTTTCTGGGATAGTGGCGCGGCTGCCCCTCTGTTGGTCTTCCTTGGTCTCTTGTGCTCTGAGGGCCTCTGGATGTCCCCTCTAGCAGATCATTACATGAAGGAACCTTTTAAATACCAGCGCGTCCATGCTCACAGGTGTACACACGGGTGCTCACACACACAAACTACACCCTTTTTGGCTCCTACCTCAAAGCACACTGTGCGCTGTCGATCTTACGTGCTGCACAATAATGTTTAATATTTAGTATTTACTGTTATATTCTCATAGATCATCGTGATGTTGTTGATTCTATTACTCTCGTTTTCTTCTGCTTGTTTTCTTTTTTCTTTCTCAACAGGTGATCCAGGTGATTGATATATGTATTTTTTGTCTGCTTATTTTGTTGGTTTTTGTTTTTTGCCCTTTATCCCCGCCCATCTTCCCCGCTGTTTTTCTTTCCCTCTTTCTTTCCCCCCTTTTATTTCCTCAGTCAAGTCTGTCCCGTATTTAGCAAGTGAAAATAAAATAAAATAAACAATAAAAGGTGAATCAAATAGACCAATATGGCAAGGCTGGGATGGTCCATTTGGTAAAGTAAATCCATTGGGCATCTTTCTTCGCCTTTAGACAATAATTCTGATGGCAAAAGAGCCAAACGGGACAGGCAAAAAAAAAAACCCCACCTGGGACTGTCATTCTGCATATGGGTTAATTTTCCAATTCTAAGGCTTTTTAATGTAAACATCTTGGAACATTGGTGAACCTTCCCAGGACAGGCCAGCCTACCAAGATTACTCAAAGAGTGCATCAATGAGTCATCTGGGATGTCATAGAAGAATTGGCAAGAAATGGCATTCATAGGAGGGTTCTATGGCGAAAACCACTGCTGATCAAAATAAAAACAAAGGTTGATCTGCCAAAAAAAAAGAAAAAAAAAAGAAAGACCATCTCTGAATCGAGGAGGGGGCCAAAGGGTACATCTGTCACCATCTTACAATGCTGTGATTGCAGCCATTCCCCAACTCTCTGTGAATGGGACTCATGGACATCGATCAGTGGCTGTTGATCAATGGTCATGACAATTTGCATATTAATGATCATAAACTTTTTTTCTTTTTTTCTTTTTTTTGCCTGTCCCGTTTGGCTCTTTTGCCATCAGAATTATTTTCTAAAGGCGAAGAAAGATGCCCAACGGATTTACTTTACCAAATGGACCATCCCAGCCTTGCCGTAATGGTCTATTTGATTCACCTTTTATTGTTTATTTTATTTTATTTTCACTTGCTGAATACGGGACAGACTTGACTGAGGAAATAAAAGGGGGGAAAGAAAGAGGGAAAGAAAAACAGCTGAGAAGAAGGACGGGGATAAAGGGCAAAAAACAAAAAACAACAGACTAAGCAGACAAAAAATACATATATCAATCACCTGGATCATCTGTTGAGAAAGAAAAAAGAAAACAAGCAGAAGAAAACGAGAGTAACAGAATAAACAACATCACGATGATATATGAGAATAACACAATAATGAGTAACACATCATCCGCATAAAGGCTGATTTTATGTTCCACGTTCTTGCATTTTATGCCCTTAATTACTGAATTCTGTCTAATTGCTGCTGCTAGTGGTTCAATAAAAACTGCAAACAGTGAAGGGGAGAGTGGGTATCCCTGCCTGGTGCCCCTCAGAAGACAGAAGCTGGAGGATGTCTGGTCATTTGTTCTGACACAAGCTGCTGGGGAATTATATAATATTTGTAACCAGTTAATGAAAGAGGATCCAAAACCAAATTTGTGTAAAGTTGCAAATAGAAATTTCCAGTTAACTCTGTCAAACGCTTTCTCTGCATCTAAAGAAAATATTGTATTTTCAAGGTTTTTACTGTATGAGTAGTCTATCAAATTAAGTAATCTACGTGTATTTGTTGATGAGTGCCTACCTTTTATGAAACCAGTTTGGTCAGGATGAATTAAGAGGGGGGTTATTTTCTCTAGTCTCTTCGAGAGAGCTTTGCAGATTATTTTAAGGTCTACATTTATAAGGGATATTGGACGATAGCTTGAGGGATATATAGGGTCTTTGCCTGGTTTTAGCAGGAGATTAATGTTTGCAGAATTCATATTTGATGGAAGTCTGCCATTTTCTTTGATTTCCAACAACGTTCTGTAAAAAACTGGTGCTAGAATCGTCCAGAATTCTTTGTAGAATTCTGCAGGAAAGCCGTCTGGACCTGGAGCCTTATTATTGGGCATACTTATCAGGGCTTCCTGGAGTTCACCTGATGTCAGTAGCGAATCCAGTGCCATTGCTTGAGAGTCTAATAATTTTGGGAGAGTTATGTTGTCCAAAAACTGATCAATTTCCTTTTTAGATGGGTTTATTTGTGGTGAATACAACATTTTATAGAAATCCCTGAAAATGTTTATTTGTTTCGGGTCATATATTGTGTTCCCAGATGAATCTTGAACAGCACATATAGTTGTTTTTTATTTATTTATTTTTAGCTGGTTTGCTAGAAATTGACCGGATTCATTCCTATATTCATAATTTTGTAAGCATAGTCTTTGTACTAAGAATTTTGTTTTTTTATCAATTATCTCATTTAATTCTAGTTTTGTTTTGCGTATTTTGTTCAATGTTTCCTGATCTTGGTGGGACGCGTAGGCTTGTTCTAGTGATTTGATGGTTTTTTCTAATTCCTGAATATTTTTGTTTTCTTTTTTCTTTTTATGTGATGAGAAAGAAATTATTTTACCTCTCATCACAGCTTTCCCTGCTTCCCATAGAACAGAAGCTGATGTTCCGGGAGTGTCATTAAAGTCTAAATATAGAGTCCATTCTTTTTTAAAATATTTAATAAAGTCTTCATCTTTAAGCAGTGATGTATTAAATCTCCAGTTTTTATTTGGAAAAGTATTATTCTTGCGCATTAGTGCTAAAGATACAGGAGCATGATCGCTGACAGCTATAGGGTGAATCTCAGTGTCTGAAATGTCCCTCAGCAGTGAATAGAATAGAATAGAATAGAATAGAATAGAATTCAACTTTATTGTCATTGCACATGCACAGGTACAGGGCAATGAAATGCAGTTTGCATCCATCCAGAAAGTGCTTTAGCCGTGATATAGATATATTACAATATAAATTAGCAATAATAGAGATGTGTAAGTATATTACAGAAATGGGTCTATTATGGTATGTTATAATGTACACAGTGTGAAGTATGTTATGAATATTCTATAACTATAAGTATGTACAGGCTGTAGTGAGTACAAGCTATGTACAGGATATGAACAGGATATAAATATGAAATAAAAACTATACAGAAATCTGAGATATACAGTTATACAGAATGTGAACTATGTAAGTTATAAACAGTTGTGGGATTAAAAATTATCGTATGTACAGAATGATTATCTACACAGAACTATACAGTAGTGGTAAAGTGCTAGTGGTTGTGGGTGTGTGTATGTTCAGTCCATGAGTTTAACGTGGGTCAGATGTCAGGAGGCAGAGTTCAGGAGTCTGACAGCTGTGGGAAGAAGCTGTTCCGGTACCTGGTGGTCTTAGTCCAGAGGCTCCTGTAGCGCCTCCCAGAGGGCAGGAGGGTGAAGAGTCCATGTGATGGGTGACTGCGGTCTTTGATGATTTTCCCAGCCCTTTTCAGACACCGCTTCCTGTAGATGTCCTTTATGGCAGGAAGTGGTGCTCCGCGATGCGCTGGGCAGTTTTCACGACCCTCTGCAACGCCTTCCGTCCGAGGCGGAGCAGTTCCGTACCAGACTGTTATACAGTTGGTCAGGATGCTCTCGATGGTGCAGCGATAGAAGTTCACCAGGATGTCTGAGGACAGGTGGTTCTTCCTCAGAGTCCTCAAGAAGAAGAGGCGCTGGTGAGCCTTCTTGACCAGCTTGGAGCAGTTGGTCGTCCAGATGAGATCCTCGGAGATGTGGACTCCCAGGAACTTGAAGCTGCTCACACGCTCCACAGCCATCCCCTTAATGTGGATGGGTGGATGTGGGTCAGCATTCCTCCTGTAGTCCACGATGAGCTCCTTAGTCTTCTCGGTGTTAAGCAGCAGGTTGTTTGTGTCGCACCACTCAGCCAGATGATCCACCTCCTCCTGTGTAGGCGGCCTCATCGTTGTCACTGATGAGGCCAATCACCGTGGTGTCATCTGCAAACTTAATGATGGTGTTGGAACCATCAGCAGGTCTGCAGTCGTGGGTGAAGAGGGAGTAGAGGAAAGGGCTCATCACACAGCCCTGTGGTACACCGGTGTTCATTGTGATTGTTGATGAGCAGCGTTTATCCAGTCGGACATGTTGGGGGCGGTTGGTCAGGAAGTCCAGTAACCATTTGCAGATGAGGGAACTGATGCCCAGGTCTGTCAGTTTCCTGATGAGTTGTGAGGGTGGATTGTGTTGAATGCTGAACTGAAGTCTATAAACAGCATTCTGGCGTAGGTGTTGTTGTTGTCCAGGTGTGAGAGGACAGAGTGCAGTGCGATGGAGACTACATCCTCTGTGCTCCTGTTCTGGCGGTATGCAAATTGGTGGGGGTCCAGGGTGGGGGAGACAGGATTTGAAGTGTGCTAAGACCAGCTGCTCTAAGCACTTAGTGATGATGGGGGTGAGGGCTACTGGG